>NC_043709.1:84301651-84439172 GCF_006229205.1 Suricata suricatta
AGAAAGTAGGTGATAAAGAAGTCTTGCTAAGATAATTTTCAAATCTTTCTTCAAACTTGGATTCACAGTGAATGGAATACTTTTGAGATTATCCACCAAACTCTTCCTCTTCATTATTATCCAAGTTTGAATTTGTAACTGGATCAGGAACTGGTTGCTATAATCCTGGACAGTTGGAGATTTTTCAATTCATCTAGACAGACCCCTTTTTAGTGGCCTCTCTCTTTGATTTTTTATTGTACTTTAACCAAGTTTCTATTACCACCTACCACGTTGTATTCTAATTGAAAGAATTTGCCTACTTGTCTCCTTTGAACTGGGAGCATCTCTAGGAGCATAATGTTATATTCATCTTTGTACCTTCAATGCCTGGCACAAAAATTAAATGCAAGCAGCAATTACAGGATTCAGGATTATTTACATAAAAAAAAAAAAACTCCCTTTCACATACAAGGTGTTTGCTACACCTGAAAGCACTTTATTTTTATTTAAAAAAAATTTTTTTAATGTTTTATTTACTTTTGATACAGAGAGAGACAGAGCATGAGACAGGGCGGGGTAGAGAGAGTAGGAGACCCAGAACCGGAAGCAGGCTGCAGGCTCTGAGCTAGCTGTCTGCACAGAGCCCGATGCGGGGCTCGAACTCACAAATGTGAGATCTGACCTGAGCCGAAGTCGGAGGCTCAACCGACTGAGCCACCCAGGCGTCCCCTGAAAGCACTTTAAAACACCTCCCCCACTCCACACAAACACATAACTGAGGCTAAATTTTCAGGACGCCTTCAACTGCTTAATCATTCATTCATTCACCAACACTATCGTAGGCACTGGGCTGGGTGTTAAAGATACAGAGATGAATGATACTCATCTTTGCTGTTGTTCAGGGACTAACAGAGAAAAAGCATGGCACCCCATTATCTTTCTTGAGAGCAAAGCTGCCCTTGAGAGGATCTAGATTTCTACCAGGCCTCACAGATCTTGTCAGACAACTGGTAGGAAATCAATGCGTATTTGCTGAATTAAGGTTGAGGGTGTGAGGGTATGGGTGGGGGCTGGGCACTCATTGTTGTAGCAAATGAAGTTTATAACCAAGAAAGGTGAAAATTGAAAATTCAGGTTTTCTTTTCTTCCCCCTCCCCCCAGTTTTATTTTTAAAAACCAATTTTTTCGGAAGCACCAATATTATTCCAGGGGTACATGCCACCAACATCCTGGCTAAAAACGGTGGTCCCCTAAAGTTGACCTGAAACGCAAAATAACATTTATTTATATTTGCACTACATGCATCCAAACGAGAGAATGAAAGTCCAGAGCAGCCAAAGATGGGCAAGTTTTAGGAATAACGGGGCCTCTGTGTTGAAGAGTCCGTAAACTGTGAGGTTGCAAAGAGCAGAGACCTCCTTGGCCATCAGAAGGTGACCTCCTCACGTGGGGAGGGAGAGAGCGTGAGCACACTTGAGCCCTTGTCCTTGAAGGGGATTGAGCGAGCCGAGGGGAGGGGTAGGCGGCGATCGGGTTTCCAATCACAATAGAGGAAACTAAGAGGCTGCAGAGAGTGTGGGCCCCGCCTCCTCCTCTCTCCTTGCGGATCTCGGGCAGAAGGAGACGCTTGCCGCTGACATTGTCTTCTTCGCGCGACTTTTACAGCCGTTTCTGCCTGGTAGGTTTCAGCCCAGGACCCCGAATCCTGGCTTAGGGACACCCGGGTGGGACGCTCAGAGGAGTCCTTGCGTAGCGACACTAGGGAGGAGGACCAAGAAGTCCTGCCGCTTTCTGGGGCCTTACGCCCTGAGCATCCGGACTGGGCCTTGGCTCAACCCCAGGGTTTGGGGCGGCTGGCCGTGCCTCCCTCTGCTGGGGAACAAGAAGGCAGCGAAGGGGCTGCCTTGAGCCCCAGGCCTTGTCTTCCCCACCCCACCCCCGCCCCCCCGCCGCCGCAGAGCTCGCCTCCAGCAGGTGCTGTATCAGGGCAGAGACTTGTTGCATTTGCGGCTGAAAGCTGGGTTCTGCCCGTCCTTGACCGGTTTATGGCGGCCGCATCTCCCCAAGTGCCTGCTGGCCGAGCCCGGACACGTGCTTGAGGAACCGGGGGCGGGAGCGGGAACCCGACTGCAGTGAGGGCTGGCTGCTCTCGAGCCTGGGTTTTGGAATCTACCAGCACGGCAATGGACAGATGTCCCTGTTCTTGCGGGGATAGGGGTGTAGGATGATCTGCACCCCAGTTTTCACCCGGCCACAGATCCAGGCCTTCCTGGAGATACAGGCCTGTTCTCTTTGGGCCTCTTTTCTTCGTGCTTCGGGTGGTTTGTTTACTCGGCCAGCTTTGGGTGCTGGGAGGAAGGAAAGGCTGGAATTTTCCCTAGAGACCTCCTGGGAGCTGTGTGGTTGCTGCCTTCCCTTGTGACCGATTGCTCTCCGGGTGCACGCGCGGGGAGGAAGACGTGGCCTGTGGGCGGCGAGCAACGCAAGCTGCAATTCGGGCCCGGGGAGAGTCGGCGGGGGAGCGCGGGAGAGCTGGCGCTTGTCTAGTGGGGGGAATTACATGGCAAAACATGGCTTTTTAGCCGGCTAACATTGAGGGGTGGCCTCCAAAGAGGATCTTTGTTCTTGAACTTAAGGCGCTAGTTCATTGGCTCATTTCTAATGATTATCTGCGCCGCGGGGGGGAGGGAGAATCTCCACCAGCGGAGGCGCTATCTTAGGTTGGGATGAAAAGGACCAAGAGTTGGAGATTCTACCCTTTTTCATTCTTTTTTATTTAAAAATCTTTAAGGTTTATTTATTTTTGAGAGAGCGAGCGATAAGAGAGAGAGCATGAGCAGGGGAGGGGCAGAGAGAGGGAAACAGAATCTGAAGCAGGCTCCAGAGCCCCACGTGGGGCTGAACCCACAAACCCACGAGATCACGACCTGAGCTGAAGTCCCAGGCTTAACTGACTGAGCCATCCAGGCGCCCCAGTCCTGTTTATCATTCTTTTTCTTTGCAGCCACCACTCACATCTTGGCACAGGCCTGCATATATGATAGAGAACATTTTCTTCTAATTTCTTATAATTCCTATTAAGGAAAAACCTTTAAAGCACTTTTCTCCAGCAAGATCTGAAAGAAAAATATGTACTGGCTTGAGTCTCTAAACTGTAGTTTCTGAAGTTTCCAAAATTAATTCAGGAGGTTTGTCTGAACAACTAATCTGTATATAGCAACCGTTTCTGGGTTTTTATTTTCCACCGCTTACTGGATTCTATATATAAGGATCTTAAGCCAGCTAACCAAAATAGACATAATGGAGAGTACCTAAGCATTTTGTGTCTCTGTTCAACAAGAAAAGATGCAGTATTCATCGGATTCTGTGCAAAATGCAGGATGTGTGTGAATTTCTTTGTACGGCCATCCATTTGTGGAGACAATCACACTAGGTTGACTATTTTTTCCTTAGCACCCTTGAGACAACTGCACATGTATTCTGCAAAATGATCAAAATTTAGTTCCTACAGATGGGGGGCAGTATTTTGGGGAGGAAAAATAGCTATAGAACAAAATAGTTGTTACATAATTGTCTCCAATTCAAGTACTTTATACCAACTTAAAGCCTTACCACCTCAATTACTTAACATATACAGTTACTAAACGAGGTGTTGTTCTTTAGTCCACTGCAGATGAGAAAAAAGGGGGGCGACTGGAAAGCAGGGCACAGTTTGAAATTGTGAAATAGGCACAGTGGATGTGACAGTCTAGCCTAAAAAGTGAAGAGAAAAATAAATAATGGGTTACAATTGTAAGTGCTTGTTACATTTGAAGAAAGGGCTTCCTTGTGATCTGTACCCTTTCTGTTTAAGAAGTCAGGACAGACTATTTTGTGTCCTAAGTTGCCATAGAAATGCGAAGTTTATTTCAGTTACTTTTGCCATTTTAGTTATCCAGAAAATACACCTGAGTATCTGATGTCACAGATAAATTTGGTGTTACCAAATGGAATGTTTTCCAACAGGTTTTCCTTCCCTCCTTTCATTCTTTCTCTCTCTCTTTTTTTTTTTTCTTTCATGCCTGGAAAGAAACCGATTCAAAGGCTGATATTCTCCTAATGTGACTCCCTGAAAGGAAAATTTATTAAATGTGTACCTACTTTGCAGTTAGCTTCCAACACTAAGTGGAATTGAGAGTAATACAGATTTTATGTAAACATTCATCACCCTTTTTCTATAACTGTATTTATTAAGTAAATATTATATATCCGACACACCGACAGGTTTTAAGTGAGACTTAAAGTAGAAGAACCAGTCCTTGTCTTCAAAGAGTGAGAATAACAACTAGCAGTAAATAGTATGCTCATGCCTGTCCATTAATTCTTTTAGACCAAGCTTACATATGGGTTAATATAGTTACATATAAATTTTTTATAGGGGAATGGAAACAAGTAGGCTATTTTAAATGGAAATATTCATGTTTTTCAGCCAATAAATGAAGAGCCACCAGACAAAATTGTTACAAGTTGTTAAATACTACCACAGAATCATAGGCTGAAGAGAAGAACCCAAGTTCTAAAGGCTTCATGGACGTTTTTGTTTTAATGAAATTCTCCATTAAGTGGGTTACATGGTTCTTTAAATAGATTTTATGTTGGAGAATATCATTAGGCTGGTTTTCCACAGTGCCATAGTTCAGAATTGCAACAGTAACATTTTATGGATTGTTCCCATCTGGGTTTCACATGTGGGTGTGTGTATAATGTTTTGATTCTTTTCTTGCAGGGCACAATGGCAACTCTTAAGGAAAAACTGATTGCACCAGTTGCAGAAGAAGAGTCAGCCGTGTCAAACAATAAGATCACTGTAGTGGGTGTTGGACAAGTTGGTATGGCATGTGCCATCAGCATTCTGGGAAAGGTACATTTTAAGAACACCATGTGTGATAATTTCACCTTCTGTATATAGTCTCTTTAGGCTTATCATGATTTAACTGTATCTTTAAAAGATTTTTCTTCCTGAACAATTTTAAATAAGTTATAGACATTATGACAGTTCACTTTTAAATACGTGAACATGTATTTACTGAAAATACTCTCCTTATATGACCACCATAGAATTACTACACTCAGGGACGTTAACATTGATACAATACTGTTATCTAATGCATAGTATTTAGAGTTAAAATTCTCCCATCTGTTTTATAGGTTCTTAGAGCTGTTTTAACCCCAATCCAAAATCATTTTATATAATTGACATGTCTCTTTATTCTTCTTTAGTCTGGAACTGTTACTTAGCTTTCTTTGTCTCTCGTGTCATTGACAATTTGTAGAGTGCAAGTCAGTTTTGTAGAATGCTCATCAATTTATGTTGGTCTGATATTTCCTTGTAATTAGGCTCAGGTTACATTTGGGGGTGGAGTTGTCACTAGGTGATGTCATCTTCTTGGGGCATCACACACACCAGGCATGTGATGATCGGCTAGTCTTATTACTGGTAGTGCCCAAGGTGCCCTCGTTTGAAGTGATGAGTACAAGATTTCTCCACTGCAGAGGTCCCTTTACCCTCTATAATTAGTAAATAATCTGCACAAGGACTTTGTGAGGTTATGGAAATAACCTTCTAAGTCCTTGAGAGTTCATTTCCTAATAGGACATAATAGAATAGAGAGACCATTCTCACATAATCAGTATGGTAATCGGCATCAGGAGATTTAACGCTGATGTCATACTGTAGCACCTTCCACCCTTGCAGACTTTTCCCTGTATACCTCCATGGACGTCTGGCTTCCCATATATATACCCCAGGTATTTCAAGCCATTGCTTTTTTCAGTCTCCAAGGACTTTTGAGGAAAGAGGCCTTTTCTTATTTACCTCACTGGATCGATTCCTTGATCTTTCTGAAGGCTGCCCTAAATGTAGGAACCCTGCCTCGCTAAGAAATGCTGCTTTGCCTTCAGTAGAGTACACTGTCTCTTTGTGTTATATCTGAAGGCTGCCTGAATAACCCTCACCAAGCAAGTTTCTGTTTGCGGAGTTTAAATTCTCAAGGAACAATTGCAGAAGCTATCAAAGGAATCAACTAAAATATGTAGTACATACCAATGCAGGTTTTCTTCTTTTACATTTTTCTAGCTAGTTCTGATTTGGTGCCTATTACTAGGATGGCTGTTTCCCAAATTACAGGGAATTTAAGCAATCACAGTTTAGTCCTCACTGTTCATGCCAGTTAAAATGAAAAATACTCCTAGGATGCCCAGGTGACTTAGTCGGTTAAGAGTCTGGCTTCAGCTCAGTTCATGATCTCACAGTTCGTGGGTTCAAGCCCTGCATCCAGTTCTGTGCTGACAGCTAGCTTAGAGCCTGGACCCTGCTTCAGATTCTGTGTCTCCCTCTCTCTCTGACCCTCCCCTCCTCGTACTGTTTCTGTCTCTCAAAAATAAATAAAAAACATTTAAAAAATTTTTAATGAAAAATATTATAGCTTACTTTTAAAACATTTATTGATTGGGTACTATATTGAAGGTGTTTTAATAAAAACCTTTGATTTAAACAACAACCTCAGAATGGGAGGTGTTCATATCCTGTTTTCAGAGGAGGTGGCTCAGGTGTAAAGAGATCAAGCAGCCGGCCCACAGTCAAAGAGCTGAGGTGGTAGAGGGGTGTTTTGTTTCTCATCTTTAAATTTTATTTAAAAATTTTTTAAGTAAACTCTACCTGCAACATGGGGCTCAAACTCAGGTCCCGAGATCAGAGTCCCATGGTGCACCGCTGGAGAAGGCAGGGTGCCCTGGTAGAGCTGTATTTTGAACCCAGGCTCTGAATTCTTGACCATAGTGTCTCCAGTTTCTTTTTATTTTATGCTAGGATTTAGGCAGTTAAAAATATAAAGGTATTAGTGAAACATGAGCTAAAGATTTTTCTTTTCCTCCTGCTAATCTCGAAATTTGGACTTTTTGGGAAAATGCATCTGAGTTATCATTCCATGAGAAGTACCTCTGGTTTTCCTTGCAGACTTAACATCCTTTTCAGTCAGTAGCTTGTGACTGTTTGCAGTTATGTAACACTTTGGCCCAGTTCAAGGGCTTGAGAGAACAGCCCTAGCTGCTAACACAGTAGGAATCTTCTAATTTCAGTGCTACAAAGGAGTGACTGTTTTATTCAAAGATCATTTTACTAATTAAAAATGTTTAAATCTTATTTTAGTGGGTGAGGATTAAAGTGCTTCAGAAGTATGATTCATAGTCAGTCAGGATTGTGCCTACTCTGTCAGGTGTTTCTATATGACTTCATTTACTCCTAAAAGCTGATGGGGCATTGCCATCTCTGTATTACAGTTGGAAAGGTAAGCCACTTGGTTAAGATCACAGAGATAGTAAGTTCCTGATCTGGTTTTGAGTCCGTCCCTGGATCCGTGTGCCTTACAGAGAATACACATTGCTTTCTCCCCAGGAAGTGAGCCAAGCTGGTGCCTCAGAGATAGAGAGGTGAGGAGGCCCACACCTTTGCTAGGCCTGAGAAGGCAACTGAGGCTCCCTAGTACAGTCCCATTGCTACGGAAACTCAAATTATTTTTTGCTTCTTTTCCCCACTCTCCCCATCTTCACTGCCTTTATATTAACCGTACTAAGCTTTGATAAAAATTGTAGCTCCTGTACTTGAACTTTCTGGCAGTTTCACAGGTCATAGGAGACAGGATACAGTTTTCAAAATCTGAGATTTCACAGAGCAAGGCGGTGGAGTGCACACACGCCTCCAGGGGGCGCCATTCACAGTCAGCACCTTTCCCATCTCCGAGTTTATCATTTACCGTCTGCCATCTTTCTCCAAAATACCACACTCATTTCTGTTTAATACCCTTTTCCAGGAGCCCCTGCGTGGCACAATCAGTTAAGTGTCCAACTGCTGCTCAGGTCATGATCTCACGGTTTGTGAGTTTGAGCCCCACATCAGGCTCTGTGCTGGCAGCTCAGAGCCTGGAGGCTGTTTGGATACTGTGTCTCCCTCTTTCTCTGCCCTTTCCTTCCCCACTCTCTCAAAAATGAACATTAAAAAGAGAGAGAGAAAAAAAAACCTTTTCCTTACGATTTCTGTCAACTGGAATGTTCTACCCTAGATCATTGGCACTGACTTCTTCCTTTTTGATGATAGCATGCGTTTGTAGGCTAGCAGTCCCTGACTATCCAATATCAACGTAACTTCCTTTCCAAAAACTTTATTTTATTTATTTATTTTTTAAATAATGATCCTAATTCATCAACTACTGTAAATTTTTTTTAACATTTATTTATTTTTGAGAGACAGACACAGAGCATGCATGAGGGAGGGAGAGAGAAAAAAGGAGACACAGAATCTGAAGCAGGTTCCAGGCTCTGAGCTGTCAGCACAGAGCCCGACGCAGGTTTTGAACTCACGAGCTGTGAGGTCATGACCTAAGTAGAAGTCAGCCACTTAACCAACTCAGCCACCCAGGCACCCCCACCCGTTTCCCAGAAACTTTAACATCACCCTGCCTTTTGGGTTTTTTTTTAAATTTTGTTTTATTTATTTTTGAGAAGAGAGAGAGAATTTGAGAGTGCCTGTGAGTAGGAACAGGGGAGTGGCAGAGAGAATCTAAAGCAGGTTCCCCATCATTGTGCGGGGAGGCTGGACCTTACCATGACCTGAGCTGAACGAGCCACCCAGGCATGCCTGCCTTATGGTCTTTATAACACTTCACCCACTGTTAGAAATCATTTTAAATTGTTTAATTCCTATTCCCGTTCTGAGATATTCCGTGAGAGAAGCGACTTTGCTGAATTTGTTCATTGCTGTGGTCCTGATTAGTAGCATAATGTCTGACACATTTAGTAATAAGTATGTATGACCCAAAAATGTTTCTGCTATTCCTAGTAGTCGCATTTTGTCAAGTTTTTATCATAGCTTTTCCTTTTCCATGGCTTCTATTACCAAGTAGGACTCCTGCCCTACTACCAGTCACAGGCTCTGCATGTTAGCTGCTACAGGGAGGCTCTGCATCTCGACTGCATAATGTTGTCAGGGTCTTGCAGAGCTTCCATTCCGTGCATGGTTAACAGAAACCCTCAGGGTCCAGCTGCCTTGGAGTATCTGTCCTTACTTACAGTCAGCGCGCCATGTTCTTGTGGTACAGCTACAGCCTGGCAAGTCTCCTAGGAGCAATGGAATTACAGGACAATTGTCAAGTAGTTTTAAGAGAACAGGGATTGGCTTAAAAGTAGGACATCATTAAAACTTGGTACTTGTACAAGAACAGACCGATGAATAGAATAGACTGAAAGCCCAGAAAAAGGCCCAACCCGTGTTTACTAATATAATAGAAGTGGCATTCCACAAATTAGTGAATAAATGGTGCTTGTCCATTTAATTCATTATTTGGAAAAAGTTATACCTTTTCCTCCACAAAATTTCATACAGATTAAACACTTGAATATTAAAATGCAACCATCAAATACCGAGGCATTGGTGGCATGTAATTTATTGGCTAAGAAGATCAAGAGGCAAATATGGCCACCTCTGGCCCACACAGGACTTTAGATTAAAAGGTATTTTTGTTGTATGTTAAACAAAGGGTCAGGTTCAACAGTAATGTTCTTGTCTTCTACCTGACCAGTTCCTTAATAAGACTATTGCTTTCACAATTAAGCCTTGCTATTTTAAACTATTTTAAATATGAATTCATAGGCTTTACAATACAGGTATTCCCTGCTTTTTGAAAGCTCCTGTTCTACCATTTTGCTTTTGTTGAAAGACCTCCACTAGTAGCTGTTTCTGCTAACCAAGCATAAAATCCCAAAAGGATTTTCCCTTTTACCTCAAAAAGGTAAAAAGCCAAAAGCAGTCAGTTTATTTTGTTACAGAGGCAACACATAAGACAGTGAGCGGCCCCACCAAGTCCTTCTCTGGGAACCACACCACACCCACTCAGCATCTCAGCATCAAGCTGTCACAGCTTTGAACTGAACATCTATGCTTTACCTCAATTTAATTTTGTGCATTTGAGCAAGATGTCCTGAGGTATCAGTAAAAGTGTAAGAGAGGCTCTTTTGGGATCTGAGAATTCTCAAAATTTTTCCATGTAAATTAATGGTAATTGGGTCTGTTTTATGCTATTCCTGCTTACAAATGTGTTGATGGGAACATTCTCCTTTAGGACAGTGGGGGAAACCTGTGTATGAACACAGAAGGAGATTTATTTCAGTCAAACAAGTGTCAATACTTAGTCACACATCTTCTGTTTTGCCTGCTCCCACACTTGGAGGATATTCAGATGTGTAGATGCAGCTAAATTCAGTGCTACGATTATTTTTTTCAAGTGTTGCATCTCTTCCTTCCTTGCCAGCTGAGGATGCGCTTCTCAGCCAATTCTCTACACCCACTGGCTGAAACAAAAGACAGGATCTGAGATCCTATAACATCCTTTTCCACTTAAGCCCCAAATTGTTTTGCCATGCTGGCCTTAGCAGCACACATGTGCTGTTACTAAAATAAAAGTGATATTCTAAGTGCTCAGTACCTTGACAGAACATGATGGCTATTAGTAAGTTATGGTATATTAATTTAAGGTTTAAAAAACACAAATGAGGGTTTGTGGGACTTTGTCAGAGGCTGTAGAGGAACAAAACAGTTTAAGAAGTACCAAAACCTGTTTTTAAATAAAACTTGCTGACAATCAATGCCAGTATTTGATTTATGGGGAAATGAGAAAATAGTTACTCAGCAATCCCCAATTCACAAAATGGTTACTTCATAAATTTGCAAGTAAATCTGTTGCTTGGAATTAACACATTGGGAAGCTCAAGTCTCAGAAGCCTTCACAAGCAAGCCTATTGTAGCTTGCTTCTTGAGGTTAGCAACCCACTGAGATTCTAGAGACTGGAGGGTGCTCATTCGTTGGCTCCTGCAGGGAGCAGGACCTGCTTTGACTGGCAAGCTAAAGTAGGTCAAGTTTTCTTACTGGCTTCTCCCTCTGCTGGCCAGTGTCCTCCAGACACCCCGAGTTCCACCCTAGACTACTCTGCTTTTCCCTTCAGAATGCCTTCTGAGCCCAATTATGTACCCTTTTTGCTACCAACACCCCTCTCCTTTATATCTGATGATGCTATCCTTAGAAGCAGTATCCACATTTTTAAGTGGGCTTCAGTCTTAATATATCATATTAAGCTAATTCTTTTGCTAACAGACCTGAAGACAGTAAATGCAAGGACTGTAGTGAATTTCAGTGGGAGGGATAACTACTTTTTACAAAGGTTTCACAAATTATGTGTTTCCATAGATCATGGAATTTGAAAGCTGAAAGGTTGTTTGATACATGTAGACTGACAACCTCCTCCCCCCGCTTACTTCTTGAAGAAGAGATCAAGTTCTTGCTAAAGTAAATATCATACATGATTGATAAAGGGATAACCTAAGGCTTTGTTTTCTCCCATTCTTCATGTAAAGATATAGAGAACATAGAAACATAAAACATGTTACATATAAATCATTTTATGAAATACAAAATTATGACACCAGATCAAGATTAGATAGGGTATTTGTTGATTTAGACTTTTATTTTGAATGAGTGACAGAGGATGACAGTTGGAATAGAAAACAAGAGAGCTTAGAGAATGGGGAACGTTGGGTTGATCACAGGAGAATCTGCTAGTCCTGGACACTCCCCCTCCTCCCCATTCAAAGGATGCCTCTTCCTTTCCCCATCAAGACAGTCAGGTTGGTTTAAGCCGACCTGAGGAGTTCAGGCTTCAATCAGGGCTTCAAATCCTACTTTATGATCAAACTGTTGATGGTTTAAACCAAATCTGCCCTCCAAAAAACACTCCAAACTGGAAATGACTTCAGGGATCGACACTGGCGAAGGTTGTTTCTGGGTCTGGGTGAATCTTCACCACCCTTTATTAATGAAGAGTCTTGTATATCCTAAGACCACTGCTAAACTGTTGGTTTCATGAGGAATCTTTGTCTACATATTTTTAAAGTGATTTGTATCATGGTAATTGGATCCTAGTTGAGTACTAGCAGGTAAGATTTAGAAAAAGCAGTGTTTTAAATCTTAATAATTCATTATTCAAGACTCTCGTGCAGTTTAAAAAACACACCTAACTCTATGATAAAATTTGCAAGGTTTTTAGACAGCTGGTACTTAGCCATTTAAAGGGTCTCTGTTGGATTTGTGAGCTGAGGTGCCCTAGAGTGGCTTAGGGTACTAACACTTGTTCTTGTGTTTCTAGTCTCTGGCTGATGAACTTGCCCTTGTGGATGTTTTGGAAGATAAACTCAAAGGAGAAATGATGGATCTGCAACATGGGAGCTTATTTCTTCAGACACCTAAAATTGTGGCTGATAAAGGTAGTTACATTTCATGCCCAGAGTGATCTAATAATAGATGCCCTCACTCTGATATAAAATTACTCTTCCATCCTGGTGAGTCTAGCATTGGCAGCTTCCCTTTCCTTCTCAGTTCAATTCATCCTCAGGGACAAATGCAGGTATTACCTCTAGGAATGCTTCCCACATGACTTCCACACATTTGATGCATAACATTTTAGAAAATTGTGTCATAATGCTTATGTGTATCCAAGAACAGGAATGTTTTACACCCCCCCCAAAATATGTGCACAAAATAATTGGAGTGCTTTGAGGAAACCAAATAAAATAAATATTCTGTGCCTGTTAGAGGTTAGCATGTTTATGCAATGATATTGCCACCATAGCTGTATCTAAAGATAGAAATGTGGGCCTCAAAATCAGGTCTACTACTACTAACAGCTGTTACTCATTGAATTACTAGTGTCTGGGTACTGTGAATTTTCTGAATATCACATTTTACCTCTTATTACCTTCCTGTTATGGGAGGAAACAGATAAAAAATATTACTAGTTTTCAAAAGTCACATAGCAATACAGTTTATGATATGACTTAATCATAGCTCTTGAATCTAATGATCACATCAGGTCAAAATGTCTATATTTTGGAAAGTGTGGCATACTTCCTTGAGGAAAAAAATGTTCTTCCTTGAGGAAAAAATTGCTAAAAGTAAATAGGCTTTTTTAAAATACTGAGTATTAGAAATTTGTTTCCAGCCAAGGACAAATTAGTTTTGTGCCTTCCTTCCTTCCCCTTCATAGATTGAATTAATATTATAAGCCTAGAAGTGTCCTTAAGTCCCTTTTTTTGTTGTTGGAGGGCTGCCTGTTGAACTTTGGACTCACTGTTCCTGTTTTATCGAATTACTAGCAATCTAATATTCTCTAAAGTCAACAGCATTTTGAATTTGTTAGCCAGAAACATAATTTAAGGCCTTCTTTATTTCCCTGGTCCATTCTCTGAGCCAGCTGGATGGCTTCTACGTAGCTCAAAGAGGAAGAAGCCATTTCTCCTGAGCATCGGATATTT
Source organism: Suricata suricatta (assembly GCF_006229205.1). Taxonomy (NCBI): domain Eukaryota; kingdom Metazoa; phylum Chordata; class Mammalia; order Carnivora; family Herpestidae; genus Suricata; species Suricata suricatta. Next base: position 84,315,027 of record NC_043709.1, read on the forward strand.
CTCCTGAGCATCCTTATGCATACATAATTCTTCCATAAGTAATTCTTACAGTATGTAATTCTTATGTGTCCTAGAAGCTTCTATATGTTTAGGTTTCTAGAGTGTCTTATAAGATATATTTTGATCAAGAGTTGTATTTAAAGTACGTTCTTTTTCCCCCCTCTCCTTCAAGATTACTCTGTGACCGCCAATTCTAAGATTGTGGTGGTAACTGCGGGAGTCCGCCAGCAGGAGGGAGAGAGCCGCCTCAACCTGGTGCAGAGGAATGTTAATGTCTTCAAATTCATTATTCCTCAGATAGTCAAGTACAGTCCCGACTGTATCATAATTGTGGTCTCCAATCCAGGTATTTTATTACAGTGATGTTTTTAGGTTCATTTCTGTTAAGTTTGTATCAAGGTTTTGTTTTATTTTGGTTTTTGGCTTCAAAAAATATGTTCTAGTATTTAACTAGCAGAAGCAGTTCTTGAAGCAATTCTTGTGTCTTCTGTTATTGGCCACAAAAGACTAGTGTTTTCAAAACAAATGGCAGAGTCCCAGGCCAAATGTTTAAAACTGTGAGAAGAGTTCTGTATAAAACAGTTGCATCTGTTTCTTTCATCAGAGTTTTTTCAGAGTCTAGAAGCTTTTTTCTAGGAAGATTATCCTGGGATGTGTAATGAAGCATTGAAGTGTGGCTTCAATTTGTAAGAAACATTTTAGCATATTTGACCTTCTGCTGGCCAAAAAGTGTATTCTAGCGGTGTTGAATTTGAGAATAGCTTAAAAGCCATTAGTCTATTTTAAAGATAGAAATAGACTGTCTTGATGGACAAATACATGCTAATGCCAAATGTTACTTGCTTTTTTCACTAAATTAACATTTGCAGAATAAATGTTAAAGCTTCTGATTAGAAAAAATTGCGTTGTTTCATCTAAATAGTCAGAATCCACTCTTCTATTTCACACTTGTGTCTATAATTTGCCACCAAACGTACTGTTTATCGGTGAGCATAGTAGATACATTGATAAAGTGATAAAACCATTGGTCTCTGACACTTCACATAGAGAAAGATTGTGAATCAGAACCAGGGGAATTCTTATGGTTTATGGAATATTGAGACTTGGGAACCAGCGAGGATAAAGATTCTTAGTATTATTGTCTGCAATCCTGTATTGCAGGTTACTAAATAGCTCACTCTTAAATATGAAACTTGTTTTGAGTACATAGTGGCAGACAGACTTGGAACAAGAGTGGCAGATGGGAAGTTGCTGCATCCGGTGCCTAATGCAGACATTATTAACTGGTTATACAACTTTCCAGGTATAGCTCCAAAGTCTTAACTCTCCAGAAAGTCACTCCCACTGAACCAAAGTTGCCATGGAAGACTTTATAATATCCTGTCCAAAATGACCCTAAAATATCATAACAAGTGTCTATATATGTGTGGAGGTGGAGACTGCAAGATTAACCTCTTGCCTTTCTTGTGTGCACATTTCCTCCTTTTAACAGCTTAGCCTGTCAGTGCGTGCTGTGATCCTGTCTAGACCAACAAGTTTTATTCTACAAAGTCTCAGGGCTGTGCCACCTCAGAATAAAGGTTCTTTCCTAGATATCCTTTCATAAATACTACAAAATGTAAATCCCTTGTACAACCACAATTGCTTATTGACTGGTATCTTATGCCCAGGAAAATGTATAGTGGTATGGCTTAGTAACTTAGTAACCCATGGTTTTGGGGTTATGATGACATATATTACCATCATGGAACATTACAATCAGAAGACATTTATGTGACGATCTGGTTCTCTCTTACTTCCATTATCCCTCAACTCTGTAAACTCAAAGTGTTCACATCTTTCTGGCCACATCTCATTTGAAGGCTGGAAAAGTTGGGGAGGAGGAAGCTAGGACCCCTGTTAATTGATGTAGCAGTTGAAATCAGTTTTGACTTAGTCACGTATTTTTTTAAACCTTTTAGTGGATATTCTTACATATGTTACCTGGAAGCTAAGTGGACTGCCCAAGCACCGTGTGATTGGAAGCGGGTGTAATCTGGATTCTGCTAGATTTCGCTATCTTATGGCTGAAAAACTTGGCATTCATCCCAGCAGCTGCCATGGATGGATTTTGGGAGAACATGGCGACTCAAGTGGTAAATTAAAAATCCATAATATTCTTGTGTACTTATGATATTATTCTTCCCATTCTGAATTTTTCGTTTTTCAGTTTAATTTTTCTATTATTTTCCATACTTCATGTTACAAATAATTAATTTGTGGGAGAATACTTTGATAGTGGCTAGGTAAATATGTATACGTTCCTTATCAGTTTTTTGCCTGCTAAGTTTAATAATATTCATTGATAATTCTTTATTAAATAAATTGTTACTCTGATAGTTGTCAGACACAATATTCAATCATTTCTTCTCTATTTATTGTGTTCTGTAAAAGAAAGCTTTATCTTCCCCAGTTATGTATTTATTTATATCAATGTGGATTCACATTTTTGTTTTATTCCACAAATGTTCTTTTGCTGACATTGTAATGCAGAAATTGTCCCAGATTGGACAAGTAGCAGGTTCTTCAAACTGGCTCCTGTGTCTTTTTGACATATCCGAGCATTTTTTGAGCCCTTCCCTGTTTCTGGAACAGTAAAGTACACCATTTGGCTTTATACTTATTGGTGCTATACCTCCCTGTTCCCTGCATGAGCCCTGTTTCTTTCTAAGAGGAATGGTGTTTAGAAACCAAGATCTCCTAGGTTTGCTTATGATCCTGGTATATCTCTGCTTCTAGGTCCTTTCAGTGGCAGAGGTATTATAGCCATCATCTTTATTGAAGGGGGAATAAATGGGTAACAAAAGCTTCTACATAACTAGTATCTACTATTCTATAGTGTAAAATAAATCTTGCTTTAAATTAAATCTGATTTTGGGGCACCTGGTTGGCTTAGTTGGTAGAGTATCCAACTCTTGATCTCAGGGTCATGAGTTCAAGCTCCATGTTGGGCATGGAGCCTATTTTGAAAAAAAATAAAGAAAGAAAATAAATGAAATCTAATTTTTAATAAGCCATTAATAACTATCATTTAAGTAGTAAGAGACCATTTGGTAAATATCTCAAATATTTTCTTTAGCAACTTAAATAAAATTGTTAGACATAAATTAATCATTGTAAAAAGACCAACATTAAAGTTACATTGCACCCCATTTCTTTAACAATGCTTTGTTTTGAAACAGTTAAAAAAAACCATTCCTTTAGGATAATATTTCTCTTTTCGTTTAAGTTAATATTTCTGTTCCCTGGGGCACAGAGATATTAAGTAAATGGGGCTGGCTCAGTCAGAAGAGCATGCAACTCTTGATCTCAGGGTCATGAGTGCAGCCCTGCGTTGAGCTACACTCTAAGTGTGGTGCCTGCCTAATATATATATAAAATAAAAAATAGGAGCACCAGGGCGGCTCAGTTAAGTGTCCGACTCTTGGTTTCAGCTTCAGTCATGATCTCACGGCTCGTGAGTTTGAGCCCCACATCCGGCTCTGCACTGACAGTGCAGAGCCTGCTTAGGATTCTTTCTCTCTCTTTGTCCCTCCCCTGCTCACTTTCTCTGTCTCACTCAAAATAAATAAACAAAAATGTTTTTAATTAAAAATTTAAAAAGTAATAAAATAAAATTTAAAAATAAACTTAGAACATTTTTAAATGAATTGATATTTCTATTCCAAAGTTTTATGTAAAAACATTAATGAACAATTCGAATTGTTTAACTTTTAAGAAGGCTATTTAATAAACCAAAATACATTGTATAGGCTAATGGTGTAAAACTGTAATTAGCCACAACACTTTAATATTGATGATAGTCTTTATTTTACTAAATTCATATCTGCCCTACATATGCAAGGAACTATTTTCTCCCTAAATAGTTAAGGTGTAAGTTTTCTTTTGAATTTAATAAGAGTATAATGTGACTTTAGTACAGCATTTGCTTTGGTATAGTAATTTGGTCTTGTGACTATTGTATTTGTGCTTTTTTATATAATCATGCTAATTATTATTCATGCACATGTGCCATTTCATTCAAGAGTTCCTAATATCCAAGGATTTGCTTGAATTTATATCCTTTATTTTAAAAATCTCACAATGTCTAGTGTACAGTGAAAATTCAATCAATGCTAGTTATTATTACTGTGTAGTTATTAGAACCACAGATCTAGAAATGATAGTACATGTCCTACAGTTTAAGGCTTGCATCATCATGAAGAAGAAAATGAGGCAAAACAGGCACAGTGGCTTGTTAAAGATCTTCAGCTAGTTAGTGGCAGAGCTGCAAGTAGAATCATGTCTTCTGACCCCTATCCAGTCTTCTATTCACTCATCACTGTCATTTTTTCCAAAACCCTTTTCTTTCTATTTCCACAGTGGGCCTGTATTGTGTACAACCCTCGCATTGATTATGTAGATTTCATAGTTTCATCAGAAGCCATGAAAGTACCTTAGTTTCCTCCATAATTAGCTTGAATTCACAGAAATTGTGGACTTACAAGGAGGTCTTATTTGACCATGGACAGCTTTGCCCTTTCATAGTCAGTTTTAGCCATACTAGACTTTCCAAGGTCTTATTTTTCAAGGTCTATGTCCAATGCCTATTTTTTTCAGTCCCCCTCTTTAATGTTTGTTTTTGAGAGAGTGAAAGAGCATGAACAGGGGGAGGGGCAGAGAGGGGGGGGGGTGACAGAGGATCCGAGGTGGGCTCTACACTGACAGCAGAGAGCCAGATGTGGGGCTCGAACTCCCAAACTATGAAATCATGACCTGAGCCAAAGTCAGATGCTCAACCAACTGAGCCACCTAGGCACCCCCTTTGCAGCCCTTTCTGATAACCTTTTCCCCCTAAATTAAGTAGACTGTTATGTTTTATTATCCTTTCTCCATATTTCCATGATAACTCATCCCATTACTTTCCTTTCCTTTGCCTGTTTCTCCCAGTAAATTCTGAACTTGTCCACAGCAAGAACATGTCCTTATTCATTTTTGTACATCTACATCTTTAATATGTAATTTTATCTGGGTAGAAGGTAAGGCTGGCACAGGTAAGGGTGTTCTTATGCATCAAGCCCTCCAAAGGATGTAGTCAGTCACTGACCTTTGCTGTGCCTCCTCCAGAGGCATTCTGGAAAGGGCTGTTTGATCCAGTTAAGACCAGAAAAATTCACCATGGTTACATGGAATTTCTTTCAAGGGATGGGCTAAACTTGAGAATGAAAAGATAATTAGAGTATATTTGGACCTTATTATAAAACATTTTTTTAACTTTGCTCCATAAGAAAGTGTTTATCCTTTTTTTTCCAGTGGCTGTGTGGAGTGGAGTGAATGTGGCTGGCGTTTCTCTCCAGGAACTGAATCCAGAAATGGGAACGGACAATGACAGTGAAAATTGGAAAGAAGTGCATAAGATGGTGGTTGAAAGGTAAGTGGAAGGGGGTTGATTTAAGATGGTTAATTTCATCTTTATTCAGATAAAATTGTAAACCGTTTCCATGGCTGCCTGCTCAGGTAAACTTAGTGGAGTAAATATGGCCCTTGTCTTCTAAAACAGACAAGACTGACATTACTGGTCAAGGCTGCCATGTAAGTCCCCCTAGGGAAAGTAAATTATTTTTCTGGAGAAATTATGTTGTATAGGGAAGAAGAGCAAAATGTGGAATTAACAAGTGAGAAGGGAGAAAGGTTTTCAGTTTGTCTGTTATAAGGTTGACTTATTTAGAACCTGGACACTGCCTACAATGAATACTTGGTGTTTGATTGCTAAAAGTATGAAAGCTATGCTATATTTACCTTTCCACACTCAACTAAAGAGGTCTCCCTCTTTTCTCTTCTCTCTCTCTCTTTTACTAACCATCTTCCCTTCTGTGACCTTCATGCTTATAAAGTAAAATTACGGTCATTTTGGAATAGAATAAAGGATATGGGCTTGAATTCAAATCATGACACTTGGTACTAACTATATAGTCTTGCAGAAGCCACTTAACTCTGAAGTTAAATCTCAGTTTTGTCCCCTGTAAAGTCATATGGTAATAGAATTTTAAAAATTGAGTTACAAACACATATATAACACTGATGAGCATTTAATAAACGTTGGCTATTATTATTTGTGGAGAATTGTTACAAGACTTTCTCAAACATGGAATTGTTTCGTTTAGTTTAAGTGTAATGATATTTCCCCCCTGGAATTTGACCTGTGAATGGAGGGAAAAAATTGTTTAAAAATATGAAGGGGTCCTCAGCATATCAGTTAACTTAATACCTTTATTTGACAAGTGAGAAAACTGGGGCTCACCAAGGTAATGTAACTTGCACAAGGTCTTCTAGCCAGTAATTGCATTAAATCCCAGTTGCTCAATTCTAATTTTGTTTACTCCTACTTCACCACATCCCGGGCCATTGTGAGTTTCAAGGTGTAAAATTTATGCTCAGAAAAGTTGTCAAGCAAGGTATTGTTTCACTTTGCGGTTACATTAATTAGTCATAGTATTCTAGGCGACAGTAAGTGGGACCTCAAAATCAAAGTGTATTCTGTCCTTGGAATGTGGTGTCCTTTTATTTTTGTTGTTTCCTCATTTTCTTAATAACTTTGGGAATATTTATGTTTATGAATATGAAAAGTTGTTGGAAAACTATTTATACCACTGTGACTATAATTATTCATGCATACAATAAACTATTTAAATTTATCAAAACATTCATATAAGCACCTACTAGGTAGTGTTTATGACTTTAAACATCTTTACATATACATTAAGTCATTAACAAACTTGTTAAATAGATACCATTGTTATCTTCATTTTGTCGAAGAGGACAAAGAAATCATAAGGGTTTACTAAAGATTGCACAGTTAATAAGAGACAGAGAAGAAGTGAAATACAAAGAGTTCAGTTTCAGTAGTTATTAAGTCTGATTTTAATAATCTCTTTATGATTCCTTCTTTTCTTAGTGCCTATGAAGTCATCAAACTAAAAGGATATACCAACTGGGCTATTGGATTAAGTGTGGCTGATCTCATTGAATCCATGCTGAAAAATTTATCCAGGATTCATCCAGTGTCAACAATGGTGAAGGTAAGAGAAACTGTTAGAAACATATTATAATTTTCGTATTGTATTCTATGAATAGACTTATTTAAAGAAGGACAAGACAGTTCCAGTCTAGTTTTTTCTGAATCGCAAAGTTTTATGGAAATTTCTCCTTTTTTTTCTCCCTTGTTATTAAATATTAACTCTGACTCTTTTTTGACACGTTTCTCAAAATGTATAATTTTATTTCAAGTTGACATATTAATCTTTACATTGCCTTTGCAGGATCTGATACCTTAACAAATTTAATTCAGTTTAAAAGCTATGAAACACTTAAGTATAAAATTATTATTTTTCAATAAAACTAAGATTATATTAAAACATTATGTGATTTAACTGATTTCATTTTCCAAAAGTCAATGGCAGAGGTGAAAACGTAAAAGGAAAATGCAGTAGATTAAAGGAAACATGCAAAAGAGAAAGAAATAGAAGTATTTGGTGGTAAAATGTGGTGTCAGGTGTTTGTGGTTTTTTAAGTCCTATAACAAAACTTTAAAAAGTATGGCAAAATTCAGATAACTCCACTCAGACTTGGAGTGTGTGTTTGGAGTTTCTTATTTATCTCTACTTTGATGTATGTACAAAAATTGGGTTTTTTTCTTTTTTAAATGTTTATTTATTTATTTTGAGAGAGAGAAAGAAACAAAGTATAAGCAGAGGAGGGGCAGAGAGGGAGAGAGAACCCCAAGCAGACTCCATGTCACCAGTGCAGAGCCCGACACAAGGCTCCATCTCAAAAACTGTGAGATCATGACTTGAGTTGAAGTCAAGAGTCAGATGCTTAACTGACTGAGCCACCCAAGGGCCCCGTGGATACAAAAATTTTGGAATAAAAAGTTTAAAAAATAGGGGCACCGGCTGGCTCGTTAGAAAGCATGTGACTCTTAATCTTGGGATTGTGAGTTCAAACCCCATGTTGGGTGTAGAGATTAAATAAATAAACTTTTGTTTTTATTTATTTATTTATTTTAAATTTATTTTTGAGACAGAGAGAGACAGAGCATGAGCAAGGAGGGGCAGAGAGAGAGGGAGACACAGAATCGGAAGCAGGCTCCAGGCTCTGAGCTGTCAGCACAGAGCCTGATGCAGGGCTCGAATCCACGAACCATGAGATCATGACCTGAGCCAAAGTTGGAGGCCCAACCGACTGAGCCACCTAGGCGCCCCACATAAATAAACTTTAAAAAATGTTTACAAATATGTAAAAGTAACTTGTTTAATATAGTTAAATAATTAAGTTAGTTATATGGTTAAATTGACCCTGTGAATAAATTGATTGCTTTATAGAAACTGGTCAAGTGCTTTGGAAATTGTACTGTATTTTTAGCAGCTCTTGGATGGTGCAGAAATCTTTCCTTTTGGTGGCTTCCAACTACTTGTTCTGGGCTTGTTGGTTAGCTATCATCTGAAATTCCTTCCTAAAGAATTTTTTAAAAATTAGGATTTCATGAAAAGCAGCCCATTAAGAAACACATTAATATGAAGACTTATATACAAAACTTTATTCAAGTGTATGTAAGCAGAAAGAGGTGTGTCAATAAGTTTAATAGAGTACTTATTACTTTCATAGAACTTCTAGTTTTATCCTCTATTTTGTATATTCTGTGTATAAAATCAAATTCAAAATTATTTAGAATGGGTCTGTAAGTGTTGGAAATTAAAGAATGAGCTTGTGCTTATTTCAATTGCTACGTTTCTTTCTGTTTAAACATAGGATCTGGGATCATTCTTGTCCATGGTTTCATTTCCTAATCTGTATTTTTCCTGTTGTGGCAGGGGATGTATGGCATTGAGAACGAAGTCTTCCTGAGCCTTCCGTGCATCCTGAATGCTCGGGGATTAACCAGTGTCATCAACCAGAAGCTGAAGGACGATGAGGTCGCTCAGCTCAAGAAAAGTGCAGATACTCTGTGGGACATCCAGAAGGACCTAAAAGACCTGTGACTCCTGGCTCCTAAGCTGTAGAGATTTAAAACGACAATGTGATTAACCGTGAGCCTTTAGTTTTTCATCCATCTACATGGATCGCAGTTTGCTATTATCCTCCTAAATATGTGAATCTGGGCTCACAGAATCAACGCCCATGCTTGGTTTAGTGCTTGCAATGTGAGCCCTTGAACAAATAAAATTAACTATCATAGTGTGCTTCTGTTTCTGGGATTCTTTCTTTAGTGACTTCTGAAAGATTTCAGTCAATATTTCAAATAATTCTCCCCCCCTCATAAAATTTCCTGTTTGATCTTCTCAATTTCATTTTCTATATTTGTCGGTCCAAACAGCATGTTCTTTGTATGTGCCATGATTTTGTTATTGTTGTCTTGAGAATATGATTACCCCTTTATTTTTAAAGACATAAATTTTTTTACAGCAATTTTAAGTTTACAACAAAATTGAGAGGAAGGTACAGTGATTTCCCACATACCACTTGCTTCCACACATGCGGGCTGTGGTTTCGACATCATTCACCAGAGTGGTGCATTTGCTGCAGTCCGTGAAACAGCATCGACATGTCATCAGTAGTTTCCATTTTAAGGCTACAAGTGAAGGAGGAACTAGAGCCAATGGAGAGCATTTATAAGGAAGTCCATTTTAATTCTCTAAAAAGAAGATCCTCTAAAACAGGTTTTCTAACCTTGAAATTAGTTTTCTTGGAGTTAGTTCCTTTTGATAATGAAGAAAAATGAAAGTTTGGGCTGAATTATCCAGATCCTTTCACCTGGGACACGGTATATATAATATGGGAGTTAAGAGGGGGACTTGAGGCAGATTTCCTTTAACAAAGAGTTTCCAACTTACATATAATATAGAGGGGTTAATAGGTAGTGTTTAAAGTAAGGAACTTATCAGATAAACCTGGGTTTCAATGCAGGTTCAACCGTTGATTTGGGGCAAGTTACCTACTTAACCACTCCCAAGACTCAATTTTCTCACCTATGAAGTACTGATAACAATGATACCTCTTCAATGAATGTTGTGTAAAGTAAATGAGAAAATATAAAATTCATACCACAAGTCATAATAGCACCTCACAGGTAGTGTTTACTGTTCCAAGTTCTTTACATATTAGTCGCTCATTTAAATCACCCAAACTATCTGAGGAGGTCGTGTTCTCTCAGCCTTGACACTTGGCATTTGGGACTGAATGATTCTGGACCACTGCATTGTATAATGGTTAACAGCATCCCTAGCATTTGCCTATGAGACGCCTGTAACACATCCCTCCCCCTACCTGTGCCAAACCTAAATGTCTACAGATGTGCCAAATGTCCTCTGGGGCGCAAAAATCACTGCTCTAAAGTATTTGGATCCTCAGTGTATAAATAAGGAAACTGAAATATGGGTACACAGACGGCACTCAGCTACTAAGTAGCAAAGAGTTGGGATTCAACCCCAGTATTGCAGTTTCTTAATCCCTCCCTGATCACCGTGTGCTTTATTGCACTAAATACTAGTTACTGTTACATTTTTTAATTTTTAAGGTTTATAAAGTAATCTCAAAATTATTCTTTCACTTAATATTCCAGCATGTTACAAAGGTATTATTCTGTATTTCAGAAAGGGGAAAAGGTGTCGAGTTCCTTTCTCAGTCACATTTCCAAAGCGACTGAATCATGGTATAAAGATCATATAGAGATACAAGGAGGAAGGTGTTACAAGTTGGGGGAGAGACAGTAAAGTATTCCCCAAACCGAGAAGATACTTTGAGAGTGGAGGAGGAGCAGAGAGAGAATGCCAAGCAGGCTCTGCTATCAGCACACAGCCCAACTCAGGACTCAGTCCCACGAACTGTGAAATTATAACCTGAGCCGAAATCAAGAATCAAACACTTAACTGAGTCCCCAGGCGTACCCAAACAAGGTGCTTTAAATCAAGGAAAAGACCAAAAAAAACCCCAGAGCCCTTGTCTATTTGATTGCGGCACTTCAGTTACTTTGTTATTCTCTGGGGAAACATGGAAAATGGAAACTGCTAACATTCTCTAGGAATAGAGTAACACTTGAGTAGTTAATACATTGATTCAGATATTCCAGAGGTCAATATCCAAACTGCAAAAATCACCACCGTTTGGGACTGACATAGCATATTTATAAAGAAAATTTTGTCCCATATAATTTTAACACTGGAAGTACCCTTGTTGCAAATTATTTTACAAAAGAGAATCTGAGACCCAAGTACTAATCTGATTTGCCTAAATGCAACCAAGTTAGTTTATGGATTTAGTACTCCTTCAAACTGGCCTGAACAAAATACCAAAATGAGGGAGAATTTATTGGTGTACCTCACTGAGAAGCCTAGAAGTAGAACTGATCTTAAGCAAGACTATATTTAGAAACAACAAAAGAAAGGTCACCAGGATTATCCAGCTCTCTCAAACTCCCTGCTTAATTCTTGTCTCCTTTGTATATTTCGATTCTCAGGTTCTGCCGTCAATTGTTTATCACAATTTCAATCTCATATCCTCTTGTGTTCAGCTCTAGTAGAAAACTGTACCCACCACTTTCCTAGAAAGTCCTGAAAAATATCTCATTGCATCCTGTTGCATCTCATGGATTAAATGCATATTCCTGAAACCATCTCCATGGCTTGGGAGGTACAGTGTTCTCACTGACTAATAACTTGATTTTCCTGGAGCCAAAGCCCACTAACTGAGAAAAGTTAAGGGGAAGGGTCCCAGCAGAAATTTAAGCTACCAGACACTGGGGGAAATAACATGTTCGCTGAAAAGACAACAACAAAAAACAAACAACAACAACAAAAAAAACAATACATGTCTTTCAATCTTGATATTCCAATTTCTGATCCTTTCATTACCCCATTTTACTGCTTAGCATTACTGTCCCCCAAATAGCTATGTAATAAATGCTTTCAATTTTATCCGGATTCTGCCTTAGTGAAGTTTTTTAAGTCAAATGCAGACCTTTTGAGAGGAAAAACATGACTTTTCCTTTCTAGAATCTGGCTCAACTTGGTTCCTGTTACTGAAACTCCCACATAGAAACACTAGTCATTACTTTAGAAAACTGAGAGATGAGATGAGAGTAGGAATCTTGTACCTAATTTTGGAGCAAGCAGGTCTGTGTGAACAGAATTAAGCAGAGAATTAACAGGGGAAGTCATAAAACAGTAAGTTAGCCAATAAACAAATATTTACTCAGTGTTTGGTATAAATAACTCTTCTAGTTGTTGTGGAAAGTCGGAATACATCATCCATGTCTTCGGGGAAATAAAACGTTTAGAAATGCAGTTAGATGACATTTGAATGTAGAGTACAGGGAACAGAATTATGCCTGTGTCCAAACGTTACACTTACTGAGTCATGGCTCTTCTTCAAATCCCTGTGATCAGAATGTAGGACTCTTTTCTTTAAAATGTAATGAATAGGGGCGCTTGGGTGGTTCAGTCAGTTAAGAGTCCAACTTTAGCTCAGATCATGATCTCACGATTCCTGAGTTTGAGCCCCGCATTGGGCTCTGTGCCTGGAACCTGCTTCCGATTCTGTCGTCCTCTCTCTGCCCCTCCCTCACTAGCACTCTGTCTCTCTATCAAAAATGAATAAATACTAAAAAAGTTTTTTCAATGTAATGAATAAAGATATAAATGAGATTACATGTAGAAGATGTCTTTATAAATGATAAAACCCAGGGTGACTGGCTGGCTTAGTCAGAGAAGAGTATGCAACTCTTTGCTTGCTTGCTTGTTTGTTTTTGAGAGAAAGGGAGCATTGGGGAGGGGCAAAGAGAGAATCTCAATCAGGCTCGGTGCTGTCTGCACTGTAAACGAAAATCAAGAGTCAGACACTTAACCAACTGAGCTACCCAGACACCCTGAAGCGTGCAACTCTTGATCTTCAGGTTGTGAGTTTGAGCCTTATGTTAGGTGTAGAGATTACTTAGATAAATAAACTTAAATAAATCATAAAACCCTACACAGGTACACTATTATGATAATACAACAGTACAGTGGTAAAATCCGAGGTGCCATTACATTTCTGAACAGTAAATCTTTGTGGACTGAAACATACTTTATGGGGATGATTTAGAAAAAGAAGACTTGAGATGAGCAGAAAAAGAGTTATGAATAACCCCCAGCATGCTTGAAAGAGAATTGGTGTTTGTGCCTCACACTCTGAACGAGAACAATTTTTAAATGAATCAAAAATTTAAATGCAAAAAGAAAAAACACATTCGTTGTAAATATGTATATACTTTATATATACCTTTATTGCCTGGACCTTGGAAGGACCTTTTAAACTAAGTCTCCAAATCCAGAGTCATTAAAAAAAAAAAAGACAGGTTCAATTCAACCACAGAAAAAAAGAACAGCCTGCCTGAAGAAACAACATAAGAAAAGTCAAAAGTCAACAAAAACTGGAAGGAAAATATCAAGTCATAACCAGACAGAGGGTAAATCTCCCGATAAGGACTTCTTAGAAACTGAATTTTTAAGTGCTGTAGAAAAATAATCTAAGGGATATGAACAGACAGTTCATGTAAAAAGGAAGAAGATTAAAAAAAATAATAATAAATAAATAAAAATAGATTCTATAGAATATGTGAAAAAATTCTCAACATCTTTCCTAAAAAGTACGAGTTATAAATATATGGACATACACTTTTTTTTACCTAATAGAAACCCAAATGTTTGATAGTCCACATTCGAATCCCATGCCTGTTGGGGAATGGAGCTCATGCATCGCTGCAAGGGACATCAATTGATACAACCCTACGGAGGGCAATGGAGCAATAGTTACCGAAATTTAAAAACAATGCCTTTCACTCAGAAATTTCATTTTGGGGAATGAATTCTACATATAAGCATAAGAACAACATGATTGTATGTTTTAGTTTAGTTGGGCAACATTGTTTATAACAGCACAAGACCGTTAATAATCGAAATGTCTATCAATAGAAGACTGTTGAAGTATATCTATGCACTCAGTAGAATATTATTCCATTGTGTAAAGGAATGACCATGTTCTCCACAGAGCGCAACAGAAAGATGGATTGATGAGTGAAAAGAATAACCTGTAGAAAAATGGAGGGAGAAAAAAAAGAACACATATTATCTTTGACGGTATGTACGTTAAAAAACTATGAAAAAACCAATGTAGCTTTATAGCAAATGTATTGTTTATTAAAGTTTTAAAAATAAAAAATGTTGGGTGCCTGGATGGCTCCCTCAGTTAAGCATCTGAGTCTTGATTTCGGCTCAGGACATGATCTCACAGTTCGTAGGTTTGAGCCCTGTGTCAGGCTCTGCACTGACTGTGGAGCCTGCTTGGGATTCTGTCTCTCTCCTCCTCTCTTTCTGTACGTCCCCTGCTCAAGCACCTCTCTCTGTCTCAAAATAAATATACTTTAAAAATGTTAAACACTGCTTTCAGTATAAAAAATAACAGCAAGGACATTAAAATCTTGCAGAAATTATAATGGATTAATTTTGTCTGCTTCACTTTTTCCTCAGCCTCAGCAATTTGGAAGAATAACAAAAACAACTTATTTCATGAAGCACCCTTTGCGTACATTCTAAATGTTCTAGTAACAATTTTCTTTTAATATTTTCACCTACATCACAAAGTAAAGTAACCTAGCCAATCAGGTCACTAGACTGTAAGAGCTATTTACTGTTGTTCACAGAAGTCAGATTTCATAAAACTTTCTCAAGATCTCATTGTTTTCTCTTGAGAAAGTTTGAGATTCAATTAAATTACACTACATAAGGTATTTTCACTGTATAGCACATAATAAGCATTATTATGAAAGGTAAATTTTCTGTCCCTTTTCAAGCCCATGGTACAGCCTTCTGAATATACACTGTTTCAGGGAATCTGAATCTAACTTTGAGTCATGTGTTTCCTTATCTCTAGATTATTAGCTTGAGACCCATAGGAGCTAATGATGAAAGGATCACCACTGTTTTTATTTTTAAAAATTTTTTTTTAATGTTTATTCATTTTGACAGACAGGGAGAGAGAGAGAGCGAGAGAGCGAGCTCATGAGCAGGAGAGAGGCAAAGAGAAAGGGGGATGGAGGATCCAAAGTGGGCTCTGCACTGGCGTGGCCCCAATGTGAAGCCCAAACTCACAAACCAAGAGACCATGACCTGATCTGAGGCTGGACACTCGACCAACTGAGCCATCCAGGTGTTCCACCACCTCTCTTTTAAAATATCCTATGTTACTTCTTGTTCAGACGATAGAGGACAGACCTTACAATGTTAAAACCAAGGAGTGATATGGAGGAAAAACAAACCTTACATCCTTAGAAGACAGATTTAGCTTAACTTATTTTTTTAATTTTTTTAATGTTTTTTTAAATTTATTTTTGAGAGGCAGAGAGCGACAGCGTGAGCAGGGGAGGGTCAGAGAGAGAGGGAGATACAGAATCTGAAGCAGGCTCCAGGCTCTGACCTGTCAGCACAGAACCCAACCCAGGGCTCAAACCCAGGAACTGTGAGATCATAACCTGAGCTGAAGTTGGATGCTTAACCAACTGAGCCACCCAGGTGCCCCTAGCTTAACTTATTTTAAACCAACCAAGAAATTGTATTACTAGGGAATAGAGGAGAACAGACATATAGGTGATGAGATCATTCTGAATCTGGTTTGGCATGAAAACAACTTTCTAAAAACTATAGAAAATCCTAGGGTTTTGAAGGGTAAAATAACATGGGGAATTTTTTTCCCAAAGAGGGAAAAAGATCAGACAGTGATGACAACTCACTTCTTAGGTTATCTCTTGTTTGTTCTACTGACATGGTATTTGCCATTCGCATTACAAAACACTCATGGCTACCGGGCAAGTCCTCTTGGCAATGAGGAACTAGAAGACTGCCTGGAAATTGTGACTCCCACCTGACAGCAGGAAGCTGGTGCTTTCAATTCATGCCAAAGACGTAAATGGTCCTTTCTAATCAGCTACATATTCTACAAACAATGCACAGGATATTTTTAACAGTAGACAAAAATAACCCATGTATATTAGCCAAGGGCTTTGCAAGGTGACATCATGAGCTTACTTCAGATTTAAAAATTTATTACCCTTTGTTTCTACCCCAATAATAGTGTGAGGGGATGGGAGAGAGAAGTGTGCTAGCACAATGTGTTTGACACAAGCAGACTTTTCATGAAAATCAGTTCAACTGCATATTAACAGAATATATTTTTAGGTTAAAAGACCTATTTTACACTTAAGTATTATATTTATGCAAGATCCATAGGAAACATTTCTCTGTATGTTAATTTGAGTGTATTGTAAGCACAGTAATATATTTACATGCCATTTTAAAATTAAATATCACTTATTTACTTAAAAAGGAGGGCACTTGGCTGAGTTGGTTGGTAGAGCATGAGACTCTTGATTTGGGGGTCATGAGTTTGAGCCCTGAGTTGGGTACAAAGTTACTAAAAAGAAATAGATTAATTAATGTCCCTTAAATGCTTTCCTCCATGCCTCAACCTATCTAATAAATAGTAAGGTCATTTGAATGTTATTAATAAAAATATATTTAAGAGCACCTGGATGGCATCGTCAGTTAAATGTCTGACTCTTGATTCTGGCTCAGTTCATAATCTCATGGTTCATGTGATTGAGCCCTAACTCAGGCTCTGTGCTGACAGCATGGAGACTGCTTGCGATTCTCTCTCTCTCTCTCTCTCTGCCCCTTCTCTGCTTGTGCTCTTGCGCTCTCTCTCGCTCTCTCTCTCTCTCAAAATAAATAAATAAACCTTAAAATATACGTTTAGACACATAAAACCCTTCTAAATGTAAAAAAAATTGATTTGCTGCTTATTTTGGGAACATTAAGAATGGAATAAGAACAATGATGATCTTGAGACAGATTCATACTACAAGAAATTTTACTTATGATAGTATCCAGTTTTAACTTTATTCCTAGATAACCTTTATCCTTGCTTTTGTTATTCTTTTTTTAACCTTTCTTTAAAATTGTGGTATCTTCCTGTTATTGTTTTGTATCATTGTACACCGTTTGAAATATTGTATAAAAATGCATATCATAAGTAAATAAAACTGCATAAAAGGCACAGCAAGCAAAACCTCCAGACTTCTTGACAATTATGCTCCAGATATTGTGCTAGGGACTGGGATTCAAAGATGCAAACAAGACAATTCCACTTTCAACAGGCTTGTTGAGAAGAAACAGATGCACACAGAAAAATGTTATAAAACACAGTATGCAAATATAGCCAGAGAATCCACACAGGACATTAAAGGAGAAATAGTTACCATAACCTAGGAAAGTGGAGCCTAAGGAAATGTTGATCTAGTGACACCTAGAGGATGAGAGAGGAGTTGGCCAACAGACTAAGCCCGCCAGAGGAGAGAGACAGGTCAGCACAGGAAGAGCAGCAGGTCACAGCATTAGCACCTCGCAAGGGAATGAAGGAGGAGGGGATGGGGATGGGCTTTGAAATGCAGCCTGGTGTCATTGGAGCATAAGATTCCTGGTCTGAGTGTTAGATGTGGAGATGGGAGCCAGTGGCTGGGGCCCTCTTCCACAGAGATATTTGCTACAGGCAGTTGTGGTGGTGCAATGCACTGAACATCTAGGAATCTACAGTGAGGGGCGCCTGGGTGGCTCAGTCAGTTGGTTCAGGTCATGATCTCATTGTTTTATGAATTCCAGCCCCTTGCCAGGCTTTGTGTTGACAGTTTTGAGTCTGGAGCCTGCTTCAGATTCTGTGTTTCCCTCTCTCTGCCTCTCCCCTGCTCGTGCTCTGTCTCTCTCTTAAAAATAAATAAATGTTTAAAAAATTGAAAAAATAAATAAATAGGGGTGCCTGGGTGGCTCCATCAATTAAGCTCAGATCATGATCTCACAGCTCTGTAGGTTCGAGCCCTGTGTTGGGTCTGTGCTGACAGCCTAGAGCCTGGAGCCTGTTTTGGATTCTGTGTCTCCCTGTCTCTTTGCCCCTCTCCTGGTCACACTCTGTCTCTCTCTGTCTCAAAAATAAACATTAAACTTTTTTAAATAAATAAATAAACAATAAAAAATTAAAAAGAAAGAAATATACAGTGAACGCTGACAGTATTTAGGCTATTTGAATCGTTATGATCTTTCAGAGATTTTGGATGTAGGAACAACATACTCATTAAACTATTAAACTCTCTAAGAAAAGACATTCATTGATTTAATATGTTTTATAAAAGATAGGTAATCTCTCCCCTCCTCTTCCTCAATTCCTTAATCTGGGAACTGACTGCCATGGTGCTAGGATGTATGGAGATGCTTGACACAGGAAAGAAATTCATCATTTCCTGAAGGAGGGGTTTTCCCTGGGAAGGCCGAGCTTCTGGTCTTGAAAAGTGTTTTCAACATTCTTCCATGATAAGGCTGGGTTAGAAACCTGGGATGTGTCTGCACATCCCTCTTTCTCGTTTTCTTTTATTTTCCTCCCTTTATCCTTTTCAAATCTTCTATCTTTTCCTTAGAAGAAATCCTCAAGTATTTTTGCAAATGTGACATTTCAACATTTCACCCATGCTTGATGATTGAAATTTGCCTAATCTTGCTTTAAGTGCCTAAATATGAGTAAATCTGCCTGTGCCCCCAGAAACAGATACGCATTCATGACTCTAGTTAGTAATTTTGGTTCAGCACTTATGTACCAGGCACTGTGACAGGCTCTAAAAAAAGAGTGGAAGGCAATAGGCATGAACCCTAATAGGGAAAAAGATACTAATCAAATCGTCACACAACTAGACACATATAACTACAAACTGCATTAAGTATCATGAGGGAAAATTGCAGGATGCTAACAAGGACTTTTAACAGAAGAACCTGCCTTATTCAGGGAACCACAGAAAGCCTCTCTCTGGGACAGTTACATTAGATCGAATGGTGAAAGATAGGCAGAGCATTCCAGAAAGAGAGCACAGCATGTACAAAGGCTATGAGGTGGGAAGGGTCATGGCCTATTCAAGTAACTAAAAGAAAGCCAGTATGGCTGGGGCTCAGAAAGAGAGAGAGAGAGAGAGAGAGAGAGAGAGAGAGCGCTGCAGAAATATGCATTTACTGTATTCGGCAAAATCCTATCATGCAGGTTTAGGATCTGAATACTTAGTCTAAGAGAATTTGGAGGCACTAGAATGTTTTGAGTCTGTGTATGACTTGATCGGATTTGCATTTTCTTTTTTTTTATGCTTTTTATTTACTTTTGAGAGACAGAGAGAGACAGTGTGAGCAGGGAAGGGGGTGGGGTCAGACAGAGAGAGAGAGAGAGACACAGAATGCGAAGCAGGCTCCAGGCTCTGAGCTAGCTGTCAGCACAGAGCCTGACATGGGGCTCGACCCCACAAGAACCCATGAACCATGAGATCATGACCCAAGCCGAAGTCAGACTCTTAACTGACTGAGCCACCCAGGCACCCCATCGATTTGCATTTTCAAAAAACACTTTTGTTTCCAAATGGCAAGAGTGGATCCTGGAAACCATTACAAGAGATGATTGTAACTTAGCCCTGGGCGGTGGTGATAGAAAAATGGGAGAAGACTGGCGATACTTGCAAGGTTGCACTGATAACACTAAGAACAATAAGCAGTGGTTAGGCCAGTGTCAGGAGTAAAGATTCTAGAGATGAACTGCCCTCATGAATCATGACTCTGACACTTGTCGGCTGTGTGACTTTAAACCAGTTCATTAACCTTAACTTTGATTTTTCACTTCTGTAAAATGGGCATAAATATTGGTATTGCCCACTCAGGATTGCTGTGAGAACGAAATACTTAAGACATAAACTATCTAGCATATTGGCTGACACAACCAAGTTCTTTAGAAATGTTTTATGCTATGAGCTTTGGCATGGGTAATGTAGATAGAAAAGAGAAGGAGTCAAGGAGAACTCTCAGGAGTGATTATCCATTGCCTTCAAACCAGGCTGAACTTGGTTTAGAATGAATCATTCAGTGGCATGAAATCGTTAAGCTCTAAACTAGTAACAGTCGACAAAAGATGATTGTGCTTTTGCCCAATGGGAGAATCTTTTTTTAATGTCAGACCCCAATGAGGAAACTATTCTTCCTTCAATAAGTGATCATTTTTGACAGACAGACAGGGTTCTTATCTGCCTGAAAGTTAATGTGGAAGATTGATGTTATTGTTATTGTTATTATTGTTTTAGAGAGAGTGTGGGCACTCACATGAGTCAGAGGAGGAGGAGCAAAGGGAGAGATAATCTTTTTTTTAAATATCTTACTTATTTTATTTTGAGAGCGAGAGTGCTCATGTGCTAGCAGGGGAGGGGCAGAGAGAGGGAATCCACAGCAAATGCCATGCTGCCAGTACAGAGCCCCATGTGGGGCTCAATTTCACCTCGGTGAGATCATGACCTGACCTGAAATCAAGAACCACCCAGGCACCCCTGGAAGATTGATGTTAAACAAAACCCAGGAAATTCTTTAAAATAAAACTCTGTATCTGAAATTAACAAATTGAATAAAAGAAGCAGAACTGACAATGTAAAACTAAGAGAAAATTAAGTAAAGCTACTCAACATGAGAAAGGCTATATTTTAGAGGTCAATAGCAAATATAATATTAAAATACTTAAAGTCACGTCATTAAAGTCAGTAAACCATTATAGATGCTTGTCACTGTTATTCGGCAATGTTTGGTATATTCCAGCTGTTACAACCAAACAAAAATGAAATGGGTTATAAATACTGGAAAAGAATTACTAGTTTTAGATGGCTGCCTACCTAAAAAATCCAAGAAGCAACATTAAAAAAAATAACTGTCAAGTGCTTACATGACAATTGAATAGGATGGCAGATACAAGCTAACTACATAAACACCAATGGCTTTCTTTTCTACTAGAAAAATTCGAAATGGAAGTGAAAAAAATCTCATCTCACATATCACATGATATGATGATAAAGGCTTTAAAATACATATGAACAGGGGTGCCTAGGTGGCTCAGTTGACTGAGTGTCGACTTTGGCTCAGGTTATGATCTTACAGTTTGTGGGTTCGGGCCCTGCGTCAGGCTCTGTGCCGACAGCTCAGAGCCTGGAACCTGCTTCAGATTCTGTGTCTCCCTCTCTCTCTGCGCCCCCCCCATACTCTGTCTCTCTCAAAAAAATAAATAAATAAAACATTGAAAAAAATACATATGAACAAATATTTTAAAAAGTAAAATGAAAGTAAAATCTCATATAAAAATTATAAAATTACTATTATAAATTACAATAAAATAATTCTACGTTACAAAATTTACTAATGAAAAGACTTGAACACAGAGATATTTTATATTCCTGGGTGGGAAGACAATATCATAATTATATCTGTGCTTCCCAATATGAAATTACCTGAACTCCAAGCGGAATCTGAATGAATTGATGCTTTTGCTTGGTGGAATGAAGGCTTACAGGGATGGCAGTTATTTTGGTGGTGGATTTATCCTAGAGGCAAAAACTCCAAATGAGTATTGAGGACCGGGAGTTTCAAAAAGTGTAATGAGCTGAGCGTGGGAATGAGTGAAACAATCGTGAGGCGATCTGATTAAACTTTTGAAGACAGTTTTTTACTGTCATTGATCAGTCAAAATTACATCCTTTGTATGTTATATTCAAAACCACCTGGGATTTATACTTTTTCTTAGGGAAATTTTTAAGAAAAATAATTAAGAGAAGGTGGAACCAAGATGTATGCCTAACATCAAAATTTAGATTATAAATGTATACTATAAAAACTAGAAATGGTTTTAATGCTCTAGAAATAAGACTCAAAGAATACTTAGGAAATCTAAAAGGATTTAAAGTTTAGAAATGGTCCCAGTAAATTCTATATATGGTAGAATTATACTACTATACTTCTACATGGAGTAGAAGTCTGCAAACTTATTAAGGGGAATTGCTAATCTTGGATCACTCTGGAAGTGGTGAAATAAGCATTGATGACTGCATGAGTCTAGGAGTTTGGCCAAAAGGACAAGGGCTAAAGGTCCGGACTGTGTCATGCTCAGCCTATGAGGATTCCACCATCCGAAGGGGTGCTTGCCTAAGCCCAGAACCCGAGGATTTTACCTATGATTGAGTTGCTCAGGTTGATACTGATTGGAAATACTGTCCTCCCTAGACTTGCCCAGAAAGACTGTAAAGAAGGCCTGGCAGTTCCTCCTTCAACTGAGAGTTCTCTGGAAAGCACATGAGATTTCATTTGACTGGTTTATACCTATGAGAAGTTCCCTACGCCGGAGATCTTCCAGCTCAGAACGTGCGCGGCTCTGGGCACACCGCTCCTGGCATCAGTCTACTGAAAGAGGGATTCAGAACAGTTTCAGAGGACCAGAGAAAGAATGCTCCGAGGCCGATCTCTATCTGTGACATCCCTGAGCGGGCTTCCTCGGTGGGAAGTGGAAGAACTTCCTGTGGAGGATTTGCTGCTTTTTGAAGTCGCTTGGGAAGTAACCAATAAAGGTTTGTACTGCCCTGGAAGTGGCTATTTGGCAGATTGTTGAAGAATGCAGATTAGGATTTCACAGGGGACTCAAGTGAGAATGAACTGACAGTGAGTGAAGGAAGTATTCAAACTGAATATAAGTTTAGGTTACATTTAATCTTGTCTATTTCAACAGGCAATGATGACTTAGATGGGGCTGTGTGGAAGGGAGACAGTTGAAAGCAGTCGTTGGAATGTGCATTTAAATTAAAATTTGACATGCATGTTCTGACAAAATAGGAATAAGAAGCTAATATTTACTTTTTTGGTTTTAAGATTTCTCTCAAAAAAGCATAAACAAGCAATTTACTTTAAGGAGAACCATATGTGATCAGAACCAATCACAAACTTTAATGCCATGCAGTGCTAAAGATTATATGAAATACTGTTTCCAATAACTCAAGATTTAAAAGTTTTAATTTAAAAGCTGCTCAGAATTCATTATATTGAACTCCTATTAAGAAGAATGAGAGTATTTCAAACTTAGAGGAATTATATTTGACATGTGTTCTGATTTTTACCTTATGCTAAGTGTTCAAAGTTCTTATGTGTGTACATTCATAAAATTCATTAAATCAAAATAAAAAATCAATTCTGCTTGTGTAGAAATGCAAGAATGAATGTGACAGAACAAAGCAGCCTACCTCTCTGTAGTTTAGTGAGATGGATGCAAAGAGAACAGAAACTTACTATGGAAAAGTGTTTTATGAAGAGTTTTTTCTAATGTTCTTTTTCCACTCACGAGGTGTTTGAATATGCCCAAAGTTCCCGGGAACAGAGTCATCTCTATTATACATAAATCCCAGGTTATGACTTGAAATGAAGGTTTTTCTCTACAGAGAAAATACCAGAGATATCACTTGCTGGTGGAAAAACTGGGAGGGGGTTCTTCAGCACCGGGTATCAGTTCAGAGGACCCCTGTGTGAGTTCCACCACTGAGCAGAGCTTCCTCTCCTTCTTTCCTTCTTTTCTCTCCACTTAGCAAACATTAATGGAACATTGTCTCCTGGCGTTGGGAACACACAGGCGAAAACTGTTATCCCTTACATGTTGGTGACGTGTGTGCTGATCTCAGGGCCTAGAATAATACCTGGTGCACGGAAAATGCTCAATGGATTTTTTTTCCTTTTGAATGAAGGAATGAATACGTTTTGTTTTTAGCCCTAAGCTGCCTTAAAACCTGTTTTCTTTCGTTTCCCATGCAAAAGAAAAGAATTTTGTGTGTGTGTGGAAAAAGGAACCACAGTGTGATTTTTCAACACTGACATCATCTCCAACATATCTTTATTTTAATATTTATTACAGTCTGATTTTTTTAGAAATTTTTATATAAATGTACAATTATTGTGTTCATCCCTGACAATCCATTAACACTATATATATAGTTTTTTAAATTTACTTTGAACTTCCTTATAGTTCATGGCAGTGATATGAGGCATCTTAGAGATCAATCATCCAACTCCTCTATTTCAAAGATGAAATGGGTGCCTACAGCATTAAATGTTCAAGCAAATGGCAGACCAAACAAATAGCATTTGGTCTTCTTCAAGCTCATTTCTATTTTTTACTACCACACAGGAATTAAAAACTAAAACCATTGCCTAAGGAAATGTCTTATAGATGGAAGAACACAAGACTTGCAGTCGGAGGGCATAGATTTCTAAGACTTTGAAAAAACATCCTTTAAACTCTCTGAATATTTATTTCTTCATGAATAAAATTAATGTCATATGCTTCTGGTATTTCACAATGTTTTGTGGCAAGAAAGGAAATCTATGTACATCCAGGAAAACAAAACATTTCTTAGAGGAAAAAATACCTCTCTGCCAGAATTTTGCCAATAAACAATGGATATATGTAAAAAATAACAAATGAGTCACAGTTAAATTAGTGGATATTAATTCTCAGACTTCAAAATAACACTGTCCCCTTGCTCATATTGCCCATGACATTCATTGCTTTTGTTCATTTATCCATTTAATATTGCTCTTCATTTATTTTTCATAAAGATTCATCAAGTGTTTATTAGGTGTCAGGCACTGGGAAATGAAGGAGAGAGTTTGACAATGCAGAACTGATTCCCAGTTTTCCAGAATTTACACACTTGAAGGAAGATAGACATTGAACATACAATTATAGTCAAATGTGATAACAATAAAAATAAGAGAACAAGGGGCTCATAGACTCTGTTGGAGGCAGAGAGGTGAGGTTTCTACCTAAATTGGGATCAGGAGGAAAAAACCTCTGTGAGGAAGACACAGTTGAGCTGACTCCTGAAGGATGAATAGTTATTGGGTAAGGATGATAGAGGAGGGATAAAGAAGGATGAGGGAATGGTATGTGCCAAGATGCAAAGGTGAGAAATTATACTCTGTTCAAAGATCTGAGGGAAGCTCAGAGAGGGGAAAGGAGTAAGATGTGAGAGCAAATGGGAGACCAGCAGGGGGGCAGTTCGTGAAGTTTAGAGTTAGTAAATAGGCTTAAAAATTCTATTTCCAATGCGTGAATGATGGGAAGCCATTGAAATTTTAAATAGTGGGAGTACTAAGTAGTCTTACTTACACTAAGTGTTTTTGAAAAAGTGCCATTACTAGTTGAGTGAGAGGATAGCAGGGAAGTAACAATCAAGTTAAAGACTGTGACATGGTCTAGGATGGAGAGTTTTGCCCAGATGTAAGAAACAAAATGGTTTACTTTCTCCTCTGTTGGAGTCTCACTACAATCATTTCTTCTGCACAAACCTGCCCAAATCACGGTAGATTATGGACTAATTACTATGTCGAGGATACTTAAGATCATTAAAAAGACTTGAACGAATATCATCACAAATAATGATTGCTAATTTAATACATGTGAGTAGTTCTGAAATGTACTTGCTAAATGAATGCTTTTTTAAAAAAAAATTTACTAAAAGCAATTCATTTCAGCCCTAAGCCAATATGTAACATAATACACATAATACTTTTACTTCTCCCTCCTCAAAGTGGGCATCAAAGCTCTAGGTCACATGGTGTTAAAGACAGCAAGAGACTCAGAAAACTACAGTCAAAATGGCACGGTAGAAACTGATTGTAACTGCGAGTCTGTTATTCTAAGACAGGAGTTTGGAAGGTGGGACCCTGATCAAAGAGGACTGCAAAGAGCTTGTAAACCTTTAAAATTGTGTCTGAAAATGGTATGTATAAATCCTCTTGGAGAAGAGGACTGAATACTTCCATCAGATTTCCAAATGCCATAATGACTGAAGTGAGCAAACACTGCTCTAAAGTTTCCTAAACTCTGGGTTCCTTTTTGTTAACCCAAAGTGCCAAGAGCCAAAATAAAAAAGTTATTTCCTCTAAGTATTGTTTTCCAAATGGATTTTCTCTAGGGTGGAATAGAAAGGATTCCACTCCTCCCGAGACTTAAGATATTTATCTTCTTATGATATGGCCATTTTCTTTCTCTGTCCCTCCCACTCATCACTTAAAAAATCCATCAACACGTTGTTCCACACAGCTACTTACAGTCTTGTTGTCTGCAGCCTGGGGACTCTGGAGTCAGCCTTCCTGGACTGGAATCCCAACCCCAAGTCTCATAGCCTCTTTGTGCCTCAATTTCCCTATTTAAAAAGAAAGATAATAATAGCACCAATCTATAATGATGTTGTGCAAACAAAAAGAAACCAATTGAAAATCACTTAGAATAGTGCCTCGCATTTAATAACTGCTCTATAGGTATTAACTTCTTCTTATTTCTGCATAAAATTTATTCATAATATGAGGAATTGGATCACTCATTTTCATAGTGCCTTTCACTTTGAGAAGGTCCATGACTCTATTTTTAAATGCAAACGCAGAGAGAGGGAAAGGAGATATGAATCAACATTACAGTAATTAGGGTTAAAGTGCCTTTGTCAGGTGTGGATATGCAGTGGCTGTGTCAGGGGCATCCCAAGCCCCAGCTCATGGAACACAATCTACGCCAAAACCATGCTTGGCGCACATCGAGCTTCAAGATGAGCACTAGTCTCCTCACTTCCTTTTCACCCAGATTACCATGTCTGAGCCCCTCCTGCATAAAACATTTGGAGTTACCATTGTAGTATAATCAGAGTGGGGGGTGTCTATAGTCTTGTTCTGAGCATACCATCTTCCACTGCCCAAGACTGCAGATGCTTTCATTTAAATCACAGACCCAGCAAAGCTCTGGACACATAACCATCTGTTGACCATTGTCACCAGTAACTCTTTCCCATCAGACCTGCTGCCTAGAGAATAATGTCAAGCTGTATCATGACTTCCCTGTTCTGCAACTGTATCTTGAAACAGGAGGGTCAAATTAGTAGCTATGAACACTGAAGTCAAAGAACTTCCAAATTCTGTAAATTTTAAGCATTTAAAAAATAGTGAAGACTCTCCCAATTTATAAAAACAGTGGACCCTTGACCATTTTGAAGTATGTGGTCCACTTATATGCAGAGTTTTTTCAATAATACAGCACATCGCTATAAATGTATTTTGTCTGCCTTATGATTTTTTAAACATTTTCATTTTTCTAGCATGTTTATTGTAAGAAGATAATATAAAATACATATAGCATACAAAATACGTATTAATCAGGGTGCCTGGGTGGCTCAGTCGGTTAAGTGTCTGGCTTTGGCTCAGATCATGATCTCATGGTTCGTAGGTTCAAGCCCTGCATCGGGCTCTGTGGTGACAGCTAGCTCAGAGCCTGGAGCCTGCTTCGGATTCTGTGTCTACCTCTCTCTCTGACCCTTCCCTGCTCGAGCTGTCTCTCTCTGTCTCTCAAAAATAAATTTTAAAAAACGCACAAAATATGTATTAATTGACTATTATCAATAAGGTTTCAGGTCAACTGTAGGCTATTAGCAGTTAAGGTTTGGAGAGTCAAAAGTTACACATGGGTTTTTGACTATGTGTGGGGAGTTTGGCAACCCTAACCACCACATTGTTCAAGGGTCAACTATACATCCTTATTATATTTAACATATATACCCTTGTTATATATAATATATAGCGTAATAAAATATAATTTAATTATACAGAGACAGCATCTTATTTGGCTGGTGTCCATATTCCATACCTTTGGAATCTTGATTTTAACAGTGTTTATAGATGAAAACTTGGGGTTTTAACTCTCCATGGCATATGCAATGGAATCTCATCTTTTCTTTCTTATGAAAGGCCTGATACTTTGCCCTCACACTAAAGATAGTTCCCATGTTGTTTCAGGAAAATATAGATCAATAGAATACAAAGTACATGTTTGAAAGTGAAGGGTAAGTCCAAATTCAATGACCTACACTGTGGTAAAACAATAATTCAATAAAAAAATATGTGTTGGGGAACCTCTTGTTTATACTCCAAATTTGAAAATAAAAATGATCCTATTTCTATGCCATTACTTTCACCTATAGTTGGCATGCCAGGAGAGAAGTTTGGGGTAACATGTGGTACATAGACAAAAAGCTGGGGATAAGCAGTTGGCATATAAATATAAGGAGGCCAGTGAGAGGCTAGAATGAGCTTGAGCATATGAAATAGTAGATGATCTCCCCAGAGAAAGACCACACAGGAAGAAATCTAGGGGGAAAGATTCATTTATAATTAGTCCCCAACCAATACAGGATTGCCAATTTTTTTAATTTTATGTTTTTTATTCCTGATAGATTGAAAGAGCATATCCATAGTATTTATGACAGTCTAATGCCATTTGGGGACTATCCCCATTGAAGCTGAAGGTCTCAAATGGAAAAAAGAAGTAGAAAATTAATTAACGATGCTTAATTTTGTATTTCCTTTTTTTATAGTAGTTTATTGTCAAATTGGTTTCCATATAACACCCAGTGCTTCTCCCCACAAGTGCCCCCTTCCATTACCACCACCTCCCTTCCTCCCTCCCCCTCCCCCTTCAGCCCTTGGTTCATTGTCAGTATTCAATAGTCTCTTATGGTTTGTGTCTCTCTCTCTCCCCAACTCTCTTTCCCCGTTCCCCTCCCCATGGTCCTCTGTTAGGTTTCTCCTGTTAGACCTATGAGTACAAACATATGGTATCTGTCCTTCTTCCACCTGACTTATTTTGCTTAGCATGACACCCTTGAGGTCCATCCGCTTTGCTACAAATGGCCAGATTTCATTCTTTCTCGTTGCTATGTAGTACTCCATTGTGTATATAAACCACATCTTCTTGATCCACTCATCAGGTGATGGACATTTAGGCTCTTTCCATGATTTGGCTATTGTTGACATTGCTGCTATGAACATTGGGACACATGTGCTTCTATGCGTCAGCACTTCTGTATCCCTTGGGTAAATCCCTAGCAGTGCTATTGCTGGGTCATAGGAGAGTTCTATGGATAGTTTTTTGAGGAACCTCCATACTGTTTTCCAGAGCAGCTGCACAATTCCCACATCTAATCATTCCTTTTTTGAGTAAAGAATTTCTCTTCTCCTTTTTGTCCTTTGGCAAATAAGAATGTATTTGTATTTACCCAGGTGTATTTGAACTTGAAACACATAATCTAATAAAACAAGGGTGCCTTAGATCTCTGGGAAGTTGCACATAAAAGAGAGTTTTCAAGAATAGAGATGTGAATAAGACATTAATAAATGTGTACCATCAGAACCCAATAACATAGCCCCCCGATAAGGTGAAGATGAAGGAAATAAGACTACAAAAGTAATATTTAGGCATATCTGGTGCTGGCATCAGTGTATGTTATCTCAGATTCATTGTTGAAAGTAAATGAATCATGCCTGTCTTGGTCCAGTCTGGCAGCCCTGATTGCAAGGTTTACAGATTGCCTTCATGTGTTTCATGCTATTCTCATCACCATCTGAATTGTGATTGATAATGTACTTACCGTTTTCTGCTCAAATGAGTTTCAAACTTCTTTAAATTTTCTACAGTCATAAAGGCTTTTCTTAGAAATGAAATTCTTAAATACAATAAATTTATGTAGACTCATGTGAAAATTGCTTACATGCAATATTGACATTTTAGGAATTATATTAACTCTTCTCTTTTATGAATTAATGAATCCTGTTGGTCTCATATAATAGTATCAACATTTGCATTATGTGTCTCACCTCTTCAGCAATTTGACAAAAAGTATATTTTGAGGTTCAGACTTAAAGAAAAATTTGCAGATGGCAATTGTACCTTTTGGCAATAGATAGTGACTATTGATAAGCTTTATTATTTAAAACCCAAATTATTGAAATGATTTAAGAGATGCAATTGCTATAGGACCGTATATCCTGATGAATTGAAATAACTTATGAAAATCTGAAGTGAAAAATTGGAAGCTTTCTTTTTAACATACAAGTAATAAAACTGCTCTAGGAAATAGAGCTGGAGATTGGTGCCAGGATCTGTGCTGGCTTTGTGATTTCTCACAGCATTTCTTGAGTTGTTTCCTAACCTATGGCTCATGGACAAGGAATTACTCAAGAAGTTGATTCATACTGTTTTCATATTCTCATACAAGATGATTGCTTACGGCCAGCACAAGGTATCCTGTCTGAGTTTCCTGACGGTCTTTTCCTTGGTCTTCCGTGTTCCGCCTACTTCCCTGCATCTCAAACCTTTCCTTTTGAATGCCTACTACTCTCCCCTTGCACGCTGTACTCTCAAATTATGGCCTTGGCTATAACTCTTCTCTTTGCTTAAAAAGTTCTTCCTCATGGTAGCTGTTTGCCTAATTTCTTCACCCTTTTCAGTATTTAAATGATCACCAGTTTTGGATACTTCTGCTACAACCTGCCTTTTGCCCCCAAGCTAAGTAACATTTTATCCACACTGAACAGAAGAGCTAATTGAGCTTTAGACAAGTTGAGTTAATTAGTCCAATTTAAGTTGTTGCCAATGTTTTACCATAGTAATGCTTCTATAAGTATCTTGTTTGGTGTTCTTATTTCTCAGAACAATTTTCTATATGTAGACATACTGGATCCAAGAGTGTGCATATTTTTTTGGCCCTGTGTTTTAGTAGTCATGGCAGCAGTGCCAGAGGGGAAAAATGTAATACTGTGCGAAAATTTGTGTCATTGGGTTCGACATGAGGGTTGAGTCAAGCAGCCCCCCTCAAAATCTATCAACTCTTTTCTCTTATCAAAAGATACCTTGCCAGTTACTTTTGAAGGTAACTGGCTCTTTATCTTGAAAGACATGCTCACCATTTCAATAGTGGCTGCTTCTTGGACATACTCTGGTCCCTTCTTGGACCATCGTAGGAGTAAAAGGTGACTACTGTTGCTAAGGGTGTGTGTTGTGGCAATGGTGTAATCAACTTTGACTTGTCAGTGTGGATAGAGCTAAATACTGTTTATTCCAATCATCTCTTCAGATTTCCTTAAAATTTTTGTTATTCTCTGCTGCTGCCAACCTACGGCTCTCTGACATGCACCCAGAAAAGCCTTTATAATGTGCGTGAATTGTAACAAATAGTAACTATTTTTTAGTGTCTTTTAAAAACTTTGGGGGCGGGGCTGGGGGGCTCTGTCTGTTGAGCTCAGGTCATGATCTCGCGGTTCGTGGGTTCGGGCCCCGCATTGGGCTCTGTGCTGACAGCTAGCTCAGAGCCTGGAGCCTGCTTCAGATTCTGTGTTTTCCTCTCTCTCTGACCCTTCCCTGCTCTTGCTGTCTGTCTCTGTCTCTCAAAAATAAATTAAAAAATTAAAAATAAAAACTTTTTTTATAAAGTTAAATAAACTTTTGTGCTTGATAAATCCTAAATGCTAACTTAAAAATGAGAACTCATTTTCATGCCTTCATCACTTAAAATGAAATACTAACCTGAATGATAAACAGAACCTTTCTTTTTCAACAGTTGGTGGCATCTATACTGTGATTCAGACGAAGGCCAAAACCACAGCAGATGAATGGGGAGATAATTATTTTCTGATTGGCCCCTACTTTGAGCACAATATGAAGACTCAGGTGGAACGGTGTGAACCTGTAAATGATGTTATCAGAAGAGCAGTGGACATAATGAATAAACATGGCTGCCAGGTAAGGAAAACTGACTGACACTTCACCCAGCAAGACCTAGTAAACTGTTGTGTTAAAACAGTCCACCATTTACATGACCTCATAAGAGAAGACTATTTATTTTCTTAGGGAAAGGACCAGGTTTGTAAGAAAGATGATGAATTTAATTGTAAATAGGTTACATTTGAGGCACCTTGTGAAAACCATCAGGAAATGTCCAGTAGGGTGATACATTTGGAGCTCAATAGAAAGTATAGGATAGAGATGTTTGGGAGAAAGCTATTTGTGTTTAAATTGTAGTTGACATTATGACTGTTGATGATGTTATTCAGTGGAAGTTTATAGACTAAAAGCAGATGTTTTGAGCCAAACCTTGGGTTAATGTCAGTATGTTAGACATCTGTATTTAAAAAAAAACAACTCAGAGATTGTAAAAGTAGAAACGCAGCTAGCGATGCAGAAACATGGATGTACAAACCCTAATCCTCAGAACTTGTAATATGTTACCTTACATAGCAAAAGGATTTTGTAGATTTGGGTCCTGAGGTGGGGAGATTATCCTGGATTATTGAGGTGGGCCCAATGTAATTACAGGGGTGCTTATAAGAGAGAGGCAGTAGAGTCAGAATCAGAAAGAAGATATGCCAATAGGAACAGAGGTTGGCTTGATAAGCTTTGAAGATGTGCAAAAGGCCACAAGCCAAGGCATGCAGTGGCCTCTAGATGCTGGAAACGGCCAGAAAACAAACAACCTAGAGACTACAGATTGACTGCAACTCTGCCAACATGTTGATTTTAACCCATAAGACCTGGCTCAGATTACTGACTCCCAAACCTGTAAGGTCCTAAGTTTGTGTTGTTTTAAGCCACTAGGTTTGTGGTAATCTGTTGCTTTCACAATAGAAATAGGTCAAAACAAGTAAGGAGAGAGTTTCAAATATGAAGGAGGGAATAAGTCAATGAAGGAGTAAACCAAAGTAAATTGAGTTTAGCAATATTAGCAATGGGTCTTTCATGGTAATCTTGCTAAATATAGCTTCAAGGGAGAAGAGGGTTAAATCAGATTGCAGTGGGTTGAGGAATGACTGAATTATGAGGGAAAGGGTATAGAAGCCGTGACAATGAGATTTTTCTGTGAGGAAAAGCATAATTAACTAGTTTGCAAATGACATTGTTTTGAGAACTAATGTCTTATTAAATGTGAGACGTGATCATATTTATATGCCAAATGGAAACGCCTAGCAGACAGGAATAAGTTGAAAATTCATAAGAAATGGACAATCAAAGGGAATAAGATCACTGAGAATTGGAGAGGGAACATGATCCAAAGCACTATTGGGAGGATTGTTTTTCCCCCTTTGACTCAAACAGAAAATGAAGGATGAGTGCAAATAGAGATAAGTTGAGCAAGAGCAGGATGGTCTCGCTCAATGTTTTTGATGATCTTGCTGAAGGAGTTGAAGATCATCTTATGAGAGTTAGGAAGCAATGTTAAAATAAGATGATTTGAGGAAGATCTGAAAAAGGAAGATGAAAGAATTTCTGAACATCTTGAGGTATACTCATGACTTTTTAGTGGCACAAATATATATGATTGTGACTTTCTCCAGCAGCAACCAGCAGCCTGAGTGTAAGTGCAGGAAATTGGATGATTGGAGATTCAGTGTTGTTTAGTTTCAGCAATGGAGCAAGTTGGCACAAGTCCTGGAGGACTTTCCTGAATTAATGGTTGATATTGATGGACAGTTGCATCTGAAATAAATAGGAAAGGAAGCAAAGCCAGAAAGGAGGCAGTGATGTAGGGGAAAAATGGAAGGTTCCTGGAACTGGAGGTCTTGAAGAGAAAAAAGAAAGAACATATACACTGGTAGAAGACAGAGTAAGATATATGGAGGCTTAGACATTGTGGGCAAGTAATAATTCTATTATTATTATCCCAGAGGAGGAATAGTTTGGGTTTTGATGAGGATAACAATGCAGCTCAGGTGGCTGGAATGCCATGGACACGAAGTTCTTTGAAGTTAATAAACTCAGTAACTATGAGGTAAATGTAGGTAAATGTGTAGGAAGAAATCTTGGATTTTGAAATTGCCCAGAAAAAGATGGAAAAATAACCAGATGATTAAAAAAAAAAGGAAAAGTAGTATATTTGGATAACATAAATTTCAAAGATGTCTTTATACACAAATAATAAATTTCAGTGTAGGGGTACCTGGGTGGCTCAGTCAGTTAAGCATCTGACTTTGGCTGAGGTCATGATCTCATGGTTTGTGTGTTCGAGCCCCATGTTGGAATCTGTCCTGACAGCTAAGAGCCTGGAGTCTGCTTTGGATTCTGTGTTTCATTCTCTCTCTGCCCCTCTCCCACATGTGCTCTGCTCTCTCTGTCTCTCAAAAATAAATAAATGTAAATTAAAAAATAAATAAATAAAATAAATTTCAGTGTAATGAAAAAAATCCAAACTTCCTTCATGCTCATTCCAGGAATATAGTTTGGGGGGCAGAATAAATTAGAAGCCCTCACTGAGATGTCCATGTGAGTAGCAGCATCTACAAGGTATGTGCAAGCCTTAAGATGCAGAAGATTTAAATGAAGGGAACTTGAGTTCCCACAGAGCACCAGGGAATTATATCTTAGTAAGTGTAACATATAGAACATAGGAAAGTGAGAGAGGGATGCCTGAAGTACTATTGGGGTGAAATAATAAAATTTTGGAAGGGGCTTGCATTTAAAGCTCTTGTAAAAGAAGAGTGAGATGAAAAGCATAATGGACTGACTGATCTCAAGGTTCTAAACAGATTTCTGACGTACGGATGTTTATGTTACAGCCAAGAAGTCACTGGAAGTCAATACAAGCTAGCTTACATTCTCTGGTATCAACACTTCTTTATGATCTCAGCTCATGGTATCATATGTCACATATTAGGCAGTCAGTAACTATTCATTGCATGAATATATAAATTAATGAATGTCCTAAAGAGAAAATTACTCAAAAGTTGTTTGTTGCTCAGGAAAACTCAGTCTGAAAAGGGAGTAATGTCATGATAAATGCTAACTCCAATGGGAGCAACTGACAGATAACGGGGGTCTTTCAAAGGTATTTATCCAAGGTTAGAAGGGAGAGTCCTGAGTCCTGTGAAAGAGAATGATGATCAAATGGGTTTTCAAACTCTCCAAATTCAGCACTGGGTGAAGTCACAAGTGTCAATATCTAAGCAATGTGGATACACTCAGTTTAATAGAAAGGCCTGAATACCCAATGAGAGGCTCTTAGTTTTCACCAATTTCCAAGAAGCATTTGAAGTGATGTATGGAGTTGCATACTATGAAATAGGAGAATAAACATAAAATAAAAGTCAAAACAAAAGAATGAGTAAATTACTATAGAAAAAATAGACACCAAAAAGAAAGTTAAAACATGTATATACAGTGATTTTATAATTACAATTGGAAAAAATGAGATAGCTAATATATTAAAACTTGCACAAGATAAAACAGGAATAAAAGACTTCAATTTGAAGAATGTAATAGGATTAGACTTTGAGCTGCTAGATGAAAGAGATAAAGTATCTTGGGCAATATATTTAGTTAAGACATCTGGCAGCAACCATATTGGGAAACACTTTGTGTCACTTTTTTTTTTTTTTTTGATAGGAGGAATGAAAGAAATCATATACATTTGTCCATAGAAACACATTTTCCCAGCATGACATATTGTAACAAGTCCTGTTGGGTATAGAAAAATAAGAGACACCATAGACACTATATCCCACTGCAAGTTAAAGATACAGACCAGTTCATTTTATGACTTTATCATAAAAACATAGACCATGATGTTAAATCCTAAAACTATGAACTCAAGGTCATAGGAGGGTAATGAGAAACAGAAGGACAGAGATTACATGATCTAGATACTTGGTTTTTAAATGACCACATTTAATGAAGAGCAAGAACTTGGAGGTTCTAGATGAATGGATGCAAGCCCATTCCATCTTCAGGCTCAAATATCTAACACTTTGTGTTACCACTACAGTTTCCTATACAGCTTACATCATCTGCTGTTGAGTTCTAAATAACGTTTATATACTCTTAAGCATAAATACCTTTTTCTCCCTTGCATTGTCTGTTACTACTGCAAGTCCCTGTGTTCTTATATGGCAGGTTCACTTTGGAAGATGGCTGATAGAAGGGAGTCCTTATGTGGTGCTATTTGACATAGGCTCTTCGGCTTGGAACCTGGACAGGTGGAAGGGAGATCTCTGGGAAGCATGCAGTGTCGGCATCCCCTATCATGACCGAGAAGCCAACGATATGCTAATATTTGGATCTTTAACTGCCTGGTTCTTAAAAGAGGTATAGTTTATAATATAGTCATACAACAGAAGAGGAACATATTTGTGCTCTGTGCCCAGCAATGATCCCATGATTTTGAGATTAAGTTAAATGCAATGATGTCATCATGATTGTCCTAATACCTCTCAGAAGAATCTGAGAAAATATTAGCCTTCCTCTAAGTAGATACTAGCCTTTGGAACAGTTAATGAACATGCTTGTTAATATATACCTCCTGTCAGATTTAAAGGGAATGATATGCATGAAACAACCAATTATATTGCCTGATACATAGATGATAATATATATATAAGCCCAAAACAGTAAACACCATGCACTATGTACATGAATTCTAGACTTATGGGAGTATAAAATAGCTTGAAATGTTTGGCTTTGTTTATGCATGAGTACTTGTGCAACTGCAGTAGCTTTTAGCTATTTTCATCCTTTTCTAAGGGCTGAAGTGATTTCAGCAGGTGCTAAGGAGTCCATAGTAGTGATATTTCCCAAAAATAAAAAAAATAAAAATAAAGAACCGAGAGCATTAGAAATCAATTCTTGTGAAATGAGCCAGGCCTGCACTCTTTTAAGTTCTCAAAGCATGGCAGGAGGATTTCTTTGCATTCCTTGCATTACCTCAAAATGATTATGCCTAACTTAAAAATCAGATGGTAAAGGAAGAACATCCCTAGAAAAGTGGCGGTGTAGTCCAAGGACAAATCACAGAACTGCATGCTTGGCAGTGTGTCCCCTTGACCAGCCTTTCTTATTGATGAAGTCATATTCCAATAGCCACAAAAGGTTGTCTTGAAGTCACAAGGAAGGTAAAGGGGCAGTCCCATGAGTTGGTGACAGAATTAGGAGAACAGGGTGAGGGTGCTGACAAGATCTGGGTTAATGACAATCAGCAATCTTGTTTTAGCATCAGTTGGTGGAACCAACTCTTCCTCCACAAACTGCCTCCCTGAGGTCAGCCTCTATGTGTGTGTATGTGTGTGCCCTCTTCCTTTCTGTTAAAGGGAACTAGAGAGGAAAGAAGCAAGTAAGTAAAGCCCCAATATTCTCTAAAATAAAGTAGTTTCAGAAACAGAAATTTTCTTGATTCAAGGGGTAAATAAAGACATCGACAAAAATCCAAGGCTGCTGGGCAAGCCCTGTTTCTTCAGTCGCCTCTTGGCTGCCATCGATCTGTCCAACTGTTAATAACTGTGAGGAGTTATTACTTCATTACTTTTGAAGAGCAGGTACTTTAAAATACAGAGGTCCTAGCCTAAGTCAGTGGTTCTCAAAGAGTATTTCCATGGACCACCAGCAGCATCACCTGCAAACTTGTAAAACATGCAAACTCTTGCCCCAAGCCCAGAATTATTGAATTAGATTACCTGGCGGTGGGACCCAGATAT
This sequence comes from Suricata suricatta, assembly GCF_006229205.1. Taxonomy (NCBI): domain Eukaryota; kingdom Metazoa; phylum Chordata; class Mammalia; order Carnivora; family Herpestidae; genus Suricata; species Suricata suricatta. The sequence continues at coordinate 84,352,328 of NC_043709.1, forward strand.
CCGTGCTTAGCCAGTCTTCCAGGTGATGCTGATGTCCTCCAACTGGGTAAATTCTCAACTTCCCAATTCTCTGCGCAGTTTCCTTTAATGCATATGTTTTGCATTATCAATTCTACTCCCCCATTGAGAAAGTAGGCAGTCCTAAGAGGAGTGGAATATAAATATTAAATTTTTGTAAGGGTGAAACAAGATAACTTTAAGGCCAAGAAACTGACACCCTCCCTAATTTTAGATCTAGACCAGGGTTCTCAGTGTGTTACTAAATTAGGATTTAATTCTAAACAAGTTATTAGCCCCCTTCTGCCCAGTTGCATATTCTTAAAATAATATGTTAGTTAAAATGCTTTTGGGTTCAAAGAACAGAAGATCCAAATAAGATTAATTTAAAACATGAAGTCATTTATTGTTTGTTTCAAAAGAAGCTTGTCAGTGGGTAGTCCCAATTGATTCAGCAACTCAGTGAGATCTTCAAGGATACTAATGCTATTATTCATTCATCCATTCAGTGAATATTGATTGAGTGCCTCCTGTGCATTTGTTCTATGAGGCCCCTCTGTAGATACAAAAAAATTAATTTGATCCATTACTACAAGGAAAGACTATGCCATAAAAATACATGGGCTTTTTGAACATGCAGTTAAATCCTATAAAACAATTCTGGTTGCTAAAACTGTGCACATCATGTTTAGCTCTCTGTAAATTTGCTAAAATTTACAGGCATGATAACCTTCCTTATGCTGTGGGCCATGCGCAAGGTCAAGCTTTGCTAACTGCTCTAAATGCTTCTTCTCTGATGTAGGTGACGGATCATGTAGATGGGAAACATGTCATTGCCCAGTTCCACGAATGGCAGGCGGGAACTGGACTTATCCTTTCCCGAGCTCGGAAGCTTCCTATTGCTACAATATTTACCACTCACGCCACACTGCTTGGCAGGTATCTCTGTGCAGCAAACATTGATTTTTACAACCATCTTGATAAGGTAAATAGTCCTTCCTCCTTCTTCCCTCACCACCTTTCTTTCTGGTCCTTGAAACTGAAAGATGAGAAGTATCGATCTTTATATTTCATCTGCCAGCCAGATGGCAGAAATGCCCTTTTAACTAATCAATATTTATGACAAAGCCCACCCTGAGGTGACAGAGAGCTGATGCAGTTTAACTTTGTTCAGAGTGCTGTAGAGTATTGTGGTGACAGGCCGGATGGTTACCTACTTTGGAGCAGCCGATCCAAGATACAAAGGGGTATGATGGGCGTAGGTGGGTTGGACTCTTCTCTACCCTGAAGCTGGAGAACCACCATGATGATGCTGGATCCACACAAGCTCTGAGTGGCAGCTCTAGACCAATAGTTCTAGGCATACAACTGCACTATGGATCTTCCTCTCTCCTTTGAATGAATAAATGGTCAGCTTTCTCCTGTAATTCTGCAATGTATAGGTGGAGTTTTTGTGGAGGAGGTGGAGTAAGGCAGGTTATTTAGAACAGGGATGTGGCTCCTTGGTGACCAAACAGCTGGGTTTTCTTATTTTAGCAGACTGTCCAACTCTATGAACAAAGTCATTCAGTCTAGACTTTTTTCTTTTGTTTTCTGTCAGTTAAATTGGATTAATAAAAGTATATCTTTTATATAATCATGTCAATAATATCAACAAAGCATTTGAGTCCACAAAGTCAGGGTTTTATAGATTTTGTATCTATATTGCCGATCAAATCAACATAACATTTTAGGGTCCTATTTACTGTCAAGAAAATTAGGAAGTTGGAAAGTTGATTTCTAAAGACTTCCCTAGAAAGTTCTAGGATTCTGTGGAACAGAATATGTACATGTGTGAGTGGTGTGTGTGTGTGTGTGTGTGTGTGTGTGTGAGAGAGAGAGAGAGAGAGAGAGGGAGAGAGGGAGGAAGAGGAAGAGAGGGAGAGAAAGCGTTTCTCATACATAAACACTTAAATAACGGTTGTGGAAGGCTGTCCTACTATCCCAAAGACACTCTGAGTGCAGGAAACTTCTTTCTGACAACCTTTAACATTTGAAAAGCAATGTGTGGTCCTAATGAGAGCTTTTCTATAAGAAGGTCAGATTAACCTAAAGGTCAAGTTGTAAACATACATTCAAAATAAAGTCACCAAGGAATTCAGAAAGTCAGATCGGGGAAATTTCCTGATGGTATGTAGTAATTGTAGACTAATAAGGGCAAACCAGTGATCTGTGATAAGCTCAGCAACCCTGTTTTGCAGAAAAGAGCAGACTGCTTTTTGAGAAAGAGAAAATACTGGAGAAGCATATCAAGCACTTTACTTCAGAACACTTAAGACCATTATATGTAACAGTTAGTAAAAACAGCTAATAAAATCCACTGGATATTATTAGTTGCTTTTAAGTAACAAATGATTACAGTATGTAGTTACATAATTCAATTTTATCCTTTTAATAAAATATCCTTTTTTACCATACTTTCTTTAAATATGATAAATCTCACCAGTTTAAAGCTCCTCACTGGTTGAAATGTGTGAGCCTAGTCAGCCCCAGCCTGTCTTTCTAGTAAAATATCCTGTCCAGCAGTGTAACTATAGATCATAAGTAGTTAGGAACTAGATTTTAAGTTAAACTTCTGATCATTTTTCACAGAAAAAGCCCTCAAAATCATTTTCTAAAGCAGATTCTCCCACCCCATGCTGACAATTGGCTTAGAATTTGGATATTGCATAATAACAACAAATTGTATACATAAAAATTTTTTTAAAGTTCAACATAATAAATGAGTCAGAATTTACTCTTTGATGCAAGACCAAGAATCAGTTTGCAATAAGCTCTGAATCTGGCAGATAAACATGGTGGAGAAATGGGAACAAGAATAAAAATATCCAACTGTTATAAAAAACAGAAAGAATAGGGGCACCTGGCAGAGCTCAGTCAGTTGAGTGACTGACTCTGGCTCACGTCATGATCTCACAGTTTGCGAGTTCAAGCCCCATATCAGGCTCTCCCTGCTGTCAGCACAGAGCCTGCTTCAGATCCTCTATCCACCCCCCACCTCTCTCCCGCTTGCACACTCAAAAATAAAAATAAATTTAAAATTAAAAGCAGAAAGAGTAGACTATTTTACTTAAATTTTAATTGCTAACTGAAAACATGTTTAATTAATAGCCAGTTCATAAGGACTTTGATGTTGCTTTAAGTTTTTAGTTAACTCTGTTAACTAAAATAGCATTTCAGCCATTTTCATCCAGCATATGAATCTTCTGAAGACTCTCCAAGAAGATATTTCCAAATTCATTTTTATTGGTCTGGCCATTGATCAGTTTTCCCCTCAATTATAATGGCTACATAATTACAGCTTTAAAATAAAACTTTAAAAAAACAGCCATTGATTTTCTTATGCTTTGTACTCTCTTTCTTTGATGATATCAGGATTTCCTGGATGGAAATGTAAGGACAGTGTTGTCTTGGATGAAATGACTGAAAGAAACCATGGGTGATTGCTTGATGGGTTTTAACTCTTCTGTCTGACCAAGTTTTGAGCTCATCACCTTCAATCATAGGTGTCCTTCAATCTCCTCTGTCACTAAACTATGCCTTGCTGACCTATATGTGCTTGGCCTCATTTTTTGTTCTTTTTTACACGTTTTCTTGAATTTAGCAAAAAGTAATGAGATACATAAAAATGTAGCAAAGTAAGATCCATGGTCAAAATATCCAGGGCCAGAAATGTCCTAGAGGTTGAAATTACCAGAATTTAACAGGCTATCATAAACAAGTGGAAAAGTGGACAATGTGTATAAACACCTAGAGTTGCTGTAAACCATGGGTGTGGCCAGGCCTACTGCGGGCCTGGAAGGTAGGGGACCCCACAGGACCAGGAAAAGGCACATGTCTGTCTTCATGGGGACCTCTCACAGGATCAGCGAGGCTCTACTATCCTCCCCTTGTATATCTGCTTACTTGACATCCTCATTTAGAAATCCTATCTTGTGATCTCTAAATGTCCAGATGTTAAATGCTTCCCCATGTATGAAATCTTACTACTCTCCACAATACCAATGGAAGCAACAACAATAATGATGGTAACTAAAGTTACTGAACACTTTCCATGTGCCAGATGCTTTTTTAAGCATCTGATATGTGTTATCTCATTTAATCTTTACAAAAGCTCGGTAACACAGGAACCATTTCATACTTTTTCCAGAGTTATTGTTCCTAAGCATAGACCATCTTTACCATATGTTTAAATGAGCCCTTTCAGTGTTTTCCACTGTATACAGAACAAAGGCTACCTTTCTAGCCTTGTCTGTTGTCTTATTATGTCTCCCACATTCTATACTCTCTACTACCGTCACATTAGATGCTATTTTCCTAAACACGCTATTTGACTTTATATTTTTTTAATATAAAAAATGTTTATTTCTTTTGAGAGAAAGAGAGAGAGAGGGTGAGCAAGAGTGGGGCAGAGAGAGAATCCCAAGCAGGCTCTGTGCTGTCAGCTCAGAGTCTAACATGGGGTTTGAACCCATAAACCATGGGATCAGGACCTGAGCTGAAATCAAGAGTCAGATGCTTACCCAAGTGAGCCACTCAGGCATCCTGCTATTTGACTTTATGTACTTGTTCTTTAGGGCAATTAATTTTTCAATCCAGAATAACTTTTCCCCAAATTAAAGTTTCATGTCCCAGTTCAAATCCCATTTTATTTATCCAGTCGACTTGGAGGTACAAAGATTAATAAATCATGGTCCTTGCTTGAAAACCTTACATTCTGGAGATGATACTGAGAATGTAAACACTTGCATAGTGTGAGATATGTTTCCCTATTCTCAGTCCCACTCTGCAAATCAGACTCATTCTGATCCTATGCCTTCCTCAGGCACTTACCTATATCTGTCTAATTTTAACCTGTTTTGTCTCTACCTTATAAGCTCTTTGAGGGCCACAGAAACAATAAATTACTCAACAAATGTTGGTTGAATGAGAGATTTGATTGAGTAAATAAGACCAGTCATATAAGCCTTTGGGAAAACTTCAGCTGATCCAAAGATGCCAAATAGAGCCCTGATTCAAAGATTTTTAAAGAAATAGTTGCATATATTACAGACAAGAAAGAATGCTCCAGGAGTTTCCTTGTTGTAGTCTTTAGAATCACCCAGTTAGTCTTTTTCAGTATTTTTCTCTATATTGTAAAGTGATTACTGGGACAGACTTGGTGGAACTGCAGTCTAAATGTTCTAAAAATAGGAGAGGGCAGAATCTTGGAGTCAGACTGATTAGGGATCAGTAAAGGGCTCTGCTAAGCACTTAATAGGAGTGTGATCTTGGGCAGGTTTCTTAATCTCTTCAAGCTTCAGTTTTCCCTTCCACAAAAGGAAGACACAATACAAACTGTAGTGGTTTATGAGGATTAAATATGATACCGTGCTTAGAAGAGAGCCTGGTGCATACTTTTGAGCTTCTAATAATCTTTAGTATGGAAAGCACCCTGCTGATATAATACCAGAAACTTTATATACTTTTCTTTTTTAAACACAGCTAGTTTCATCTGTAGCTATGTGAGACATACCATTTAGCAACTAAACAAAATAGCAAAAGCCCACAACTATTGCCAACTATTTAATCAATTGTTTGGTGCTTGGCTTGTTGGTTTTCAGAGTGTTTTTTTTTTTATAGTTAAGATACCCAGAATAATGGATGATTGCACAATTAACACACCATCCAATTAAAGCAACCATACACCCCTTGAAATTATACAGTGGTAGGAGTTATGTAACTTCGGAAAGCCATTTTTCTTTTCTCTTTGCCAGAAATCTTTTCAGTGAATTAAGGGTGATACTAATTATACTTATTTTCAGTATCAATTTAGTGGTGGCTTTGTTTCTTTGATTATGGGGAAAATATGATAAGGACCTCGGGGAAAGAAATTAGCTCAATATTTATAAAATGTAAGGTAAGTTAATATAATTAAGATATCAAAAATTAAGAATTGTAAGTAATTATAGCAAGTAGAAATATTCATATAAGGATTAAATAGCAGTTTAGAAGCAGAAATTAAATGAATACTTTTTATTTCTTTAAATGCTTATTTATTTATGTTTTGAAAGAGAAGCAGGGGGTGGCAGGGAGAGAGGGAGAGAAAGAATCCCAAGCAGGCTCTGTGCTAAGAGAGTGTTCTGTTCCATTTCACGAACCATGAAATCAAGAACAGGAGCTGAAATCAAGACTCAGGCACTCAACAAACTGAGCCATGCAGGTGCCCCTAAACAATACTTTTTAAAGCATGAGTGGCTGGGGTCACCTGGGTGGCTCAGTTGGTTAAGTGTCCAACTTTGGCTCAGGTCATGATGTCGTGATCCATGGGTTCCAGCCCCTCGTCAGGCTCTGTGCTGACAGCTCAGTGCCTGGATCTTGCTTCGGATTCTGTGTGTGTTTCTCTCTATGTCCCTCCCCAATTCATGCCTTGTCTCTCTCTCAAAAATAAACATTAAAATGGTTTTTTAATAAAAATAAATAAATAAGTAAAGCATGAGTGGCTGTACATTTTAGTAATAGATTTAATAAAAAGTTACTATTACTTTTTTGTGGTCATAAAACTTTACATAGCCTTGAGGAAAAACAGTATGGATATATCTGATTTTGTTTTCCTTGTATAAATGGTTCAGTACAGCTGATCCTTGAACAATACAGGTATGAACTGCACAGATTCACTTATGCACAGATTTTTCCAACAAATGCAGTACTCTAAATGTAGTTTCTCTTCCTTATGACATTCTTAATAGCAGTTTCTTTTTTCTAGCTTATTTCATTGTAAAAATACAGGATATAATACAGACAAAATATGTGTCAATCAACTGTTTTCATCATTGGTAAGGCTTCAGATCAACAGTAGTCTACTAGTAGTTATGTATGGGGGTAGTCAAAAGTTAAATGCAGAGGCGCCTGGGTGGCTCAGTCCGTTAAGCAGCCAACTTCGGCTCAGGTCATGATCTCACAGTCTGTGAGTTCGAGCTCAGAGTCAGGCTCTGTGCTGACACCTCAGAGCCTGTAGCTTGCTTCGGATTCTGTGTTTCCCTCTCTCTCTGCCCCTCCCCGGTTCATGCTCTGTCTCACTCTCTATCTCAAAATTAAATAAACGTTTTAAAAATTTTTTAAAAAAGGAAAGTTAAATGCAGATTTCTGACTACACAGGGGGTCAATTCCCCTAACCTCCATGCTTTTCAAGGGTCAATTTAATGAGCAAATGTGTTTGTGTTTTTGCTTTTTATTTCTTTCTTTTTTCTTTTAAACAGTTTAACATAGACAAAGAGGCTGGGGAAAGGCAGATTTACCACCGGTATTGCATGGAGCGAGCCTCAGTCCATTGTGCTCATGTGTTCACCACAGTATCGGAAATAACAGCAATAGAGGCAGAACATATGCTGAAGAGAAAGCCTGGTAATTATTATCTCTGAATTTTTCAGCAATCTTTCTGTCCTAAATGACATTAAAATATAAAAATTTTGTTTAAAATAAAAAACCATAAAATAATAGAGGAAAAGTTGCATTCATTATTATCACCCAGATTTTTACACACATTTTAATTCTCAATTTCAGTAGCTTTGTAATAAAATGAACATTAAGCTATATCTACAACAGAGTAGTGTTCAATCTGTGCTTGTTGAATAAATGAGTTATGCTTGAAATGAGCCTATGCCCTACGGTTCTCACAGTGACTTGGTGGATGTAAGCAAGTTAACTTTTCTATTTTAAGGAAATAAAGGTTCAGAAAATATCAGAAATTTGTGTGAGCCTATGCCAGTCCTACATCTTATGACATTGCCCCATCGGTCTTATTTAGTAGAAATCTACTGTTTTATTTCTCCAAGACCTTGAAAGCTTTTCTGGGAATTATCTCCAGATCCATCCAGAGGTTTCAATGCCAAGAGGCATTTTCATAAAACATAGCCCTAGAGGGGTGCCTGGGTGGCTCACTGGGTTAAGTGTCCCATCTTTGCTTTTGGCTTAGGTCATGATCTCATGGTTGTGAGATGGAGCCCCTCCCTGAGCTGACAGTTAGGAACCTGCTTAGGATTCTCTCTCTTCCTTCGCTCTCTGTCACTCCCCTGCTTGTGCTTTCTCTTCCTCCTTCTCAAAATTAATAAATAGACTTTAAAAAATGTTGACTCTATCACCTGGCCACAGCGATTGGTCCAGAGGTAGATACCCAGCATAAACCAGGCCAGTCAGAATGCTCCTATAGGAGGCAGTCTAAACAGATGAGTCTACATGAATGCACTTTTGTATAATGAAATGTCAGCTTTAAGGGGCATGTGGGTGGCTCAGTTGGTTGAGTGCCTAACTCTTGATTTTAGTCCAGGTCATGACCTCACAGTTGGTGAGATGGATTCCTACTGTTAGCACAGAGCCTGCTTGGGATTTGCCTTCTACCTTTCTCTCTGCCCCTCCTCCATTCCCTCTCTCTCTCTAAAAGTAAAATAAGTAAACATTAAAAAAAAAAAAAGAAATGTCAGCTTTGAAGTTGTTGGCAATGCCCATTTTTCTTCTACGTTGCATGGCATGCAAAGAAGGCTAAACCACAGTGAAGTACAATGAGGAGCAGGAAATGGGCTCTAGATTCTCCACAGGGATTTATAATGGTTTAAGCCAATTCCTGAAGCCAAGCTAAACCCTTGCCATGAGACACTTAGCAGCCTATGAACAAATTCCTCATTATTATAGATAAACCAGAGTTAGAATCTATTCATACAGTGTTAGCACTGGGTCTGTTATTTGCTACCAAACGGTCCTAATTAATATATCTTTTTTCTTTAATCCCTGTGATCTTGTCTCTGGTTGTCTTTCTTCTAAATATCAGTTGTTGAATGTCTAGAAGAGGTATTTCAAGGTGCTAGATAATTTAAAAAAAAAAAAGAATCCAAGAAATTTGAATAATGGCAGAATAAAGAGCCTATGCTCTTCTTTTGTCTTTCCAAGTATTCCCTAGCCTTCCGTTGGATTCTCACTGTCATGTCCCTTACAGAAATTTACTCCATCAAGACGCTATTTCTTTCTTGCATCTTTCTTGTTTCTGTGTACAGTATCTTTTTCTGAGCTTGCAAAAATGCTTGGTTTTTTTCCTATTTTAAAATAAAACTTTCTCTTAAAGCTACTATCCTATCTAATGTCCATACAGTCTCATCCTTCTTCCTGCTGCCAAATATAGCTTTGTTTGTGAAACAATGAAAAAAAATTCCAGAGGAAATAAAGTTATAATAAAGAGGCATTCATATACATTCTGGGCTTCTATATGTTTTTGGACAATATAGGTGACCACCACAGTGGATAAAGGCATAGACCTCAGAGCCAGGCTGCCTTGTTTTTAAATCCTACATTTGTTACTTTATGGTTACTTTGATCTTGGCCAAATAACTTAACCTCTCTACAGGCCAGTTTCTTCACCTGTAAAATGGAGATAGCAAAATAACTCACTTCCTGTAGTTTTATAAAAATTAAATTAACATTTATCAAATACACTACAGTCTAGCACTAGGTAAACATATATAATGTTATGGAAAGATAAATACATTGTAAGAGAAGATTGTCTACTATCCTGATCACACTATACAGTTCGACTAGGGCTTTTACTAGAAACCTTGGCAACCTAAAATCGACTCTGCTTTGGTGAGGTATGCAAAGGAGTATAGCATTTGCCTAATTACTTAGTAAAAACACATAAGAATCAGCAGTTTGTGAGAAATGACCAAGAAGCCTGAGTTGATTTTGTGGAACCATTTCAAAAGGAGTTTGTTGGGGCACCTGGTGGCTCAGTCAGCTAAGCGTCTGACTTCGGCTCAGGTCATGATCTTGTGGTTCGAGCGATTTGAGCCCCGTATCAAGCTCTGTGTTGACAACTCAGAGCCTGGAGTCAGCTTCAGATTCTATGTCTCCTGCTCTCTCTCTCTCTCTCTGCCCCTTCCTGCCCTCTCTCTCACAAAAACAAATAAACATTTAAAAATATTGTAAAGGTAGTTGTTAACTCTAAAACTGGTTTTTTTGCAAGGATTAAATGAGCTAAATTTTAAAGCATTTAGAACAGTGCCTGGTGCATAGCGCTCAGTAAAGGAAAACCATACTAGTGCTTTTAGTTAGATATTCCATTGTACTAGTTGATATTAGTTTGGTCACACACTCCTGATTTCCTATTTCAACAATCTATTGTGAAGTGTTATGAATGTTTAGTTCTCTGATAGAAACTAGAAATGTTAATAGGCATCTAATTTTATATATTTAAACACACTATTTTTCTACAATGGTACCCTCTCCCAAAAGAAGATATTTATGATGATTTTATTTTTGCTTTTCCAGATGTAGTTACTCCAAATGGCTTGAGTGTTAAGAAATTTTCAGCAGTACATGAGTTTCAAAATCTGCATGCCATGTACAAGGCCAGGATCCAAGATTTTGTTCGAGGTCATTTCTATGGGTATGCTTTTCTTTATTAAAAAAAAATAGTGCATGTTTTAGGGACCTATGGCATAGAGAAAACAAGATTGTTATAGTAAATGTTTATCTTTCTCAGCCCCATTGAACTTTAACAGAATTCATTTGTACATTTTGTTGCTGTTGCCTTATTTCATCTGAAACTGTTTTGTTTTGTTTTAGTCATCTGGACTTTGACCTTGAAAAGACTTTGTTCCTTTTCATTGCTGGGAGATATGAGTTTTCAAACAAAGGAGCTGACATCTTCCTAGAAGCCTTGTCCAGGTTAAATTTCCTACTGAGGGTAAGAACACCCTATGATACCATGTACTACTTTTATAAGAAGACTTCCTTCTGTGATAAGTAAAGAGTTTTCTGGTTTGTTAGGATATTTTCAAGAGAATACATGATTTTGAAAATTTTTTAAACATTTTTTAAAATATATTTTTGAGAGACAGAGAGAGACAGATCATGAGCAGGGGAGGGGTAGAGAGAGACACACACACAGAATAAGAAGCAGGCTCCAGGCTCTGGCTGCCAGCACAGAGCTTGACGTGGGGCTCGAACCCATGAACTGTGAGATCATGACCTGAGCTGAAGTCGGTCACTCAACTGACTGAGCCACCCAGGCGCCCTGAGAATATATGATTTTGAATACTTAAAATGACAACCTTATTCTAAAAATGTCTCTGGTCTTTCAGTTTACTTATTGGGCTTGCCACATTTTTCACTTGTGTATTTTCATGATCAGACATTTAAAAAAAATTTTTTTTAAATAGTTTATTGTCAAATTGGTTTCCATACAACATCCAGTGCTCTTCCCCACAAGTGCCCTCCTCCATCACCACCACCTCTTTTCGCCCCACCCCCTTCCCCTTCAACCTTCAGTTCATTTTCAGTATTCAATAGTCTCTCAAGTTTTGCGTCCCTCTCTCTCCCCAACTCTCTTTCCCTCTTCCCCTCCCCCTGGTCCTCCATTAGGTTTCTCCTGTTCTCCTGTTAGACCTATGAGTGCAAACATATGGTATCTGTCCTTCTCTGCCTGACTTATTTCGCTTAGCATGACACCCTCGAGGTCCATCCACTTGCCTACAAATGGCCAGATGTCATTCTTTCTCATTGCCATGTAATACTCCATTGTATATATATACCACATCTTCTTGATCCATTCATCAGGTGATGGACATTTAGGCTCTTTCCATGTTTTGGCTATTGTTGACATTGCTGCTATGAACGTTGGGGTACATGCTCCTATGCGTCAGCACTTCTGTATCCCTTGGGTAAATCCCTAGCAGTACTATTGCTGGGTCATTAAGGGAGTTCTATTGATAGTTTTTTGAGGAACCTGCATACTGTTTTCCAGAGCAGCTGCATCAGTTTACATTGCCACCAACAGTGTAGGAAGGTTCCCGGATCAGACATTTTTTAAAGAGAGCCACAAGCTTATGGTGTTATATATATTTAATTTTATATAATGAATATATAAATATATAAATATAAATACCACATCTTCCTTATCCATTCATCAATTGATGAATTTGGGCCCTTTCCATTATTTGGCTATTGTTGACAGCACTACTATAAACCTTGAGGTACATGTGCCCCTATGAATCAGCACTCTTGTATCTTTTGGACAAATTCCTAGAAGTGCTATTGTTGGGTCATAAGGTAATTCTATTTTTAATTTTTTGAGGAAACCTCCACACTGTTTTCTAGAGTGGTTGGATATATATATAGTGTTTATTTATTTTGAGAGAGAGAGAGAGTGCAGGTAGGGGAGGGGCACAGAGAGAGCGAGAGAATTCCAAGCAGACTCTGCACTGTCAGTGCAGAGCCCAATGTGGGGCTCAAACTCATGAACTGCAAGATTGTGACCCGAGCCAAAATCAAGAGTTGGATGCTTCACCGACTGAGCCCCCCAGGTGCCCATAATAGTCACTTTATTTTTAAGTTCACATGAGGAGAAAGCCAACTGCTATGTTAGACATCAAAAATAATTACAATACTTGGAGAAATTAAAAGAAAGCATTCTTTCAGATAGTACATTTATTCTTTTATAACACAGTGGCTATTCCTGGAGTGAGCCTATTCTATGAGTTCTGTAGATTTTTTTAATGTTTATTTATTTTTGAGAGAGAGACAGACAGAGCACAAGCTGGGGAGGAGCAGAGAGAGATGGAAACACAGAATTTGTAGTTGGCTCCAGGCTCTGAGCTGTCAGCACAGAGCCCAATGCAGGGCTCAAACTCATGAGCTGTAAGATTATGACCTGATCTGAAGTCAGAGGCTTAACTAATTGAGCCACTCAGTCCCACATCCAATCTTAAATTTTAAAGAACTCATTTTGGTCTTCTATCATTAGCTCACATTCATAAGAATTTTTTTTAACCACAGAAAATCACTGTGACTATCAATAGCAATTACTCTATATTTTAACTGGTTTATAAAAATATTTTTTTTAATTTTTTAAATGTTTTATTTATTTTTGATACAGAGAGAGACAGAGCATGAGAGGGGGAGGGGCAGAGAGAGGAGACACAGAACTGGAAGCAGGCTCCAGGCTCTGAGCTAGCTGTCAGCACAGAGCCTGACGTGGGGCCTGAATCCACGAAGGTGAGATCTGACCTGAGCTGAAGCCGGAGGCTTAACCGACTGAGCCACCCAGGCGCCCCAATAAAAATATTTTATATCTGAATTTTCAAATTGTTAATAAATCTCAACTGAAAGCAAATTAAAATAATATTTCTGAATCAGCTTCAGGAAAGTGGGTGTAATTTCTCTGTCAATCATAAGTATTCCTCTTATCTAAAGATAATGTAAAACACTATTTTTTTGTTTAAGTTTAAGGTCCATCTATCAATGTTTTCTTTTATCTTTGGTAGTTGACTGGCTGTGTTTCCTAATCCCTCATTAGATGCATAAAAGTGACGTCACGGTGGTGGTGTTTTTCATTATGCCTGCCAAGACAAACAATTTCAACGTGGAAACCCTGAAAGGCCAGGCAGTGCGAAAACAGCTATGGTAATCTCATATCTTATACATGTTCTCAAGCAATAGGTGTAGAGATATTTTTTTAACCTGCATAATTTCTGATATATCTTTTTGGACTGTTTTTTTCCCCCTTAAGATTATTATAGCACAAATGCTACTCGCTTCTCTTCTCATTGGGCTACTATGTCAGATTATGGAATGCCTATAGGACTATATTACTGTAAAAGCTTTGGAATGAACCATTGTGGAAAGACAAAGCCTCCATAGGAATCTTTATTCTTTTTAGTTTTTGAAATTTTTAAAACATTTATTTATTTTTGAGAGACAGAGAGAGACAGGGCATGAGCAGGAGAGAGGCAAACAGAGAGGGAGACACAGAACTCAAGCAGGCTCCAGGGTCTGAGCAGTCAGCACAGACCTGAAGCAGCTTGAACCCATGAACTGTGAGATCAGGACCTAAGCCAAGGTTAGGCTTCAACCAACTGAGCCACCACGGTGGCCCTAGAAATCTTTAAAGATGGGTTGAACTTTAAAAAATTATTGTGAAAATTTAAAAATGTATGCCAAGTAAAGAGATTGTATAATGACCCCCTACTATGCCCATAACATAGATTCAACAATTATCCCAGAATTTCCCCATCTTGTTACATCTGTACTTCCAGCCACTCCCCCTCCCTGCCCTCCACTCTCCCTGAATGTCATAAGCAAAAAAACTGTGGAGCTCTGTGGGCCACTCAGTGTGTTCTGCTGCCTCAGCTCTGGAGGTTTCAACTCAAGCTTGATTGGCAACTAGGAAAAGCAATAGAAGAACTTGTGCCAAAGGACCTATAATTTCAAAGAATGCGCTGACAAAACATCAACATGGTCATAGCAAACAGAGATTATAAATTGTGACACTATTTAAATTATAAATCCTCCAATTTATACAGGGACATTGCACATTCTGTGAAGGAAAAATTTGGAAAGAAACTCTATGATGCATTATTAAGGTAGGTACTGGGAAACTGAACACTTCAAACATTTTAGGGCTTCACTGTTCAAATTTAACAATTTACACTATAATGTGTTTCTTTTGTTCCAAATTAGTAGACTTTGAATATGTATTACGTCATGTGAACAGGTTTTGTTTTACCCTTCTTCTGACATATAGTTACAAACAAGTTGTACAAATGAGAACATAGTTATATATTACATATGCAAATAGGTTCTAATTCAATGGGACTCTGATTAGGGATTAATATGTCAGTGTGAAACTGAGGGAGATTTCACAAAATGTTTGAGTCAAAAAATACATTGACTTTATATATTATACACATATACTTACATGTTAAAATATTTATCAATATTAAGTAATGTTAATTAATCTATATTTACTTTATGAATAATCAGCATTAAATACATAATAAGATAAATGAAATATATAAATTTATAAAATAAAATGTAAATAATCAGGTCAAATTAAAATGTATTATAAAATAATAATATATATGGATTTTGTTATAATATGAAGAGCAAGCTGTGCTATTTTCTGATCAATGGTGGCAGGCATGCATCATTTCCTTTTTCCAATAAAAATATCAACTCATAAATGAAGTTATGGCCACTTTGGAACAGGGTCCTCAAGACTAGGCAAAATATAATGAAAATGTCCTCCTGATGACCAACATTAAAGGTTAAAAAATTTTTAATTTTCTTTCATGCTATCAAAATTGTTCTTTTATCAAACTTCTTCATGCCTTAGGAATTTGTCTGTAAACTTCATCAGGAAACCATGTTTTTATTTTTATATTTATATAAAATCATGTTTAACATTTATTTTTGAAGTGCTTACAACAGAGTCTGATGCATATGAATTAGGGCCAGTTATTTTTATTTTTGTTATTAACATTGTTTTCCCCACAGAGGAGAAATTCCTGACATGAACAATATTTTGGATCGAGATGATGTAACAATTATGAAAAGAGCCATCTTTTCAACTCAGGTAACAAGGAAAAGAATGCCCATCACTTCCCAAGATTGTTAAAATTAATTTAGATCAATGTTTAATTTACTGAAATGGGCTAGTTTGGGAAATGTTTAAACCTGAGAGCTTTTAGAAAAGTCAACTTTGCTTGTTTTATGGGTGCTTTTAATGGCTCCTTTGAAAATTTTCATGAAATATATCTTGTATCCACTTAAAAAACTCATTTGGAACCAATATATCCATTTGAAAAACTGTATGTATTGCAATGACAATAAAAAGGGCCTTAAATTTTCAAAGAGCAGAGCATTTTGAGTCATGATAGAGAAAAGGTGAATGTTTCTCAGTTGAGTGGACTTATTACAAAAAATGCAAGATAGGTGTAACATCTTGCCACAGCAGTGAGGCATCAGGAACCATCAGAAGACAGTCCTCCTAGAAGGATCCAGAAAAGATGTTCATGTCGAGTCAACATTTCCAGACGCCTTCATCTAAATAGATCCTAAAAGTAGTCAAGAAGTCTAGGCCTTTCACATAGTGACTGCAGGCGAAAAACAAAGGTATCATAATATCCAAAGGAAGTTCTTCAACTCATTATCCTCCTCTGAAACACACACAAAACTGAGTCATCAACATTACTGTCATTTCAGAAGACTGAAGGCTGGATGATATGTTGCCAATGACCTATTGTTGAAATTAGTCACACTTTTTAATCTCTCCACAATTGACATTTTATTTCCTCTGTGACATCAGCGACAGTCTTTGCCTCCAGTGACCACTCACAATATGATTGATGACTCCACTGATCCCATCCTCAGCACCATTAGACGGATCGGACTTTTCAACAGCCGCACAGACAGAGTCAAGGTAGAAGTAATTATTTACATAGAGCATTTCAAAATGACATAGACTATATTTTATGAGAGTTTATTAGAAGCCTCTCGTATTTGTTTTGACACCTATCGGAACTATTTCAGATGATATTTCTTTAAAAAACTTTTTTAATGTTTATTTATTTTTGAGACAGAGAGACAGAGCATAAGCAGGGGAAGGGCATAGAGAGAGGGAGACAGAATCTGAAACAGACTCCAGGCTTTGGCAGCATGGAGCCCAACGTGAGGTTCAAACTCAGGAATGGGGAGATCATGACCTACACTAAAGTCAGAGGCTTAACCAACTGAACCATCTAGGTGCCCCTCAGATGATATTTCTAAAAAAAACTAATTCTATTTTCTGTCTTGGGTGATTAAAATATAATGGTATTTTAGTATCATTCTTAACATTGTACAAGACGGTCAATAAGAATAAGAAAACATCCTCTAATTTAATGAAGAAATTTGAAGTTCAACTTTATTGGGGGTTAAATACGAGAAGCTTCCATTTCAGAGAGTGTGGCTAATGATATTTTTACAGAATTTTCTATAGACCAATTCATTCTTTTGACCCTTGAGTTTCTACAAGATTAAGCATAGTGTTCGTTGTATGCATAAGACCTGGTTTCTGGCACTGTTGAGCTTAGTCTATAGGATGTTTACTGAGGGCCTACCATGTTCCAGGTTCAGTAGTAGGTGTAGGGTAGAGTGGTGAACATGTAAACAGATAGTTGCTGATCCCTACTCAATCCCATTCACCAATATTCAAGATCAAGTTGTCACAAGCTTTTACCAATCTTTTCAAAGGTCTCATTTTTTTCTTCTTTCTCTCACCTTTAGCAGATGACCTGAAAATTCAATGAGATCTAAATTCCTTCAGTACTCCTCAAATATGAATTTTGACCTATTATTACTTCTCTTCCTTTTGGTTCTGAGGGTTGTTCTGGGACCTCATTCCCCTGCTACTCCTCCCTTATACTCCAGGTTTACTAGCTCCTTCCCTTGATATCTGCAAATATTCCTTAAATTTTCTCACATTAATAAGCAAACAAGCTTTGCCTTAATCTAGTCTCCTCTTGATGTTTTTAAATGTTTTGGTCTTTTCTACACTTCTCTGCAAAATTTCTTGGAAAAAAATAGCCCATTCGTATATTCATTCCTCATCTTGCATTCACTCCTTGATACAGACATGAGTGGGTGGCGGAGGGAAACAGGTTAAGGACGCCCCACCACAGTACAGGTGAAAGATGAAAAGGGCCCCTTACAAAGGCCATACCGGAAGTGCTAGAGAGGACGGAACAATGAGGAGGGTGGTTGCATATGGGAAAAGATGATACTTAGTGACCCATGGTCATTGGGAAGGAAAAAGAAGCTGAAGGGAAAGATGTTAGCCTCCTAGCTTCATTATTTAATCAATACTTTCTAAAATCTAAGGAAAAGCTTTATCAGAAGTTGGCTTGAGGAACACGTCATGAATTGAGTTCAGTTTTTAATAGATTGAGTCTGAGTTACATGTGAGCTATTCAAGTAGAGATGTTTCCTGGGTACTTAGAAAACAGTCTGGAGTTTAGAAGGAGCTATCAGGGGCAGTAGGGGATATGAGGGAATGACAAACCTGCCGTGCTGGAAGACCAGCTTGAATGAGCAGAGAAAAGTGTTGCCACAAGAAAATGTCAAGATTTAAGAGATTAAAAAAAAGATTTAAGAGATTAGAGGAAAAGTCAGTAGAAGAGAGGAGCAAGAGTTAGAACAGGAAAAATGTCTCAGAAATTAAGGCCAGAGAAATTTTCATGATAGTAGATAGTAACAGCTCGTAGTATGAAATTAAATGATAGAAGCTGTTTATTAAATGTCGCAAGCAGTGTTACCCATACATTTAAAACGCATTTTCCACACACATGCATGCATGTGTACATAGATACATACACATATGTATGTGCTATGAAATTATGGGTGACTTATTTTCTCATTTGTGTTTCTGCATTTCCAAAATTTTTACCAGCAGCACACATCACATAATAGGCAGGCTACAAATTTTTCCCTGAAAATGCAAGGATGTATCTCCCAAGAGTGCACTATTTTTTACACTTTTCAGCACTATTGGGTCTACAGAAACATACCTTACTTCAGAGTGTATCAGCACTAATTTGATCTCGTTTTCATGTAATTAGACTGGTAGGTTTTCTTTTTTTCTTTCTCTTAGAAAAGAACTAGTGGCAAAAGGAAAACATGAATTTCTTCTCCGTTTTACAGAACTTTGTATGTCACACTTATATTTAAGTCTGTGGTTCTTCCTCTGAGGGTCTGTCGGGTGCGTGGCACACGATATGTATAGTAAATACAGATAGAACCAGAAGTATGGAGCCATGGCTATGGTTCAGGCTTCCCTTACCCTTAGGAAGACTGAGACTGGAAGGTCTCTTGAAATTAAGAGCTCTGAACAAAGTATGCGTTGCTGATCTATGTTGTTGTTGTTTTTAAGTATGGTAACAGTGAAGCAATTTCTCAAGAATGGACAAGTAAATTACTTCTGAAGTATGTCAAACACTTTCATCCTTCTGTGTCTTTGCTATTGCTATTCTCTCTTTCTGAAGCGCCCTTATCTCAGCCACTCTAACCTAGAAGTCATTGCTCCCTTTGGGACCCTACCTAAAGTCATCGCTCACTTGCATTTGTTCTTGATGTGCATTCACCTACTCCAGACAGAACTGCTTCCTTATTATGTGCATTCTCAAGACGCTTTACATCTACTGCAAATTAGGAATCATCACACTGAATTATTTGTAGTTTTAAAATATGTATGTTCATTCCTCCAGTGAGACTGGGAGTTCTTTGAGGCAGTAATTGTGTCTCCTATAAATTTTCTCAGTTTTCATTCTCTGAGAAGCAGACACCAAGACAGGATTAGATGTAAAAACACTTGTTGACAAAAATGCCTGTGAAGGATAAAGAGGTTGAAAGTAAAAGCAGACAGGGAGGGATAGTTGGGTGGAGAGCGGGGAGGAAGGATGAGGAGGGGAGACCCACAGACTGCAGCCCAGTTCTAAAAAGTGCTCAACCTTTTTTGTTTTTTTACAGAAAGTCAAATGTCATTAATAAAAACTAGAATTAATAAAATTCACAAACACGTGAAAAATATACACACAGCATAATCATGTGACTCATGAAGGAGAAAAACAGACTATTAACATGGTCAGTTAGGGGAAGGAAATACACATGTGCACACACACGCACGCACACACACACGCACATGCACTCCTGTGCCCACACACAAAAATAGTTTTCAATAGTACAATCAATCTATAGCTAACACAGATTCCGAATTATTTTAGAATATTTCCTTTCTTAATACAAAGATGCCCATGTGAGTTGTGTGTGTGTGTGTGTGTGTGTGTGCATGTGTGTGTATTGTGGTTTACGGTTGACTTATTTAAAATACGTTAAGTGTTGCTACACACGTCATTTCCCTATATCTAAACCTTTCCTTTACGTTTTACTTTCTCGAGCTTTGTTCACCTACCAAACAGTTTCAGGATGCTAGGCAGATGGGTACCTTATTCTATGAGCAACTGAATGCAACAATTTTAGTAGGATTCCTATTCGCAGTAGGGATTTTTCCAAACAAACATCACACATGCAAAAAGTCATTGTTTTGCAGAAATGAGTTGGCCCTTGCCTCTACCTCTGCCAGATCCATAGGCTAAGAGCAGCTGCTGTATTTCTCCAGAGGGGAAGCAGTTGGGGCTGTCAATCAAGATCCCTTGTCTGGCTTTAAATCTCTACTGCTTAATCAATTTGTAAATTTACGTAATGTACCTCAGTCTTCTCATCTGTGAAATGGTGGTCAAATAGGCCTACACGCACAGAACTGTTGTGAGGATTATATAAGTGATGGATGTTGCAGTACCTGGTGCATAATAATGGAGTATAAATGTTAGCTTTTATCTGAACTTAACCCAGTATGTAACAAATCCTGGTACTCAATAACTCTTAGAAAGGTGTAAGCAGCCTGATGAGAGTGGAGAATGGAGAACCTACCTTTGCCTGGAGGACTTGATAATGTTTTATAAAAGGGGTGGCATATGAGCTAGATCTTGATTGATCTAGCAGGGGGTTATCAAGCCGGTAACAGTTCATCATGCAGATAACAGGCAGAGGAAGTAGATAAAAAGGCACAGAGATACAAAAACACATGGCTTAAGTAGAGTGAATGGAGAAGGAAGTTTGTCTCATACAAATTATGTTTATACAGTTAAGCTCATGAATCTTATGAGACATTCATTGATTATTATCATAGAGGAAACACACACACAAGAAATAAAGAATAGCTCCTTCATAATAATATACACTCAAAGCACTGAGATAAATTTTCGTCAATTCAGAATCAGATATTTAATTTTACAAATGATATCCTTTAAAAGCTTAACTAATGTAAGTGCCTATTTGATCACCTGCATATTTACAGAACTGTATCGACTGATTCTTAACCCTCAGAGTGGATTGATGAGCTCTCCATATGAATGAGGCCATTTGATTCAGGAAGCATTGCAGATTATTTTGAGTTTGAATTTATCATCAGTTCTGTCTCTGCAGTGTGTATAGTGGGGAAACCCTACAGTACAGATTCCTGGTCTTGACTCTGTGTCACGTTAAAGTCAATTAACTTCCTGGGATCTTGATTCCCTCAAAAGATAATATGGTCAGGCAACTTTCTGGTTTTTTATTTGTTTTTTCCCTACTTATCCAAGGCCCCCTGTGAGTCAGGTGCTCTGCTGGGGGTTTTTGTACACAGGATCTCATTTAATCCTCCCTATAACCTTAGGCTGACCTCTAACATCCTTTCCTCTGCCCTGGGCCCCTGGAATTGGCTGTTTAGGGCCCACAGCAGCTGTTTTCTTATTTTAGCTGTGTGTTTGGGTGGAAACAAAATGAATGAGCCATGATGTTTTCATATTCCAAAATGGTCTTTGGAGAGTACAAATTTTCCTAGACTTGGAAAATCCAAAGTAGGCACAATGAGTTTTGAATCCCTGTTTGCTGGTATTTGCCAGGAGTACTGTGGGCTGCCCATTTGATGACAGCCTGGACACAGTCAGTATCTGTGTCTTTGTCGCTTTTCCTAGTGCAGTGCTTTGCACATGATAGGAACTCAGGTCTCGTTTAATGGAGGAAAACATTTTACCTATTTTTAGTTGGCTATTTGTGATTTTTATTATTCAAACTGTCATTTTTTAGGTACTAATTTTGGATATTTTACTATTTTATTTTCTAAATTTAACCTATTGTCTATTTATGGATCTCCTGTGATACAACTAATGCATATAATTTATTTCTAAAATTAGGGTAATATTGGGTACCTGACTGGCTCAGTCGGTTAAGTGGCTTACTGTTGATTTTGGCTCAGGTCATGATCTCACTGTTCCTGAGTTTGAGTACCACATTGGACTCCACTCTGACAGTGTGGAACCTGCTGGGGATTTTCTCTTTCTGCCCCTCTCCCACTCGTTCTCTCTCCCTCTCTCTGTCTCTCTCTCAAAAGAAATAAATAAACTTAAAAAAATAAAATAAAATTAGGGTAATGAGAATGTCATGATTCTGCTAGGATTAAATGAAGTAATATGTGAGAACATTATTTATAACATAGAAAGTATCATATAACTGTTATTGTTCTTATATACCCAAATTTTTATTTTTCTCGAAAGTAATCTCTTAAGAAAAATATAGAAAAATTTATACCTTAGAAAAATATATACTTATTCTTTTATTATATTATGTGCATATGTATGTATATACATATATGTACATATGCAATACAAACAATATATATTTATATGTATGTTATACAATATATACATAAGAATATATTATATATTATATTATGTGTGTTATATATGTGTGTATATGATGTATGTGATGTATATATACATAATATAAATACTATAATATATGTAGTATATACATTTTATATATATATACACATATAATCCCAATACTTTTATTTCTTTTATTTATTTTCTAAACTTTTTTCTTTTTTTTTTTTGGTTTATTTACTTATTTTAAGAGAGAGAGAGAGAGAGAGAGAGAGCACAAGTGTGGGAGGGGCAGAGAGAGAGGGAAAATTCCAAGCACTGTCAGCTTGGAGCCAGATGCGAGACTTGAACTCATGAACCGTGAGATCATGGCCTGAGCTGAAATCAAGAGTTGACACTCAATCAACTGAGCCACCCAGGTGCCCTCAGATTTTATTTATTTTTTAATAACTACTTAACTATGGGGAGAAGCTGACAAATTGCCTAATAATGATTCAAGAAAAGCTTTAATAAATAGGAGAAATAAGAGCATTCTTTCATCCTATTCATAGCTTTCTAATGATAGCCATTCTCTCTCTTGTCCCTGCCTTTGCATAACAATATAGGCGGTGTAGTCCTAGTAGTGGCTTACATCAGCACACGAGAGCCAATTGCTAAATTTTTGAAAATTTTGTGACCCAGTTTTAAAAATAACTATTTAAAAAAATTAAATTATATCAACTGCGGCACCCAGGTGGCGCAGTTGGTTGAGGATCAGGCTCTTATTCAGCTCAGGCCATGATCCTAGGGTCATGGGATCAAATTCCACATCAGACTCTGCTGAGTGTGGAGCCTGCTTAGGATTCTCTCTCTCTCCCTCTGCTCCTCTCTTCTGCTTGCACACTCTTGGTCTCCCTCTAAAATAATTTTTTAATTTAAAAATATTAAAAATTTAAAAATTAAATTATATCAACTTAAAAATATAAATCAATGATGTTAAAATGAAAGGTAATGCTCGAAACTCATCACATCCTTATTGTTTATTACATTTTGCAATTACCTATGCACTTAAAGTTATTTATGGCTATTGTACACACATGGTGGAAATATTCTGTAATGATGTGCCACTGCGCTTCCCATTTCTAGTTAAGTGACATCACATTGGTAACTTGAAACTGGCCATGGTGGGAGTATCTAGAGAGTGAAGATAGGTGAACATTACCCATCATGGCTTGATTAATTGTGTCTCAGTGGTCTGGACTTAAGAAAATGGTGGAGAAATATTAATACAGATTAAGGTTAGAACAGTTGTGTCTATAGTCATTACACAAAATTGTGAATGGCACAAAAATATGAGGAAATAGTTTTCCAGTGTTCAAAGGTTAATGTCCAACTCAGGGAAGAAGTCACTCATGTCACTGATGAACCTATGAAATTTTGACATTTATCTCTGAAAGAATCAACATTCATGTCAGAACTACACTCAGCAGTTGAAACCATGTATTGATTCTGAATACAAGATTTTGGTCAAAGCCAACAAAAGCATTTGGGAGCATTTAGTCATCTAGAATGTATAATAAGGAGAGCATTACATATATTTTAACAGACTTTATTCTTTATAGAAGTTTCAGGTTCACAGCAAAGTTGAGTAGAAAGTACAGAGAGTTCCCATATACCCTTGCCAGGCACATATGTAGCCTTCTCCACTATCAACATCTCTCACAGTTGTGTATTTGTTGTAATTGATGAACCTACATTGACACATTATTACCCACCAAGATCCATAGTTTACATTATTACACTCTTGGTATTTGTACCTTCTATGAGTTTTGATAAATGTATAACGACATGTATCGATCTTTGCAAAATCATACAGAATAATTTCACTGCCCAAAAAGTCTTCTGTGCTCTGCCTATTCAACCCTCCCCCATTGGAGCACTGACTGTTTTATTGTCTCTATAGTTGCCTTTCCCAGAATGTCATATAGTTGGAATCATACAATCTTTTCAGATTGGCTTTTTTTTCACATTAATTTTTTTCCATGTACATTTAATTTTTCTTCATTGCTCAGTAGCTCATTTCTTTTTAGCCCTGACAAATATTCCATTGTCTGGATGTACTGCAGGTTTTTTATTCACTCACCTATTAAAGGATATTTTGACTGCTCCCAGGTTTTGTCAATTATGAATAAAGCTGATACAAATGTCTGTGTGGAGGCTTTTGTTTTTTTATTATTTGGAAATTGTATGCTATACATCCTTATATCAGTAAAATGTGTAGTAAACTTATGTACAAATATATACTTATATTTTGATTTTTCATTCTTAAACATTTACCTGGACACCACGGCTTTAAAAGGCCATGGTAGGGGCACCTGGGTGGCTCAGTTGGTTGCGCATCCAACTTTGGCTCAGGTCATGATTTTGTGGTTCGTGGGTTCAAGCCCTGCATTGGGCTTTGTGGTGACCGCTAGCTCAGAGCCTGGAGCCTGCTTTGGATTCTGTGTCTCTTTCTCTCTCTGCCCCTCCCCTGTTCATGCTGTCTCTCTCTATCTCTCAAAAATAAATAAATGTAGGGGCACCTGGGTGGCTCAGTCAGTTGAGCATCCGGCTTCGGCTCAGGTCATGATCTTACAGTTCGTGGGTTCAAGCCCCATGTCAGGTTCTGTGCTGACAGCTAGCTCAGAGCCTGGAGGCTGCTTCAGATTCTGTGTCTCCCTCTCTCTCTGCCCCTCCCCTGCTCACGCTGTCTCTCAAAAATAAATTTAAAAAATAATTTAAAAAAATAAATGTAAAAAAATTTTTTTAAATAAAAATAAAAGGCTCTTTGGCTTTTACTCTGAGTGAAATGCGGAAGTCACTGAAGGATTTTGAGCACAGGAGGGGTTGGCACATTTTTAAAGGTTCCTTCTAGTTGTTGTGCAGAGTAGACACGTTGGCTGAATAGAAGCAGGGAGATAGGTTAGCAGGTGATTACCTCATGTGAGAGAGGGTTGTGATTTGGGTGAAGGCTTCTAGTTTGATCTAATCTAGATTAGATGCCTCGTATCTCTGTCACTTATCTCTGTTACTCCGGCTGATTAGTGCCTGGGCAGTGGAGGGTGGCCTATTACAAAGCTTCCCTTTTTCCTGCGCCAGGTAGAAACAAATTGAGAAAAAAGACAACAGTCAACCATTAAAAACAGAATAAAATCTTTATTGTTGGGATACCTGATTGACTCAGTTGGGAGAGTATGTGATTCTTGATCTCAGGGTTGTAAGTTTGAGCCCCATATTGGGTGTAGAAATTACTTTGAAATAAAATCTTAAAAAAAATACCTTTATTGTCAACAAAATCTGGGTTGAAGGATGTAGTTTAGCATGAGAACAACCTAGGCCTTGGAACCTGAGGGAATGTAGGTCCACAGAGTAGATTCTTATAAGGAATGCAGAGAAAAGCACCCAAACTTTTTTCTTTTTCTTTTTACTCCTCTGTCTCTCTCCTCAAATCTAGAACAAAAGGATTCTACAGTACCAAAATACCAAATGGTAGATTTTTTTTGCTTTAATTTCTTCTCTTCTTTTTTCTCATTAGAATTTTCCTTTTGTAGGTGATTTTGCACCCAGAGTTCCTATCCTCCACCAGCCCCTTATTACCCATGGATTATGAAGAGTTTGTTCGAGGTTGTCATCTTGGAGTATTTCCATCATACTATGAACCATGGGGTTATACTCCAGGTATATGGCTTTTATAGACTGGGGAATGTTTTAAATTTTATCAATGTTTTATGCACATAGATATAATATTCAAATCTGATATGTAATTCTACTGAGGTTAAATGATAATAATATATCATATTACAAAGAAAAATAATGTTTTATAAAGATTACATTTTATTGAGTTATCTCTACCAGTCCCAACTATAGGTAGGGAGAAAAATAGGAGAAATTGACTATAGGTAGGTTTAATATGAAAAACAATTGTCCAGGGGCACCTGGGTGGCTCAGTCAGTTAAGCAACTGACTTCGGCTCAGGTCATGATCTCACTGTTCATGGGTTCGAGCCCCATGTGGGGCTCTGTGCTGACAGCTCAGAGCCTGGAGCCTGTCTTCAGATTCTGTGTCTCCCTCTCGCTCTGACCCTCCCCTGCTCACGTGGTCTCTCTCTTTCTCAAAAATAAATAAATAAAACCTTTAAAAAAATTTTTTAAAGAAAAACAATGGTCCAGCAAAAGTATTCTCTAGAACTTATTTCGGAATGGGTTTTTTTTAATTAATGGGTGTATTTAATTTTTAATAGAGAACACATTCATATAGTTAAATAAATAAATAGTATAAGAAGGTGTACAGTCCTTCTTCATACCCTTGTCATTCAAAAGAAGAGGTACTTTTAAGACAAAATGCCAGTTCAGTGGTAGGTTTTATGACCAATGACATCCCATTCAATTCAGGGCCTCCTACTTCTTCATCCTCCTTTTGTTCTTTTCTCCCCAGTGGTAGAATCTCAGATCCACTATCTGTTTTCCTTTTTGTCCCCTATGAGCATAGTTGTCATTAATATCAAAAGAACTCAATTTGTATTTGTACAGAAATGCCTATTAAAAAGAAAACAAATACTTTAAATACATGACAATGAAAAGAATGTAATACTGATTTTTCCTTCTCATATTGGCAATCAGAGATTTTCCTTTTTTATTTAAATATAACTCTATTTAGAATTTTAAAAGTTTCAGAAAACATTTTTACATATAATTAATACAGTTTGCTTTCTGACCTCAGTGTCATCATTGCCCAACTGAGAGATGAAAGCAGTCAAGGTTAGGAAGATCATAAGTTGAATTATGAAGAGGAAGAATTTTTATAATCTTTGTCTTCTCATCCCAGAAGTGCTTGGGTGGCTCAGTTAAGCCTCTGGCTTGGGCTCAGGTCATGATCTCATGGTTTGTGAGTTTGAGCCGTATCAGGCTCTCTGCTGTCAGCACAAAGCACACGTTGGATCTTCTGTCTCCCTCTCTCTGCCCCTTCCTCACTGATTTTCTCTCTCTCTCTCACTCTCAGTCATGCTCTCTCTCAAAAATAAATAAACATTTAGAAGAAATAAGAATAAAAATTCTATATAAATAGGATTTTATCTGGAGCAACATGAAATCTCTGCATCTTTTAACATAAGGTCATATTCTATCGTTTTAGGTTCCACCAAGAATAATTTGCCAGCAGCTGTAAAAACATTAAACTTTTGGGGGGAAATAAGTAAAGGATTATCTCTTCTTGAAACATGAATAGGAAAGTTATTGATCTAACTCTTCCAGCTATCTCTCTTGTTATGCATATCAGTTCACTTTTGTAAAGATGATATCTTCACATGTCATCTTAAATTGTTTATAATAGAGTATCTATCTTTTAAGATACATGGAATGCACATTTTATTGATGGATTTAATATTTTGTTATTGACTTTTGTTCCTATTATTTCTAGGAAGTAACATACTTTATTATCAAGGAAGTTTCAAAAATAAAGAAGCAAAAAACTAAAGCAGGAGTGACTGAGGGATATGGGAAGTCATTTATGTTGGGTAAAGAGAATGTTCTATAAATTACAGAAGACTTTCCACCAAATGTTATTTTATAGGACAAAGACAAACTTAACCTAAATGATGGAGGAGATACATGTAGTGTTTTAAGATAAAGGCCACCAAAAGTGTTATAAAAGATAAGTAGATAGAAAAAGAAGGTTGAGAAATACTCCACAGTGAATGAGTCATTCTCTGTTTTGAATTAACCAAAGGAAGTTGGCCACTCCCCACCTAACCTTTAGTTACAGAAATTACAATACCTGGTGATATAAGTTTGGTGTTAACATGTTAGGTAACTCTATTTTTTTTTAGAATAACTTTTTATCTGATACTAAGTTTAATATACTCCAGACAGTATTCATTTACGTCTGTGTTTTGTGTTTTGAGAAAATCCAATGAATATTAGCATTTGCTCTATTAAATTTATTCAATGAACATAGACTGAGGTTATGGGTACCTGACATTTCAATACATGTGTGTTAATGAGTGTTTAATAAAAATAAGGTTCAGTGAACTTGTGTGGAATTATAGGCAAAATTCTTTATACATATATGCATAATGTATTCCAGGTTTTCATTAGATTCTCGTGAGTGAATAATCCCTGTCTCATTTTCTCCTCTACCACCCTCCCCTCAAAATTAGGAAACCATATTCTAGAGCAAAACCATGAGGAAATACTTGCAGCAAAAGAAAAGGCCACTGTCTAAATTATATTCTTGAGTAGTGGGGAAATCTTTTTTTTTAACTCAACACCACCAGCTGACCAAGAGTAATTCCATAATCAAATGTAAATTCCTTGTTAAAAATGCAGATATCCTTGTGAGAAGTAACACTTCTTTTCCTAAAGTAGCTTATTTATTCATTTAGAGAGAGAGAGAAAGAGAGGGGGTGTGTGAGCAAGGGAGGGACAGGGAGAGAGAGAATCCCAAGCAGGCTCCACACTGTCAGTGAGGACCCTGACATGGGCCTTGATCCCAGGAACTGTGACATCATAGCCTGAGATGCTCAACTGACTGAGCCACCCAAGTGCCCTAAGAAGTAATACTTCTTTAAAAAAAACCACTATTTATTATGAGAAACAAGTTTTGACTAGAAGGTGAGAGAGGACTAGGGAGGCTCTGGGTTCAGTGAACACTTGGGGAAGTGGAGGGGGTCTGGGATATGGCAGATTAATTTGATAGGAGAAGTTGCTCCTGTCCAAAACCTATTTACCAACACTACAAACTTACCACTTACTCAGAGACACAGCTTAGAATGGAGCAAAAAACAAACCAGCTGGAATGAGAGAGGCAATGGAGAGTAGCATTTTAAACAAGAGCCCTAGAACTGGGACCTGCTTTCAAATCCCAGCTGTACCCCATTCCCTGGCTTTGTGACATTGGGGAAATTATTTAACTTCTCTGTGCCTCAATTTTCTCATCTGTCAGATGGGGATAATGACAGTCTCACTTCGCATGGTTGTTGAGATTAAATGAGTTAATACATGTAAAGAGCTTAGTACTACTGTGCCTGGTACAAGATAAACCGCTATTACTAGGCAGACTTGGGCTCTTGCCCAATATAAGAGGATATAGGAACTGGTCTGAAGCCAAGCGTTTTCTATTTCCTCTGGCAGCTGAATGCACGGTGATGGGTATCCCCAGTGTGACAACCAACCTCTCTGGCTTTGGCTGCTTCATGCAGGAGCACGTGGCGGATCCTACTGCTTACGGTGGGTGAGGTTTTGCATCATTCACCCAACACAGGGAGAAGTGTCCTCTAACCGAACAAAGCACAGGGTCTTTGCAGAGCCTGACTCTAAAGTTATCCTGACGATTAAAGTAATGTTTATAGCTCTTGTTTAATTAACAGTAGATTTAATTATGTGGTTCATAGAAAAGATAAAAATGCTATTTATATTAAATATATTGTCCCAAAGACAAACTATATAAGGCATGCCAAACTTGGACAAATCTTGCCCTTTTCTCTTTCTATTTTTTGTACTGTTTTTGGCCCTTTACTACCTATAAGTGACTTTACAGTAACCGTGGCCTTAGAGTACATAGATCGGTCAGTGTCATTATTTTAAGGATCTGTGCCAAGTTAGCAAAATCCACTTAAATTGTTTAATATGGCAGAAGAATTTGCATACTATCATCTCTGTGTCCATGTTGCCTAGCAACAAGAAAAGCCAGATGGGATGGTTGTCTGCCCACACATTGCCAATTTCCTGGTCTTCTACGCTTGCATTGTCACAGTTCTCTTTCCTTAGGCTGGAGCTGTGGTTCTCAGTCAGGGGTGCATGGGGGAACACTGAGGAGCCTTAAAATCACTGATACCCAGGTCTCATGCCAGAGATTCTGGTTAGCGAGCAGTCATGGGGAAAATCCCTGATCCAGAGTTTTCCTCTACTGCCAAAATTGTCTTAGCAAGATCCATTGTTTTGGCTGTGTGTCAGTGACCATGATAAATCATTAGGAGGAGATCACAGGAAAATACGGAAAAGATGAAACAGGCAATGCGGGCTGTCAGGGAGTGGGTAATGCATGTGGTGGTCTGCAATAGAACGTAAGGAAATGGGAGGAGCAATATTCCAAGGTTAGCCCTGCTTTTATCTGCGTTTTGGTTTTTGTGCCCCTCAGGCATTTACATTGTTGACAGGCGATTCCAATCTCCTGATGATTCCTGCAATCAGCTGACTCAGTTTCTCTATGGATTTTGCAAACAGTCCCGCCGCCAGAGAATTATTCAGAGAAACCGAACTGAGAGGCTCTCAGATCTTCTGGATTGGAGATACTTAGGCAGAGTAAGTTTGTGATCAAGAGAGCCGCTTTTAAAATCCCACTGGAGTATAAAAATCAAGATTCTACTCATAATCTGGGAAGTCAACTCAGTACCATCATTGTTAAAATCTCCAGTAATGTTTTCATGTACTTTTTTTTAACTTAATATAACCTCACAAAGTCCTAACTACAAATCTTCATATTTAGTTTGAACTTATAACAGCAAATCTGTCAGAAGCTAGCTGCAATCTTACTAGTTACTCTATAGTTAGTACTTAACTTGATGCAGGTATTGGTTCATGAATGTAAGGAAAACACCTAAAGAAACATTTGTATCTTGTTTAACTCTAAGCAATAACATGACCATATTCCTTAAATACAGTGGGAATGGGGATAACATTGTTTTTTCAAATGACAAGTACAGAAAATATCCCCTTTCAATTATGCAGTAGGTTTGTAAGTACGCATATATCTTAGCAGTGGATGATTTAATAAAAAATAAGTTGACTTTGCCTTCACATAATGTATCTCTTTAGATACTGTTAAACTCTCCTGAAAAACGGTAGATGCTGCCGTCTGCGCAGTGTCTACACCCTCTAGTGCCAGTGCTCATTACCATCCTGGGTGATTAATTGTACCGTCTGTATTTTGTAATCAAACTGGAATGATAAGGTTCTTACAAGTTACGTTTTTCATCTAAGGTCTAAAGCAGAATTTAAGTCCAGTTTATCAGATTGTTTGGACCCCACCTTTCTCCCATGTCATACTGCTTCTCTGTGGAATGAAGCTAGGGTTTTCAATCCTCTTAGTGTTCAATTCAGAGTTTTCAGTAAGGTCAGTATGACTTTTCTTTCCAAATTTTTTTTTAAGTTTTTTTATTTTGAGAGAGAAAGCAGAGAGAGAGAGAGAGAGAGAGAGAGAGAGAATCCCAAGCAGGCTCTGTGCTGTCAGCATGGAGCCCAAAACCAAGTCTGATGCTCAATTGACTGAGCCACCCAGGCATCCCTCCCTCCAACTATTTGTAGTATTTTTTTACCTATTCACTGGAAAATAATAAAACTATAAACTCATTTTTTTCTGATTTTTAAATTTAGGTCAGGGGCACCTGTGTGGCTCAGTCGGTTGAGCATCGGCTTCAGCTCAGGTCATGATCTCACAGTTCGTGGGTTCAAGCCCCGCATCAGTCTCTGTGCTGACAGCTCAGAGCCTGGAGCCTGTCTTCGGATTCTGTTTCCCTCTCTCTCTGACCATCCCCTGCTCACGCTGTCTCTCTCTCTCTCAAAATAAATAAAACATTAAAAAATAAATAAATTTAGGTGAATATGTTCTACCACTTTTTAAAGATTTATTTTATAACTAGGAGAATAAGATTTTATATAATAACTTGGTTATTGAAATATATAATTTTTTATAACCTGTGACTTGGTTTTCTATCACAGTATTATCAGCATGCCAGGTACCTGACATTAAGCAGAGCTTTTCCGGATAAATTCTATATGGAGCCTACATCACCACCAACGGTAAGTGTTTTCTGTTTTGTGGATTTGTTCTGAAAGCTAAATTTCTTATGTATGGTAAGTCCTACCAATACCTTTGAATTTAGAAGTCATTAAATACACGAACTATTATACTTTTTCATAATATTGCCCTAAAGCAAAGAATAGAGGAACCAACAAGTCAGACCCAGTCAAAGCCCTTGATTCAGAGTTAGCCTTATGCAGATAGGCAGACAGTCATCTAATTCATGTCGTTGGAGAGGCACCTCCACATTAAAATTCATCTTGCTTTAGTGCTTGAAACCACTTTGTTAGACTCCCATTCATAGGAGAGTTATTGAAAATTGAACTTCCCTGCTTTCACAGCAAGTGAATTTGCTAAGGAAATGTTGAGATATAGGGTGACTGCTTGGCAAGAGAAATAAAGAGTGAACTCAAGAACCACAGGAGGAGCTGGATTAGATGAGTATTCATGTAACAGTCAGCAGTGTCCCCAGGGAGTCTTCTGAAGTTCACTTACACATTTATATTCCTGAGACCAGCACAGGCTACTTGTCACCACATTTACTTAGAAGGATATAAAATCGGAAACACAGCTTGAAGTAGGGCAGTGTCAAGCATTTCCCTTTCATGGGATTCATCCTTATGGCAGTCTACATAGCAGTCCTTAAGTTACACTTCTTTGTCACCCTATCCACCAGGTAAAAGCTTAGGTGCAAAAAGATAAGACCTATATCATTAGCTTAGTAGTTCTCAGATCTATCTTAGCTTAGTAGTTTTATGTCATCTCCTCTCCAATCTCCCCCCACCCCCAGGAGCCAATATCTCACAAATAAGCTTCCATGGTCTCCACAAGAAATATGTACAATTACAAGAGTCATCAAACTCAGGGATTCTCAAAAGCTATAATCCTTGTCAAGTAGTTATAAATCCCCTGAGTTCAGATGTAATCTCCAAGTCAGGAATCACTTTTACTGTAATCAGTTTTCCTTAATAACACAACTACAGTCTACCTCCATCAGGTTTCAAGGGAAAAAGATCTAAAAAGTTAACCCAAGGTAGAATTTGCCCATATAGAATGTGACAGGGTTTGGAAAACCCTTCAGAATACAAATTCCAACTCTCATGTTCATGACTTTAACAGGGTCAATTGCTTAGCGTATTTAGAGGTGGTCACTCTACTTGATGATAATTCACCTATATTCATCCATTTATTCAGCTTATTCAATTATTAAGTATTGAGCTCCTACTTTGAGCCAGGTCCTAAATGCATGACTCAGCTCTTTTTCTTTTTCTTTTTTTCTTTTCTTTTTTATTGCTTTCTGGTAAAATATCTGACCCTTGCAATGACTGTGTAGGTATGACATGATAATAATATGCACCAACAGTTGAAATACAGGAGAAGGGCTGCAACTATTTTATACAGTTGCCCTCCCCGGTCAAGCATGTGCCCTCATAAAGGGCAAGATCTTGGTTTTTATCTTTGTTTCCTCAGTTGCATTATGGTGCCAGACCCATAGTTGTGCTTAGCTCTTGTTTGTCAAATGCGTTATCTCAGTGAATCTTAGGTAGAAGGACAATTTGATTAAAATCTAGTGATTACTCATTAACTGAACTAAAAGTAACTGGTGGAATTTTGGAGTCAACTAAGTGAACTGGCTTCCAGAATTCTTTCTAGTGATGGCTGTCCATGCAAAGCTAGAATGCCCATATTCTGCAATTTCATTGAGCAAATCTGAAGAGTGACATAGAGACTGAGAATATCAGCAGTGTAACATGACAGTTGATATTAAAGGCTCTGGAGTGATCATAGCCCTGGTACAAGTCTGTGCTCTAACACAGGGCTATGCTGTATGACATTGGGCAAGTCATCTGCCCTCTCTAATCCTCAGTTTTATCCTGTAAGTGGGAAAAACAATTTATTGGAGTTGTTACAAGGATTAATAAGATAACATAGATAGGTAAGTAGATAGATAGATAGATAGATAGATAGATAGATAGATAGCACCTGGCACATTTCAGTGCATAATAAAAGAAAGCTATTTATTTAATGAATCTCTCTTGAGCTTGATGGTACCAGAATCAAAATAAATCAAAGATAACAGCTCATGAACAGACCATAAAAGTATCCAACTATGCTTTTTTATTAAATGCACATGCAAAGTGTTTACCACATTAAAAAAATCAAGGAGTCATTATGATGTTTGTGACTTATTTTTGTCTTTGGCAGACAGAAGGATTTAAATATCCCAGACCATCCTCAGTTCCACCTTCTCCTTCAGGGTCTCAGGTGTCTAGTCCTCAGAGCAGTGACGTGGAAGATGAAGAGGATGAGCACTACAATGAGGAAGAGGAGGCTGAAAGGGATCGGTTAAATATCAAGTCGCCATTGTCTCTGGGCCGTGTCCCTCGTGGGAAGAAAAAGCTGCATGGTGAATATAAGAACTGAATTCCACACTTGTAGAACAGAACTGATGTAGTAAGAACATAGTAACAATGATTATTCAAAGACATGAAAATGATTTTCTTCTTCTAACTATTACAACAGGATTTATTCTCTGCCTCCAAAGGGGAGAGAATTAAGCAAACCATAATTTTGTTAATTTCTAGTAAAAGCCAAGTTATTTCCCCCATACTCCTTTTTCCCCAGTAAATTTAGGCATGAGAGAAAGTGTTCATTAAAGGAAGAAGACTAGATGTGGGTTGTTTTTGTTGTTGTTGTTAAGTAGGCTCCAAATGTGGTGCTTGAACCCATAATCTTGAGATCAAGACCTGAGCTGAGATCAAGAGTCAGATGCTTAGCCAACTGAGTCACCCAGATGCTCTTAGATATGTTTTTAGAATGGTTAATTTCAGCAATAAGATTTTTCATTTGCTAGTATTTATTTTTAAGTGATCATCACCATAATCTTTTGCTTAGTATTTATACAGCTTCTATATCTACCAAACAAGCCTCCCAATCTCCCTACAAAGGATCCTAATCTCAGCCCTGAATGTGCACTACCCATGTATTTTAATTAACTTGGTCTTTAGTGTTTATTTTCATGTTTCACCTGAGTCAGAACTATGAATTTCTATCTAGCTTTGCAGACAATCAAAACCCAAAAGAAATAAAGCTATCTTAAGTTCAGATCCTGATAACCTATTCATGCATGTTTACAAGGTCACATCTCAACTTAATGATGGGAAGATGTTGCCATCTGTACTATACCATCTATCTGTAACAATTTTTCTATTCTTTAAAAGAAAGCTTTTTCAAAAACCTGGTCAATTAATCAGTCTTCTATAAATGATAAATTGTTAAATCCAAATGAATTAATATATCAATATTTAATTTAATATCACTATCAACATGTCAATTAAGTTTTTCATTGATGTCTTGTTTGTAATTCTTTAGACATTTAAATAAGATAACCTGTATAAAGCACCTACATTGAAACAGTGCCTTATAAAGGATAACATTAAAACTATTTTTTAAAAAATTAACAAAAAGAAAATACAGAATCTACTTAATTATAATAAGGACAATGTCTCTAAACACATCCATGATGTATTAGGGACATTGCTGAACAGTTGTTTTAATGTTTTTGTTTTAAAAGTTACTAAACCGAGGGGTTTCTGGATGGCTCAATCAGTTGAGTGTCCAACTCTTGGTTTTGGCTCCCATTATGATCACACAGTTTGTGGAATCAAACCCCACAGTAGGCTCTGCGCTGAGCATGGAGCCTGTTTAGGATTCTCTTTCTTCCTCTATCTCTGTCCCTCTCTTACTCTCTCTCTCTCTCAAAATAAATAAATAAATAAACTTAAAAAATTATTAAAGGTAGTTACATCTAAATAGTCAAAAAAGAAAAAACTACCTTCGCTCTTGGATTGTTTTTTCCACAACCTGAGTATTGTTAGATTTAGATCACAGTGAAAACCTTGGTTGCCGTATCAGTTGGCCTTGGTCTGCAAAGCTTTTAAAAGTTTTAGTCTGCTCAGTGCTGGATTGTTGATGGCAACAAGGGAAAAGTAACAGCGACCATGTGTCGGATGGCTCAGGACTAGTGAAAAACTATTATCCAGCTCTCTAACTGCTTGCCCCATTGATGCGGAGAACAAAGCAAGAAAAATGCAATTTATGTTAATTCTCCTTACAGCCTGAAGCCCACTGATAGACACCTGAGACGTGCAGAACTCAGAACGTGACATTCCTCAAGGGTTCATGGCCTCCTTAACGCCTTCATGTTTATATTTCATTAAAGACTAAAAACAACCTTATCTTGACAATAGCTAAATCTTCAAGGTCCTGCAAGACCCTGCTTTCAGCATACAAAAGTGTCTTGGAAACTTATGTTATCTCTACCCCACCCTTCCCTCCACAAACTTAAAATGTATAATCAGTCATCCCTCATATTTGTAGATACAGTTCTTTCTGCCCATGGGTCCTGTCCCCGTTCTATAATAAAATTACCTTTTTGCACCAAAAATGTCTCAGAAATTCTTTCTTCGCTGTTTGCTCTCAAACTGAAATTTCAAATCACATCACCATTGTTTAGAAAAAGTATATGAATGGTGGATATATGCCATAAATCAGGCCACAGTGGAAAATGATTGCAAACTCACCTCATTTCGAGGTTCAGGAAAAAGGGAAGTAGAATCACCTAAAGCCTAATCCTTGAAAAATGGCCAGTGGATGCCAATTAATCCAACATCTGCAGAGCAGTTTGCGAAAGTCTGCACAGGGAGTCAGAAAATATGAGATGGGCTTGTATTATAATATAAATATTCATGTGCTGAAGTGCCAAAAAAATCTCATGATAAAAAGGGGGTTCTGTGTTACAATAACTATGAAAATATATTCCCAGTAAGGTGGCACAATGTGTCTATTCAAACGATACCCCTGGTTGGTAACTGGTTAGTCTATTGTTATTGAAAGCATGAGGTTTCTTCTGTAAAATAGCTTCTTGACAAAAAATTTTAAAATTCAAGTGCTTTTTTCTGAATGAAAGAATAGCTCTCTGATTAGTATGGAGTACAAATGATACAGCACATGGAAATACAATGACTTGCAAACACCTGTTTTTTTTTAATGTTTATTTATTTTGAGAGAGAGAGGGTGCACATACACACGCACTCATGAGTGAGAGAGGGAAAGAGAGAGAGGGAGAGAGAGAATCCCAAGCAGTCTCTGTACTGTCAGCACAAAGCTTGACGTGGGGCTGGATTCCATGATCCTGGGATCTTGACTGAACTGAAATCAAGAATCCGATGCTTAACTGACGAGCCACCCAGGTGCCCCAGCCAGTGCAAACACCTGGTTTTGAGTGGCATGTTTCTACCCGGTACTCAGTCCTCTATTCAGACAGCTGCTGCCCCTGGACTCCATCCCCTTGCTCCAGACATTTCCTGTCCTTTCTCCAAGACTGACAAAGCCAGGTGAGGAGCAACAAATAAGGCTGTTAGTAGGTGACTCAGCTTCTAGCACAGCGCCTTATACACAGTTCCTGCACCGATGAATGGTCTTACTGGGAGAAACAGAGGTGCCAAGACATGGATATTTTTAAAGAATGTACGTCTTCTTAAGTTGGAGTACGGGAACTAAAGAAAACAGCGTGTGCCTGACCAGCTGACAAGGCATGCTTCACGCACTGTGCCACCCTTCCTTCCATGTCAGGAGTTAGGGTGAACAGAGCTGCTTTTACATATATCGATGAGAATAGAACATGGGACACGTGCTCTGCTAATAGTTTCCAGGGCACAAGGAGGACTCTGGGGAAGGACTGGTCAAGTGTACTTGGGGAGGTCCAGAGGGTGAGGATACACTTCTATGAAGTCATGTGGAGGAAACAATTGCCAGCTTCACAAGGGGGTTATAAAGAAGAGATCATATCAGAAATAAACTCTTACTAAAGGAATTTATAGTCCAGTAGGAGGAGACCAACAGGTGGACGTTACCCCCTTCCCTTTCTCCTGGAGCTGAAGCAAACTAACGTAACTCAAGGTTTCATTTCTCATAACCAAATACAGGGGAAATGCTAGTTGGAGGTTGGTTTTAACATGCCAGGGCCTCTGCCTTCTTGCTTCTTATGGGATCATAATGGTGCTGTTGGGGGAGAGGAGACATCCACTGGGGAAACCCAGGGAAATAAAGAGCAATTGAGAGCCCATGCTGTGGAGGCCAGACAGCCTGTTCAGAGGAAGGATACAGAGGCAAACAGGGAAGAGCAGTGGGAGCTGTCCTGAAAGGGGCTGCAAGTCCCACCTGAAGCAAGTGGTATTCTAGGACATGGGTGTGCCTGGCAGGCAGGTATTTCCCAATTTTAAAAAACAAGCCACCCAACGTGAACATTTTTTGTTCCTTTCAATTTTGAAAAAGATAGGAATAAAGAGAATTGCAAAGATATCCCAAGACAGATGGAATGTTATAGCAGCTGGGTACAGGCGCCTGTATGCAACTAGTGTGTTAATCAGCACATCTGTGTGCCAGACAGCATCCAAGGAATTCTAGCACCTATAACAGACTTGGTATTCTATACTATACTAATAGTATTATAATCTAATACTGTGTTATTTTAATAGCTGTTGGTCATTTCAAAATTATTTAAAAAAATTTTAATGTTTATTTTTGAGAGAGAGAGAAAGCATGACTGGGGGAGGGGATTTGAGAGAGAGAGAGAGAGAGGGAGACACAGAATCCAAAGCAGTCTCCAGGCTCTGAGATGTCAGCACAAAGCCGGACGTGGGGCTCAAACTCATGGACCACAAGATCACGACCTGAGTCAAAGTTAGTTGCTTAATAGACTGAGCCACACAAGCACTTCTTGAAAGCTTTTAAAAACTCTGTTTTAGGGGCACCTGGGTGGCTCAGTCGGTTAAGTGTCTGGCTTTAGCTCAGGTCATGGTCTCATGGTTCGTGGGTTTGAGCCCCGTGTTGAGTTCTGTGCTGACAGCTCAGAGCCTGGAGCCTGCTTCAGATTCTGTGTCTCCCTCTCTCTCTGACCCTCCCCTGCTCGTGCTCTCTCTCTCTGTCTCTCAAAAAAAAAAAAAAAAACCAACCAAAACTCTGTTTTAGTGTGAAATACTTGAAGTTCTGTTTAGTTGTGGGAAGAATTATTTTCCATGATAGGGTTTTAAAATATTCTTGGAATAAGCATGATGTTTAAATAGTCAATATGTGTAAGTCTATGTCAGATGAGTAAAATCTCAATAAATGGGACATAAGCACTATCTAGAAAATTTACTTTTAAGCCAAGTCATAATAAATGACAGGTGCCTATTATAATACTACATAGTTTTTTAATGCTATCATGTTTTTTCGCAAGAGATCTGCATTACATTAACTTGAATATAGTTTCATTATTCAATTATGAAACAAGATACAGATAAATCTTGTAAGCAAGGTTTTGACTTCATAACACAGTGAAACTGTAATTCCAATGTCCAGATACATTCACATAAAGATATTCTTTAGCTACTGAATAATGTCTATATACTGATGACAATAAGAACTAACAATGCTTTCCACTTATGACATTTATCAATAATAACTCTCAGGTCAAAAAATTAACATGATGATCATATTGCTATTCCAAATAAATAGGTTATTATGCTTGCTGTGGAAACATGTGCATGTGTTACTGTGTGAGTGTTTATTTTTCCAGATAGTTTTGAACCAAATTCAAAGTTTTGAGAAGGACCAGATTAGGCATATCACTGTGTACTAATGTCATCAGGGTGCCTTTATGTGATGTTTTAATGTAAAATAAAGCCTTGAGCTCTAGTCAATTAGAGTAAGCAGAATCTTAGCTATGAAAAATGAGTTACCTCTGAAAAACTGGTTTGTTCCTTTTGTACAATATATACAGGTGAAGAGTATGTCTCCATCTGCTTATTTCCCAGTAACCCCCGGAATTCAGGAGATTCCCCAAATAGCACAAAGGGGAGCTCTCCAGTGTGGAACCTTCCACCAGCTTCAGAGATCATGCCCTTTTTCAGCAACTACGCTGAAGTGTTCTTATCACAGGGCTTCTTCCCAGTCACCTCCCTCCCTCTTCCCTTCTTAACTTAGATCTCCTAGATGAACTGCTA
The DNA here is from genome assembly GCF_006229205.1 of Suricata suricatta. Taxonomy (NCBI): domain Eukaryota; kingdom Metazoa; phylum Chordata; class Mammalia; order Carnivora; family Herpestidae; genus Suricata; species Suricata suricatta. The sequence continues at coordinate 84,392,265 of NC_043709.1, forward strand.
AGAGAACATTCTACTCTTTCCCAACCTGCCATGCCTTCCCTCCCCTCCATGGAGATGGGAAAAAGGCAGAAAAGGAGAGGGAGATTTGCTGCTGAGTGACAAGACAATGCAAGAGGTAACAGAATGAAAAAACCAACAACTAAGAATCACTAGATAAAGATGGGTCTCTTGTAACAAAAAGAAAGCACACTCTATAGAGTCTCCAGCCTTATACTTATTCTAAAGGGGAGTTAAGACACAAGGTGACCTAAACAGGACCTAAAGCAATGAAAGAAGGCAATGATGATCTCAGCTAAGAACTCTATATTACCTTTGCTTCTGGAAAGAATAAAACTGGTTGTGCATGTTCCTAAGATTACAACTGAAATAAAAAGGCTCCAAAGGCTTTATTTACATGGCTCATGTTTTCAACAAGAATGGACTGTATTTGAATGTAATTTGGTCTGTTTTCACCAGGTTAGTAGTCTTCTAGGACTCTGGTTTGACGAAAGTTTTCTTCTCCACCTGTAAGAAAAAAAAATACACCAAATAAACATACTTCTCCATGTTTTAAAAGGAAAAAAGATAAGATAAAGAGAACCTTAAAAAAATAAACATTTAGCCTCCTAGATTATGTTAACTCCTGCATTTTGCTATGGAGACCCCCAAAAAAGTGTGTTTTGATAGATTTGGTTCAAAGTTTTTTCCCCTCAGCTTGAGACACATAGGGGAACTTACATGTTACATGTGACTCTCCAACATGAATGAAACTAAAGTATGGTATGTTTGGTAGAAATCTGAAAAGGCCACATGTCTTACTCTAAGTGTGCCTCATGTCTAAAATATCTACCATGAAGGGTGCCTGCGTAGCAGTCACTTAAGTGTCCAATTTCAGCTAAAGTCATGACATTGGGGGGTCCATGAGTTAGAGCCCCATGTGGAGCTCTGTGCTGACAGCTTGGAGCCTGGAGCCTGCTTCAGATTCTGTGTCTCCCTCTCTCTCTGTCCCCCTCCCTGCTGGTGCTCTGTCTCTGTCTCTGTCTCTGTCTCTGTCTCTCTCTCTCTCTCTCTCTCTCTGTCTCTCTCTCAAAGATAAATAAATGTTTAAAAAATGTAAAAAATAAAACAAAAAATAAAACATTCACCATGAGAACCATTAAACTGCATCAAGGCGCTGTCCCCCTGTTTCCTGTTAACAATGCATCCTACTTGGGAAAGATGACAGGGGAGTACTTTTCACATATTCTTGTATTAGCTGAGCTATACTAGGCCTGGAGAGGAAATGAAATAAAAAGAAGGGACACTTGTTAGCTGGATAGGATTGCAAAACTTCAGAGCACGAGATATCGTTTCCGGGGCAGGAGAGCTAAGGAGTCAGATGATCCGAAGGTTCCTGGGACTGTAACAATGGGCGGAAGAGTTAAAACCCACCAGGGGGTGGGGACTGGGAGCTGCCAGAGGAAAATGCCTTTCCTACTTTCTTTATTTCTAGATAAAATCACATTCCCTTAGTTAGTTACAATATAATTTGAATGTCTGAGTTACATTTTAACTTGAATTGCTAGCATATTTTGGAATATTACAGAGGATGGGCTGCTCTTTAAAGAGAAGGAAAAAAAACTCAGTAAGAAGTGCATCCTTGTATATCAGTCACTAAAATAAAAATTCACTATATGAAATAAGAGCCTACCAAATAATACTTAGGGATTTTAAAATAAAAATATTAAAGGCAGCTGGTAACAAATATATTATATCCAAAATTTTCCATCAATTTAAACTAATAAAATTTTGTTCCTTTATTTCATCATCAGAAACTCTGGAAACTTCAATGATTACAAGATTACATTTATTTTTTAGGGCACCTGAGTGGTTAAGTCAGTTAAGTGTCCGACTCTTGATTTCGGCTTAGGTCATGATCCCAAGGTCATGAGACTGACCATGACAGGCTCTGCACTAAGCATGGAGCCTACTTGAGATTCTCTCTCTCTCTCTCTCTCTCTCTCTCTCTCTCTCTCTCTCTCTCTCTCTCTCTCTCTCTCTCTCTCTCTCTCTCTCTCTCTCTGTCTCCCCCCCACACACATTTGTGCTCTCTCTCTCTAAAATAAAAATAAATTTAATTACATTTATTTTCCCAAAAAGACTTGCAATTGAGACATATAATCACATACCCTTCCCTAAATTTTCTAATGAAGATCCTTCTTCCCTTCTTTAAATTTTTTTAATGTTTATTTATTCTTAGAGAGAGAGAAAGGGCACGAGCAAGGGAGGGGCAGAGAGAGAGGGAGACACAGAATCCGAAGCAGGCTCCAGGCTCTGAGCTGTCAGCACAGAGCCAGAGGCAGGGCTCGAACTCACAAACCGAGAGATCATGACCTGAGGGGAAGTCAGGTGTTCAACCGACTGAGTCACCCAGGAGGCTCTTTCTTCCCCTCTTTAAAATTACTTCCCCCCCCTTTCCATTCTAGCTCACTTTTTATGTTTTTTTTTTTTCTGGCTCCACACATCTTCCCAGCAACCAAATCGAAAACTTCTCCTTCAATCCATCTTCATCAGCGATCTCCTCCTACACATTTCAACAATCAGTAAGCGTGTCTGCTGAATAGTCCAATTTAGAAAAGGTCACCTTGGATGCAGCATCCTCTACCCGTGACCTAACTACTTCTCCCCTTTTTATTGCAAGAGTTCAGAGAGCCAGCTAGTACTGCTTTCTCCTGGTCCCAAATTCACTCGAAACAGGATTTCAGAAGGGGCACGGCAGTGGCAAGTAGAATCACCAGGCAGGGGCTGAGTGGAAGTCCTGTGAACTGCTATTCAGTGACCTGTCCTGGCCAACACCATCTTCCTTTCCACTGATTCCTGTCCTCTTAGGAACCGTTCTGCTACATGCGACGCTTTAACCACTCCTTTCTTGGAACTCTCCATCCTTGATTTCTGGATATGCTATTATTCTGGTTCTCCTCTTACACTCCTGCCTTCTCCTTAACTTTCCTCCTTTTCCCTTAATCTCTGTGTATTCCCCAAGGCAGATCCTTTACTGTGGGCCCTTCCGCTGTTATATCTGAGGCCTAGAAGAGATTTCCATTTTCATGGTTTCAACCTTTATTAACTGGCTCTGAATTTCCAGTCATTGTCAACTCTGACTGGTCATCAGAAGCACTTGGAGTAACTTCTTAAGGATGCAGATTCTGAAGCCTCATCCAAGTTTTACAGAATCAGAATTTGTGGGTCTAAGGTGGAGAAATCTGTATTTTGAGGACTCTCTCCCGTTAACTCCAATGGAACCGGTCCATAGATGGATAGTTGAGAACCACTGACCTACACACCTTTACTCACTGGACCGTCTCTGTCATTTCAAACTGAACTTTAATTATATCCACAGAAGTTTTCATTCCTTGCCAGCATAACCATTTCAAACTCTCACACATACCACTTCAAAAACGTGCTTGTTCTGGATTCCCTTTTATCCCTTCAGTGAATAGTTATCCCACGTGACTTATTCTTCCTTCCAGGATACCTCAGAGTGGAGCCTCTCTATCCATTCCTGACCACAGCACCTCATCTCCTCACTCCTGTGGTTTCCTTCCACTTTCCTTGGCTTCTTCCTGACTCCCGTTTGTGGTCTTTCCTCTTTGATACAATGCATTTGAGAGACAGAAGAGAGCTGTGGAGTCACATGGACCTGAGTTAAAATCCCAACATGTCTTTTTACCAACTGCATGACCTTAGGAAAGTAAATGTACCTCACGAAGGTTCAGTTTTCTGAGCTGTAAATGTTAGCAGTCACATCTGACACACCTTAGACACTCCTATATTGTAGCTATTTTTACTGTTCTTATTGTTACCCTCCCTGCCATTATCATTGTTACAGTTTTATTGTTGCTCTCTGTGCCATAATCACTGTTACCATTCTTACTGTTACTCTCTGTGCCATGATCAAATACATCTCCCTTCACCACTCATTGCTCTGCTGTGAATCCAGAGGGCATCTTACTGATTCTCAGACAAAGGCAAATTATCTTCATTCTTCATCTCAATTTTAGTAATACCCACTATGTAATGGTGGGCAAGCTACTTAATCTTTCTGTGCCTCTATTTCCTTACCTGAAAAGCATGGATAATAATGTCCTTACCTCCCAGGGTTACTATGAGGGCTAAATGTATTGCCCCACATCATCTGCTGAAACAGGATCTGGCCCCCTGCATTATAGTAGGCTCGCAACAACTATGAGCTTCAGGTAGTAGAAATAGTGGCAGTAATGGTCGTCCTAGGTCTAACATAACCACTCCTCCTGCGTTCTGCTATTTCACTGACTGCTCACCCTATCTTTTTGCTGAAAAGATTGTTCTCATTCCTGCTTCCTCTTAATCTGCTTTCTTCTTGGCCTGTCCCATTAGCTGGAACCTAGCAGGCATAAATGCATATTTGCTGAATTAAGTATTATAATCCCTTCTACTCACCCACATTGGCCTTGGCCTTGCACTGAGTTCGGAAGACCCTCAATCCCACTCTCTTGCATTTGCTTCTCATCAGTATTTTTTTCCACAAAAAAAAACCCCATAAGCTTGAAGCCAGAAAGCACCTTTTGCTCTCTTCTCCTCCCCACATGGTCCATCCAATACTAGGCACAGATGCTATGTCTTCTCCATTAGCATAAGTGTCAGAGCACAAGGCCAACAGCCTGTGCTTTGATCACCAGACCACTTGCTATATATTTTTTTAAATATTTAAAATTTTAAATTATGTCACAATATGGCATCATTACAGTTTTTGAGAGGGAACATTCTAGGTCTGTTTACTATGTTTTGATGACCTCTATTGTTAATAGCAATTAAAACTATGTACCTTGTTTCAATTGGCTCTCATAGCAACCCTACAGATAGGCATCATTATTCCATTTTACCAATAATGATAGTAAGACTCAAGGTCATCCAACTAGCAAAGCAGCAGAACCAGGATTTGAACCCAGTCTGTTACATACTCCAAAGTCCTGGCTTATCTAGGAGCAAGGTGCCTTAATTCAACTAGTAGTTTCAATGCTACGTGGACAGAGTGTCTCTATTTTTTTTAATTTTTAATATTTATTTTTGAGAGAGAGACAGACAGAACACATGCTGAGGAGGGGCACAGAGAGGGGGACACAGAATACAAAGCAGGCTATAGGCTCTGAGCTGTCTGCATGCAGCCCGATGCGGGGCTCAAACTCACGAGCCATGAGATCATGACCTGAGCTAAAGTTGAATGCCCAACTTACTGAGCCATTCAGTTGCCTCAGAGTGTCTCTATTTGAAAATGACACCTAATCTTCATATAAAAGAAGCTGTATAGTATAATGAAAATTACACAGGCTTAGAATCAGAACCGGTCCATATCTATTAGGATGAGTCATATGATACTGCTATGTATGAAAGTAAAAACTATTTCATTTTCAGCAATCTCATTTGGCTCAATCTTTAATAGTGAGCAACTGGATTTAAAATTTTTAAACCTCTTTGGCTTCAGTTTTTTCAACTATATAATGAGGTTGAACTTTGAGCATTTCTAGTGCTAGAGTTTAAATAATATAAGCTTATGAAATTAATATGAAATTCACCAGTGTCATCAAGGAAATTAATTTATGGTCTTGGGGACTCACTTTAATGAGAAATGTGCTGGTGTTTATATAATAAATATGTCTGAATTGGGGGGGGCAACTGTTAATTATATTTAAAAATCTGAATAAAGGCTACTTTGTTGTATTCAACACAGAATCCCAAAAGTAATCAAAGCTTCCAGCAGTTGAAAGGGGTCATTATATTTGTACCTTCTTGTGGTCTCTGCAAGGAAGCCAATAGCAAAGCTGCTGTCTCTGGAAGGGTTAGTAGTTGGGGATTTGGGTTTCGTCTTTCTGGAGAAATAAAAGTGTATACACATTCTATTAGCATTTAAATATTCCTATGGTAGATAAATCCTATTCTGATATGCTATAAATAGAACAACCTCTACGATATAAATTTTTGATACCTTAGCGAAGGATGCCCCTTACACAGAAGACTGATTTTTATGATTTGAAACATTTCACACTTCCCTTGGACGTTACTTACAATTGGCTATGCTGTGTATTACAGATATGGAAAGTAATTTAAATATACTACAGAGACTATCATGAAAGGAAGGTGGATTAATATAAAGAACCTTGAGTAATTTCTCCTGTCAGAGCTTAACATGGGATATCTGGGAAAAACATTTAGATGGGATGGATCCTCCTTGGAGTCTGGACTACTTCCTCTCTCATTCTGTTCAAAGCAGTTTGAAACAGTAATCTACATTCTTGGCCACACATAAAACAAGTAACAGGTTCTGGCCCTAATCTTAATGGCCCCTCCCTATTAACTATTTCTAATTTTGAGCTGCTTTATAGCCCTTTCTAGTAATGTAACAGGGGCGTACATTTGAAGTTTCCGGGGAAATCACTACTTTAACAACCAGAACATTTAAGAGGAAACCGCGTAAAGGTCTTGCCAAAAGCCGGGAGGTAGGTTTAGGGGCAGTTGCATAGTTCTCCCTCCTCCTCCTCCTTAACTCCTCGAACGTGAACCCCAGGCCTGGCCTTCCCCTGGATAACCCCCATCCCCGGGACCTCTGCGCTCCCGTCGGTCAAGAGGGCGGTCTGAGCAGCCGAGGCCGAGTTCAGCTTCCGGAGCCTCAGCCCCAGCCTGAGGCGCGCACCGGAGCGGGCGCCGCAGCCGCCAGCCTGGCTCGGCCCCGGCTGGCTCTCCTCCAGGGCGGCCGGAGCCACGTCCCTCCCGCAGCGGAGCCGCAGTCGTTCCGCGCCGGGCGGAGCGCGCCCTGCCCACTGGGTCCTGCTCTAAGTCGCCAGCCCGGCCTTCTCTCCGTGGCTCACTCACCCGGGGGCGGCCGGTCCGAGAGGTCCTTCTTCCGGCTCTGGTCCGAGATGAAGCGTCGCCCCTCTGCAAAGGCGACACGCGGGGCTGAGCTGGCCCGCTAACCACTCAACAATCGCGGCTAAACAGTGCTCTGCGCCGCGAGTCCCCAAGCCTGGAGGGGTAGGTCCGCGGGGGCGGCCTGTGTCCGCGCTGGACAGCCGGTTTTCGGCGCTCGACGCGAACCCCTGGGCTGCACCAAGAGCCTTTACCCGACCCTGTCTCTGCGCTGCCCGTCCCAGACAAGCGCTGCACCCACGCCTGTCTGCGCCCTGCAGAGACCTCCCCGCGCGCTGCCTGCACCTGCTGCACCCAGCCGGCAACCTGCCCGCGCCCAGCCCTCCGCGGCGCATGGGCTTTGGAGAGGTGGTCGGGTTCGAAAGCCCGTCGGGTGTTTCCCAGGCCAGTCTGGAGCCTTCCTGTGTGGCAAGAGCCGGCAACCCTCCAGCTGAGAATGGAGAATTTCTTTTTCTTTCTTTTTCTTCCTTCCTTCCTTCCTTCCTTCCTTCCTTTTCTTTCTTTCTTAGGATGGAGAATTTCTTTCTCTTTCATTGCCACAACTCCCACCCCCACTCAGACCTGCAGGATGACCTTGGCTATTTAAGGGAACACATTCGATATTATTTTCTCCCCACTCATTTATCCCATGGATTCTTACAACCCTAAAGATCTTCCTTTATTGCTGTAGGGGAAGCAAAGTATTTGCAACGTACGTGCACCCTTCAGATAGAGCATTGATTGAGGAGTCCAGTTCCTTCTCTCAAAGAGTCCCTACAACCCAGGTAGAAGAGAAGAGCAGTTAATAACACGTTGTAGCCCCGTCCTCTATTAGAAAAAAAGAAAGAGGGGGAGGGAGGGAGAAGACAAGAAAGAAGAAGAAAAAAGGAGGAAGGAAGGAAGATAGGAAGGAAGGGGGGAGGGAGGGAGGGAGGTAAAGGACACCCAGGAGCCCCATTTTTCGCGTTTGATTACCTGCGGCGCGCTGCTGGAATTTCCTATGAAAGAAAGCACTAGAAAAAGAGCCAAGGTTGTTGCCACCAGACTTCTGAGTCCCTACAAGAAAAGATCATCAAAGAAAGTAATTTCTGTACCGATAGGATCTTATTACATCCGGACAATTACAAACTTTTTACCTTTCGACATGCTCTATTTTTAATAATTATTTTAACAACTATTTTTAATAACACTCAGCATGTGGGGAAGAGCATGATTCCCCAGTCTACCTTCTAGTTAATCTGCAAAAGAGTTCTCTTTATTAAAAAAATAGAAATATGTTATTTTCATTACTTCACTCAAATGACTGATATTTTTGAAGTAAAATCAAATGATTCTGATATTTTAAAGCATATTGTTTAAATATCCGTTAGCCTATAAAATGCTTATGAAAGATAAAATAGGTAAAAAGCTATAAAGTGTTTCTTAAAATAGCTTAGAAGTCTCAACTAGGTAAAACTTTTACTTACCTTCATATTCTGCTCCTTTCTGGAACCTGCAGTAATTACAATTTTGCCTGTGAGTTTTCTAATCTTGTTCTGAGAGTGGGGCTTTTAAATCTTAGTGTCTAGGACCCCTCCAGATCCTCAGTAGAGTTAGGGAGTCCATTGGGACTTCTTGTCAGTATTCAAGATTGAGAGGATCTGACGATTTTTCCAGGGAGATTCATTTGCAGGAAGTAGAGAAATGATTGATGAGTAGACATCATTTATTTATTTAGATACTGACCACATCAGCCAGGAGATATTCTGAATATATCAGCATCATTGTTTTTGCTTTTCCAACTAGCTTCCAAAAGTAGTTATTAGTAGTAGTAGAGAAAATGATTAACAAGCCCAGGCTGAATCAAAAGTAAATGAATAAAGTAAGCAAACTTGTCTTGGGTAGCTAGCTATCAAGCTATCACTGATGACTAATGATGAATCATTTGTGTAGATATGAAAAGGTTAGGGGATCTCAATAGAATTTGACATCGATCCTTCATTTAAGCATCCAATTATTTAACAAACATTTATTAACAGCCTACTATGTATTGGACATTTCTTCTTTTAGTTCAAGGAACACAGCCATGCATTACAAAGACACAGTCTCTGCTGTGATCAACCTTATCTTCCAGTCAGGGGAGAAATACTGTAAACTAGTAAACAGGTAAATAAGGTAATTTAAAGCTGTTTTAAATGCTTTATAAAGTAAAAATAAGCAAGATGATGTGATAAGGTGAGTGGTGGGCTGCTTTAGAGAAGGCAACAATTGAAGGGAGTCTGGATGGATCAGGTAGAGTCTGACGGGAGACGAGTTAGAGTGAGAATTAGTGTAACAGGCAGAGTAAATAAAAGAAAAATCTTGGAATGACAGAGAGCTTGGCCTGTTTGAGGAATAGGGAGGAGGCCGATGAGGCCAAAGCTGAGTTAGTGACAGGTTGATAGGAGACAGCACTTGGAAACGAGGTCGGAGAGGAAGAATTAGGCCAGTTCATGTGCAAACATGATTATAACCAAAAGTGATGATGGCTAAGATTTGGGTGGTACTTGTAGGGAATGAATAGAAATAAGTTTGGGATAGGTGTTGGAGGTAGAAAATATAGAACCGTGGATAAATGGGATATGAGAGTACAAGAAAAATAAATCAAGGACGAGTTTTGGGTTTTTGGGTTAAACACTGGGTATGATAAAGCCATTACTGAAGTTGGAGACTTCATAAGGAGCCAGTTAAGAGACAGAAATTAAACTTGAATATTAAAATTAAAATACGCATTAAGTGTTCAAGTTGAAGCATTTAGTAGGCAGTTGGAAATACAAAACTCTACAGAGCTCAGCAAGAAGGTCACCAGTCTATAAAATTTTTAATGTTATTTATTTACTTATTTTGAGAGAGAGTATGTGAAAGGGGGAAGGGCAGAGAGAGAAGGAGACAGAGGATCTGAAGCAAGCTCTGTGCTGTTAGTGGGGCTCAAACCCATGAACCCAGAGACAATGACCTGAGCCAAAGTCAGACGCTGACCAGTGGAGCTATCAGGCCCCTGCATAAAGCATAAAGCGTGTTTACCATAGACACAAACATCTTCAGAGTCTCTGCAATAGGAATCCAAAGCTCACTCGCTAAACCAAGTGAACACCCAAACACCCCCAGATGTTTTTATAAAGGCAGAATTCGCATTTAAGAATTCTATGAATTTTAAGGCAGGAAAAGGATTGGGCTTGAACAAGAATACTTAGAGACTGAAAGGAATTAAGGAAGAAAAGCAGGGGGGTACCTGGGAAGCTTAGTTGGTTGGGCTTCCAACTTCAGCTCAGGTCATGATATCGCAGTTCATGAGTTCAAGCCATACATCTGGCTCACTGCTGTCAGTGCAGAGCTCGCTTAAGATCCCCAGTCGCTCTCTCTGCCCCTCCCCCACTTGCACTCTCTCAAAAATAAATTTTTAAAAAATGAGATACAGGGACACAGCTATGCAAACAACCATACAGAGATAAACAGAGAGAAAGAGCCAGCAAAACAAGCTGAGATGAAGCAATCAAAGAAAAGAGAAGCTCCTAGAGACCGTGTGGCTGTGGAAGCCAGCAGATATCCAACAATGTTGAAAGGTCAGGCTAGATGAGTACTAGGAAGTGTGCACTGGATTTGAGAATGTGATGGCTTTTGAGGCCATGAACTAGACTGGAGTGGGTTGAAAGTGAATGGGATATGAGGAAAGAGAGACAAATGTGGACAACTTTTAGGTTAGTTTCACTAAATTTCACTGAAAGGGGGAAAGGAAAAGTGAATTTTTAAAAAAAAGATTAGATGCTTGAGGATGGTGGGAGTGTGTTGTTAATTTTTGGCCTTTCGTTAATAATCTTAACCCTTTTTTTTAATTTTTTATTTATTTTTGATACAGAGAGAGACAGAGCATGAGGGGGGTGGGCAGAGAGAGAAGGAGACACAGAACTGGAAGCAGGCTCCAGGCTCTGAGCTAGCTGTCAGCACAGAGCCTGACGCGGGGCTCGAACTCAGGAACGTGAGATCTGACCTGAGCTGAAGCCGGAGGCTTAACTGACTGAGCCACCCAGGCGCCCCAACCCTTTCATTTTTAAGGAATTCTTAAAATTTTCTAAATTATGAATTATGGAATAAGAATCTTGGTGGGAGGCAGAGTCTTCCTTCTATTGTACAAGCTGAAAATGCCAGACACTCACTTTCCCAGCCTCCCTGTTAGCTAGGATGTGGGCACATGACACAAACTTCACCAATCAGACATGCCCACTTGGATGGGAAATCTGGAGCTAGGATGGAGGAAAGTAGGAATTAGGAGAAGCATGTTCTGGTGCAGCAGTGGTTGTGGTAAGCTTGTTTCTGGGGACAATATTGCCTGTCTACAGGGCTAAAGTCAGATTCCAGGATGGTGATATCACCTGCAGCGTCCTGCTAAAATCGGGTGTGTTGGTGTATCTTGAGAACAATTAAGAAACCGTTTACAGAACATATATGCTGATGGAGATGACCAGGGGAAGGAGACATTAATGATGCTGAAGAGAAGGTAACTACAAAAAGGAATGTGTAGAATGCAAGAGGGAAAGAATGCAAAAAGTATGTCAATATTCAGTTGAAACAGTTACATACATAGGCAGATATTGAACAAGATACCATAGATAAGCAAGATAATCTCTTTCCTCTCAAAGTTAGAGTATTACTCCTCAGGAACTAAAATGCATATGAATCACTTGGAAACCTTGTAAAAATGCAGTTTCTGATTAGTGCAGGTGGGGTGAGGTCTGAAATTCTCATTTCTAATAAACTCCCCAGTGACACTGACAAATGTTACCTTACTAATCCTGGGACATTTTGAGTAGTAAAGCTTCAGATGACATAAGTGACAAAAATGAAACTTTGTGAGTCTGTGTGGCTGGGAAAATGACTAGCAAAAGAAATATCAGGGAGTATATGGGGAGAGTAAAGATACATTTGATTCAGCATTGAAATTTGTGGGGCTGATGCTCTCTACCGGCAAATAGTGTAAAAGAGATTGGGATTTGAGCACTTGATATTTAGACTTGCCAGCTGTGAAGACATGAACACTGAGGTTTGGTTAGTAAATGAGAATGGAATATAGAAAGTAGTCTGTAATCGAGGAATATTTATTCCCTTTAAAGCATAGGTCAAGCAAGAAGGGGCCAAAGCTGCTATTGTAGTGTTCTCCAAAGTCTTGGAAGAAGGGAAAGATTGAAAACTAAGGACTATCCATCAAAACTGGATAAAATCTCAATATTTCTTTAAATATTAGATTTTAGGATTTAATTTCAAAGGATGGCAGCAACTTCCAAAAACAGGCAATAAAATAAATATTATACATTGTTTCAAATGAACTCCTAAGAGAAACCCAATTATTAGGTCACCTAACAAAGAAATAAAGTGTCTCTTCTCCCTCTCCCTCCCAAAAACACAGAAACGTTTTTTGAAAGAGGGAAGGAAAGTGAATCACCAATAAAACTGTGTTTTGAATTTATAATTTGAAGGAAAAATGTATGCTGTGGCTTGTTTATAAAAGTTTAGCTGATGAATTTGCAGGCAGATGCTTTACGTCAAAGCTGCCATTTTCAACACAATACAGACAAGTGAAGAGAACGGTTGTGACATACTGTCAATACTGTAGTCTCATCAAAAGTGGCGTCATGCGTTTGTTCTAAATGGCATTGTCTCCCAATACGTTTTTGTTCAATCACAATATTTAGGACTTACACATATCTGAACCTAGAGATGGGCTAAGAAGTTACTTGATCAAAAAACACTTGAAGGACAGAACCAACCAGTTTTGTTCTGCTGATTTATGACCAGGCACTAGACAAACTAGATAAACTTTTTTGGAAGATATATTCAACAGAGACCATTTTGCCTGTATCACCGATGTTATCTGAATTCTCCCAATTGACTGGAGCATACCCAGGTGCACTTATACAATAATGGTCACTGTTTACATTGAATTTTTACAAGGTTAGTGATTATTCGCATAGGCAACGTTATCTATTTTGGGTAAAGTTACTTGGATAATATGGCTATTATACTAATAAAATATTCAAATTACTTCTTTGATGACAGAATAGAGGGTTTTGGTATAGTATGAATCTGGTCATTGGTTCAGTCTCCTACTTTGGCTTTATTCTATGCCAGGGCCAGTCTGCCACATAGGCCAGCGGTCTCACAAACAGAAGTAACTTCCTCAAAGGGCTACCAGTTTCAGATTCAGGGGCATAGAAAAGGCCTGCTGTCAAAAATAAAATTCCATATTCATTAGGCAATGTCTACGGTCTTCCTTTTACTTAAGGCTTTGAACCTTGGGAATTTCTTTTCCATAACTAAGTAATAAAGAAACAAGTGGAAAGTTCTATGAGAGGTCAAGGATGGACCAGCTATTTTGGTATGCTAGGTCAAGAAAGATATGACAGAAGTGAACTTCTGATTAGGTCTTGAGAGCTAATAAAGGTAAGGTTGTGGCAGAGTGTGCCAGAGGTACCTAGGTGGTTCACTCAGTCCATTAAACATCTAACTCTTGATCTCAGCTCAGGTCTTGGTCATGGTAGTGAGTTCAAGCCCCACACTGGGCCCCATGCTGGGTGTGAAGCCTATTTAAAAAAATGTGTGCCAGTTATTGGATTTGGGGCATCCTACTTCTGTGTCCAACTTCTTCCTACATGGGTACAAGTAGCAGAAGGGTAGATGTTGGAACATTTCAGCACTGAGGACAAGATCTAAGATTTCTGGTTCCCCAGAAAATAGTCAAGACTTGCAGTTTAATTATTAGGTTTAACAAATACTTACTGGGTACCTTAAGCGGTAGACATGGCCAGTGATTTTTGGCCTTACCAAAATTTATAACCAAACTGCAGAAGTGGTTTTGTCACAAATACTTATTATACTATTCTTTCCATTTTGAGAAAAATAATTTTAGCACTTCTCCAGTTTCTAAATTGACTGCCATCTTTTTAACCTAAGGTCTATTTCTGAGTACATCTGAACAATTTGGAAATGAAAAATGCAATGACCATTTTATAAAAAAGAAAGCTGCATGCAAGTCTAATTTTTTTTAAAAAATGAGGCCAGCCAGTATTGTGCAATACTAAATGAATTTTTTAGGATTTCATTATAAAAATTATTTGACCACTGTTAAGGACTGAATATATATCCTCTCCAAATTCATATGTTGAGACCCTAACCACTAATATGAGGATATCTGGAGGTTGGGTTTTGGGAAGCAGTTAGGTTTAGATGAGGTTGTGAAGATGAGCCCCCACGATGGATTAGTGTCCTCACACAAAGATGAAGATACTAGGCTCTGTCTGCCATATGAGGACACAGCAAGCAGCCGTCTGCCAGCCACACAGGGAGTCACCACTAACTGAATCTACCCTCACTGGGCTTTTGGGATTTCCCAGCATCCAGAACTGTGAGAAACAAATGTCTGTTTATGCTACCCAGTCTACAGAATTTTGTTATACCAGCCAGAGCTAAGACAACCACCAATTAATAGAAAAGTACCCTTTTATTGAGAGGTAAGACAAGTGTATTTACAATATTCAATTGTTAGATCATATAATCTGACTGTGAGACTTTTTAAAGCAGCAGTATCCCAGGAATTACAATTTATAAGGGGAAAAGAAAAACATTCCAAGTATGTTTCTATTACAGAAAATACATTTGAACAATGCCAGGTACACTTAAGGCTAAGTAGTATTAGACCTTTTCCTCCATTTTTATAGCAATAATCAAAGTACATTTTTGTCACAAAGACAGAAGGCTAATTTTGGAAAGGAAGAAACAATACAATGTACAGTGCTTTCTGTCAGAAGACTAATATGTTTAAAAATAGAGCCTCATCAGTGGTTCTGAATAAGAAATATATGGTGCTGCCAAGCAGTCCCAACCTCACATTTGAGATTAACTGTGGACTTTTTGAAAACTGAAAACTGCTCCAGCCTCTCAATCTTCCTAAGGCCTGGGAGATTATCAAATCCTTTACACAACTTCTAATAATGTTCCTGAAATAAGATTTTGAAAAAGTTATCTGTTACAGTGCAAAGAACATTTTGATAGAAATTCATGTCTACAAAGGAGTTAAATAATACAGATGTTCCTTACACTAACAGATACTGCTCTTGTTCTAAAAAGGTAGAATTATCTAGCCACTGAAAATAATATGGATCAGTCAAAAATATGTAGACTAGTCCTCAGGACAACTTATATAAGTCGATCCCCAAAATATGTATATATTTGACACTCTCCAAATGAGGATATTACTTTTTTGAAGAACATTAGACACAACACTAGGTCTCTTATTATGCCATGAACTATTGAGGTAGGAGTCTCATTTTGTCAATATCATCTAGTTTCACAGATTATGTCATAAGTCAAATGCCAGTACCAAAAGACAGTAATCCACAAGACTGAACCATTAAACTATCTACCAAGTCCTTCCTTCTTTCCACAAGCAAGAATGGGAGTTCTCCATGCATTGAGATTTAACTAAAAATAATATAAGCTATGATATACTTTGTAGACATGTTTGTAAATAAAAATCAAATTTCAATTATGATTTTGTACATTAAAAAGCTTTGCAACTGTTTAAAAAAGTAAATAGTGCAATTATTAGTGGTAAAACAAAAAGTACTATGGCTGTTGAAATGTGTTCTTACATCTACCAGGAAAGCTGCCAGCCTGGAAAACTACCAAGAAAGAACCACTGTTTCTTACTGCCAGTCAAGCATCAATAGTAGAAAAGACAACACATTTTTAGTGTCATGTTTTTAAGAAACTATAGCCCACTTAATTACAGCAAACTAACTTTAGCATGTGAATTTTGGTATTTTCTCCATGAACTCAAGACAAAGCATCTTGTGAAGCATTTATCATGTGTATTGATTTTGTTATGAAAAAGCTAAAAATAAAGGAAAACTCAGTTTTACATTAAAAGCTCTTAACAAATAGCTATAAGTTTAACCTTTTAACATATTACACCTTAAAGTAAACATTACCAATAATTAATTTATGAGAAGCAAAATAATAAAACCACTGCTAAAATTAAAAACAAAAAAGAAAGAAAAACTACACCATGACACAGAAAAATCCATTTGGTTTGCACCATTTAGTATCTTAAATAAAAGACTGTTCAATGTAACAGACTACTTCATGGTCAAGAATGCTTTTTGTTAGATGCTTACATGTAATGTAGGATTCAGATAGTCAGGTCAGACTCTGAAGACGTATGAGTAGTTTTGGAGTGTTCAGTTATAAAGAATAAATGACCTTTGTGTATTCCAACAGTGAATATCTAGTTTAGATTTTTATCTGGCTTTAAAATATTAAGAATAAAAAGAACCAGAAATGTTTTATTTTAGCTATATGTTTAAAAAAATGATTCATACATCAAAACTGGGTTTTCCTTGGTTTTAATATATTAAAATGACATAATCCAATCTAACTCATGCATCACTTTCAGAGACACAGTGCAGCTGGAAATATATTTGCCATTCCAGTGGATATTTCTAGAAAGAAAATGCCTGTGCGTGCTCCTGCACCTCCAAAATAAAAAAAGGAAAGAAACAGGCACCACAGTTCTCCAAGGATGGCTGTGTTTCGCACATTGTGGATAAACAATAAAAATCGCCTTCAAGAGTTTCAATTAAGTATTGTAACATAGACTTCATCTCCTTTATTTTGCTTGCTGACTTCTCAGATCACTTGATTAGCAGCCTGTTTTCATTGCTTCTTTGTTAACTGCTATTGGTACTTTGTAGACTATACGTTTTAAACTTCTGTAAAGAACATTACAAGCTATTTCATGTAATTTAATTTTGTGCTGAATATTCTTCAAAGGATTTTATAAATAATACAATATTTTAAATGAGTCTTCACTTGTTGTTATACCATATTGTTGCTTTCACCAACTTTATCTACAAACTGCAAGGAGAAGAAAAAGAGATCATTAAAAGAAAGCCCATAGCATTATATAAACATTATATCAACATTTTAGATGTTGATTAAAAAACCCAACTTTGTAAAATTCGTGAAAATTTAAGGTGTGACTGACAATGGTTAATCCAGTACTACTCACCACAATCTCCTGACATGTAAATGTGTATAAGAAATTTTCTTTTCTAAGGTTGTTTTTGCATGACATGTTATGCATATGACTTTAAGGGTGCAACACGAGAAATGCAACACAATGAATAAAAAAAACTGGGTAAAATGAAGGTAACACTGCTAGCTTAACAAAACAATAAAAAAAAATAAAAAGCTGACATGTCAGCCATTCATGCATTAATGAACCCAATAAGATATTTCCACTGACCATTACTGTGGATCTCTCCTGGGCCTACGTAGTCTTTGAATAAACAGATTTAACTCCATTAAGTTCAACAATTAACAAGAGCTATTGACTAAAAATACTTTAAATGTGTATTTTGGACTTCAGACTGAAAGTGGCAATGACATTAAAAATAGATGTAATGAGGCAAGCACAAACTAATAATTACGGAATATAAATATTAACAGACGTTGATGTTAAGTGGTTATTTACTTTGGCTACTCCACCCCAAATACAAAGCAATTGGGCCTTCTTCAGCATTCCAGATGGTGATGCAAATATTGAAACAAAATAATTAGTGGACATAATAAAAGTTATGTAACCCAAGTGGCAATAATACTATCAAAAATTAGCAATCATTTAACCCTTCCTTTCATTTCACTATTCACAGTTTTACTTAAGAATTTATTATAAGAAAGTAATAATGATAGGAAACATAATTGACCACATTGGGTGTTTATTTATGCAAACGATGAAGAATCATTAAATTAAGGACATGAATAATGATTACAACTGTATAACTAGAAGTTTCAGTAAATTCAAAAGCCATTCTAAGTAAAAACAACATTAACTCCAGTATGAGTTTGGAGTTTTATGCAAATGAAATCAGAATATACCCTCTATAAACCCACATTCCAACCTTTTACGTTATTATAAATAGGTAGAGTGCACTGAAACTAAATGTTGCTTTGAAAGTACCATGGATTCATTGGGATTTTCAGTTAAATTTGGATGCAGAGAAAGCACAACATTCTCTCTCCAAAAGTAACTTCAAACATCTAGGTTGTTTGGGCTGTAGGATTCTGACTCTAAAATCAACTGGAGGTTGAAAATGAGATTTTTGTCTTACAGTGGTACCTATTTTTCTATGAGTGAGCCATCCTTCTCTGAGAATCCAGTAAATGCTATGAACTTTCTCTGTTAGTAACATCTACAAATGTCTGTAAATAACTTTAGGAACTTGATGACCCATCTTGGAGGAACAGATTTGATGAGATCATTCAAGTTGTGGAACAGAGTTGGAGACAGAATTTTATCATCTGACTTCCAGTATAATAGTGCTTGAGTCAACTGTCTTAATGGATACTATTGGTGATACTAAGAAAATAATATTTACTAGAAATAACGATATCCTTTTTATAAAATGGCTTCTAAAATTAGAGATCATATAATTGAAAAGTGCCTGACTTCTCAAAGAGAAAGGTAGCATAGCATATCAATGTGAACTACATTAAAAAAAAACAAGAATATTAAAAATGGATATAGTGAAACAAAATTTCAGATTATACAAGGTCAGTAATGATTATTTTCTCTGTTCATGGTAATCTATGGCAATATAACAATTTATATAATAAAAACTTATCAATTGTACTTCTAGAAGTAAAGAACACTAAAGAGTATTTACTTTGATGGTTTAAAAATTTTATTTCTAATACATGATTACTTACTGATCTAATTCCGGGTAAATTCAAGAGGGATCCAAGGACTGGCACTCTTCTAATAAAGCCAATGACCACAGGAAAGAAGCCCCTAGGAAGAAGGGAAAAAAGGTTCTCACAACTTATATATTCTTTATACAAAAATCAATTGCTAACCAAGTAAAAAGAAAGGATCCTGTTAAAATTTTAAATGTTTTGGAGACTTCAAATTTCAAATGTTACGTTTAGTGGTAATGTTTCTTTCCTCTCCCTGGATTTGATTTTTCCTATAGTATTTTGCTTATACATTTATAACAGCATTACTACTATTATTATTGCTATTATTACTACTACTATATCCTTTTTTTTAAAAAACCATTTAAACTTGAGAGAGAGAAAGTACAAGTCGGGGAGGGACAGAGAGAGAGGAGAAAGTAAGAATCCCATCCCAACTGATGCAGGGCTTGAACCCAGGAAATGGGAGTTCAAGACCTGAGCCGAAGTCAGATGCCTAACCAACTGAGTGACCCAGGTGCCCCTACTACTGGTATATTTAACGTCTAGTGCCCGACTCAGAAATGAGATTCTCTAAAGCAGATTTGACATTTATTTCATTTTTATGTCTCCCATGAATAATATGGTATTTGGCAGATAGAAGATAAAGGATATACATTTCTTGAATAAATAAACCTACCTTTTTAAAGGTGTTTTCTCACACTGCATGCTATTGTTTACTCATTTAGTAAGTAGCATTTGTAAAATGTTAACTGATCAAAATCTACCATAGTGCATTCAGCACAAAATTTTCTAGTATGTGTATATACTAAAAGAATTGTCATCAAGGGGCACTTGGGCGGGTCAGTCAGTTAAGTGTCCAACTTTGGCTCAGGTTGATCTCATTGTTCATGAGTTTGAGCCCACTGGGCTCTGTACTGACAGCTCAGAGCCTGGATCCTGCTTCAGATTCTGTGTCTCCCTCTCTCTCTGACCCTCTCCCACTCACACTCTGTCTCTCTCTCTCTCAAAAATAATAAACATTAAAAAAAATTTAAATAAAAAAAAGACTTGTCATCAAGTGCCAGTAACTATGCAGTATTAGGTTCTATGTACTGTTTAGTTGATAAATGGAGCACATATAGTGCCTTAAATAGAAAAGACAGTGCCTTAAAATCCCAATAAAATGAATTTTATTGCATTGAAAATATGAACATAATGTATACTATTTATACATTTGATAAACATTTTTATAGTTGACTGAATTATCTAAAATTGTTATAAAGGATTCAATGTAAACAAATATCCATTTGAGAAAATTATGTACTCATGTTGATGCAAGTATCTGGGCTATTGTAATAATTACTGATGCTCTGATTCATTGAAAGAGAAAAGGTAAAATTAAAAAAAATTGCCTTACCTGAACAAGAGAAAGAATCCATAAATTTCAAATATCATGCCTATCAAAGGCCAACCAATAAGGACTACAAATACTCCACCCAGAAAAAATCCCGTAGCTTTCATTTTATGTTTTTGGAAGAAGAATCTGAATGTTCTTTCTAAACCGATTACAAAAGCCAAGCCAGCCACAAATAAAACCTAGAAGAGAAACAAAATGCAAGATAGAAAAATTAGTTAAACACACTGCATAAATCTGAAAAGCAAGGTCAAAGCTAAATATAATAATAAAAAGAAATACACCTGGCTCCTACTGTGGGCAACTGGCTGGAGAAAACTACAGTGCCCACCAAGAGGCAGAACCAAGGAGAGTGCTAAGCATGTTAATGTAGTTGTAGTCCACTCTTCTGGGTCCTCGTCTATCTCGATTAAATGCAGGAAAAGAGAACTAAAGAAAGATTAGATGCTACCGACAAACATGTGCATATGCAATGGTTTTCCCAGGTAAGCTAGATGGAGAGGGCTTGGCTAAGCCAATGAGTGGCAGGGCAAAAAGAAGGCTGCCAAAAATATGACCCAAAGTTATTACTGGTTCTTCAAACTTGACCCTAGGCTAGAGGTGTTCTGTGGATAAAAGAATTACTGACATGGCCAAGTTGATGGAAGAAACCATGAAAAGCCAGGAAGAGGAGTCTAGTCTTACTAATTCCAGAATATCTGGTGGCAGCAGAAATAAAAATAAAACCACATGTTCTCGAATATATATTTTGTATGTTTTCAGATGGTGAACAAGAAATGGTGATCTACTTAAAGCTTGTTCTTCCCCAGGCTTTATTCCCAATACTTGCCTTCCTTCCTACCTTTTTTTTTTTAATGGGATGGAAATATTTATTTAATTTTATTTTATTATTTTCTTGAGAGAGACAGAGAACACATGTGCATGCACACGCACACAAGTGGGAGGGGGAGAGGGAGAGAAAGAATACTCAGCAGGCTGGATGGCTCAATGCCCGCAGGGTGACGGTGGTGGTGGTGGTGGCGGTGGGTGAGGGGTTGTTTCCAATCCTTTGAACTTTGAGTTCATGACCTCAGTAGAAATCAAGAATTGAAGGCTTAATCAACTGAGCCTTCCAGGTGCCTCATTTCATAACTATGTTTAATGAAAAAAACTTTCACACAAATAAGCTTCGTATTCTCAGATACCAATGTTACTTAAATATTATTAATTAACATACCAAATTTGAACAATTTTGTTATCCTTTATATCTTTCGATTTCCAATTACAAGCCCAACGATAATATACACTTCGAAGATATTTAACTCTTACACTACTTCTACACATGGACAACAAAGTACACATTCTAAATAAACAATGTACCCACGTTTCTTAGGGAGTCAACTGTTAATAGATATATTAAGAGGTTTAGATGGCTTTTAAAAACCTATTTCATGCTACTGAACCAAAGTTCTAAAGTCATATGTTTTAAGTCAAACATATTAATAACTTTACTATGACATGGGGGCTACCAAGTCATCTATTTTGAACTCTTGTTTAGAGGCAGCCTTGATTGAATCTATATCACAACTCAAACACTTAACAGAGTAGTTATTCAAAAACTTCTTTAAGTGTTTACCTTTTATTTAAACAGAAAACAGGTTTTATTCCTTTTTTAATTGTTTTAATGTTTTTTATTTATTTTTGAGAGACAAGGACAGCGGGAGCAGGGGTGGGTCAGAGAGAGAGGGAGGCACAGAATCCGAAGCAGGCTCCAGGCTCTGAGCTGTCAGCACAGAGCCCGACGCGGGGCTCGAACCCACAAAATGCGAGATCATGACTTGAGCCGAAGCCGGACACTTTAACCGACTGAGCCACCCAGGCGCCCCAAACAGGTTTTATTCCTGATGAAAACAGAGAAGCTAACAGGAGTCTGTATATGAGTAAGAGTGAATTTTGGCCCCCCCCCTCCAACCTAATAGCAGGCAATAAATCATTTGCAGTTAAAATTTCCTGAATTTAGTTAAAATATATATTGAAAAACTCACATTTCCAATAGCCAGTAGTGCTTTGTCAAAAAAGAGAATCATTCCAAAGAACAGGAAAAACACTCCAAATCCTGTTAATCCCATTCCAATTTCTGCAATATAAGTTATGTGGTTAAAGGTAGAGAAAAATTAAAGTTACATTAAGATCCCTATAAACCAAGTAAGAAAGTTTTTCAATTTTTCTTTTGGATGATACAAGAAAATAGGTTCCCAACATTGCAGGTTAATTTTATGACATTCACTAAAATCTGTAACAAAGTAACATCAGCAAATAACCTCAACATTTAAAATATGAATGGAAATTTCTACTCCTTATGTGAGAGATAGCACTTCTCATAAACATACCCATAACAGAGAGAATCAAGATTCTAAACCTTTGGTTATAAATTTTTTCCCTCTCAAGAACCCCTCTGGCATCAGACATAAATTATGGATTTACTAGTACTATTTATCTCTTTCATATTCTATGACATTATTTATATGCACAATATCTCCAGTTACTTCTTTCTTCTTTTAATCTAACTCCTTCTTTAACCCAGTGGAAATGTTACAGTAGGTCAGCACACGGTACTTCACTCCATGACACACTTCTCACAATGGCAATATTTTGAGAATCCCATCACTGTCTCCTCAAAAGTTAATTTTCAGAAGGTTTGCATCACTTTTAACTTTTCAGTGATATGGATTTATCTTCTATAAATTATCTAAACCATGAATCCAATCACACATTTAGTGCACGAGTCCTAAAAGCAGTGCTCCAAAGTTTCAAAGAACACAGTTGTACCTAATATTAATATTCTGGGGTTTTACTCTTTTTATTCAAAGACACCAAAATACCTGCATCTCTTCTAGGTACTGACTGTATGATGGTGAAAGAAGCATAAGCACTGGAGTTTATGTTCATCCTGTATATAAAACTAATAATTTTATTTCCTTTACATTCTCTTGGTCTTCTCTTTTCAGTCTGAAGATTGTTAACTTTCTAAGATTATGGTGGTCCTTTTCTGTAAATGCTAAAAGCATAAGCCACTAAATGACCTTAATCATTTTAGTTTTGCTGCCAGAAAATACCAATCCTTAATTCACCTAGACGCATACTACCTGCTTGAAATAATGAATCAGAGCAGAACTACCATAAATTTGGAAACTATTTTATTTTATTATTATATTTTAATGTTTTTTTTATTTTGGGGAGAAAGAGAAAGACAGGGCATAAGTAGGTGGGTAGCAGAGAGAGAGGGAGACACAGAATCTGAAGCAGACTCCAGGCTCTGAGCTGTTAGCACAGAGCCGGGTGTGGGGCTGGAACTCACCAACTGAGAGATCACAACCTGAGTGGAAATCAGATGATTAACCAACTGAGCCCCTCAGGCGCCCCTGGAAACTCAATTTTAAATACACTATTAATGATTTCTGATCTGTTACTTAACTTTTGCCCATGGCTCCAGAAAGCCAAAATCTAGATCACAGCCACTTAAAAAAAAATTTAAGCTTTGTAAAATGTCCTGATGAGATACTTCTATCATATACCTTTTTCTATATCCTCCACGTCCTAAATTTGCTGTTAACTATTGCCTTCCATTCCAGCTACTTTTTTCTCCCAAAGTTACTCTAAAAATTTAGGTACTAGTCTACAAATATACTCACAAATGTATTCCACAGACACAAAATCCTATAAAAGTGTGAGGCTAATGCTTTCATGCTTAAATCCCTAAAGAAAATTCACCAAAATAACTTTATCTGTCAGACATAATTTCCTAGAGGAAAACCTAGATAAAAGAACAAGTAAAATTCCAATGTGTAACTATTTAGTAGTTAGGACTTAGTCACTGGCAGCTGAGTTATTTGAAAATGACTAACTTCCATCTTTTCACAAATTATCCTAATGATTACATAAAAATTTGGGAGGTTTGTTCAGTAGAAAGGAATTATATGGAAATACACCTACTATGTACTGAGAATTTACCATGAATTAGCCATTAGGAAGGGCTTTGCATGACTTACATAACTTAATCCTCCCATTACTGCAAGGTAGGTATCATTACATCATTTTAGAGATGGAGGAAGCTGAGTTTAGAGAAATGACTTAATATGCCTGGAGTCACACTTCTGGTTAAGCATTTGGACTCAGACCTTGTGCTTAATTATTATATCATACTTCTTCCTACAGTATTTTCTTTTCTTTTTTTTTTTTTAATTTAGGTTAAATATGTTTGATTAAATGAAACTGAAGGGCACTGGAGCATACTGAACTTCTGGGGGAAGCATCTCTAGAGGACTCAACTTCAATAGGATTAATTTGTTATTTAACACAACTAAGTTGGTATTAGTGGAAGCATTAAAAACTGACTGCAGTGAAAAAATATCTGGATACAGTCTTATATTCACTGAAATGTTTATACAAATATGTTGTAATTCTTTTAACAAAAATGTGAGGTGAAAAGTAGCACCAGCCCCATATATCATAGATTAGGAACTCATCTTTGCTCATAGAATCAGCAAACGTATATATGTGTGTGCCCTGGAGGTGGAGGAGAAAGTGGGGCAGGTAGAGTGGTGGTTGTGTGGATTCAGACTAGAATTCAAAACATGTTTTTGGACACCACAGTTTAAAACTATAACAGGGGAACCAAAACGATTTCATCCAGTGCAGTCCAGGACGAGAGGGTTGCTTGTGACATATTTGCCCAAACTGGCACCTGCATGATGTTGCCAAATTATTTCCCGACCTGAATGGGCCAAAAGTCTCTAACTGGCCTCACTAGCCCTTTTCTCATCTCCCAAATTCCCGTCTTCCTTGGGCCTATGCATCCGGAAGCCCTCTGGTTAGTAAAGCCCTACACAGAGTTGTCCGCTCACCACCAGAATCATATCTGGTAAAATAAATTTATCTTCCTCTTGTGCAGCTATCAAACCTGCATTCCTCTTGCCCATGTGTTTTAAAAAGAACAATCTAATAAGAGCAATTTAATAAAATTTGTCTAAAATAAAAAGAAAACTTATTGTGGAAACTTGATAAGGAAAGATATGCTTAAACCAATAGCAATCACTAACATTTTGGTAACTTATTTAAACATTTTACTATTAGCTTTCTCTGTTTTCCTGTGCCTTTAAAAAAACAGAAAATTTCATTAGAAAGAGCTCATCTGAGTATCAGCGAATTGAACCATTCAAATGAATATTACAGGAAAATTTCAGACAATGTGACATAATGAAGTAAAGATTTACAGGCCACATGGGAACTACCCTACTCCATCCCTTCAATAAATCTTGTGTTTTCATGGAGGAGGGGGGAGAGTGCTATTATAGAATCCCTTAAAACAATCATGAATTGCTATTTATTCTGTTCAGTGCTCTGTCATCCTTTCCCAGAATCAGGATTCCTGAATAATCTCAGCAAATCACTTGAAAGATGGCCAATTTCTGCAGTTAAACACACTCACAAACACCATTTGAAATCCAAGAGCTTTTGGTTCACTAATCATTTTGTGTTCCAATCCGCTGTCCTAACTAAAACATGTGGCAAATGAGCATCCAAGAGTATAATTTTATCTTTTTCATCAATTTAATGAAGGGGAACTCTCCCTATTCTGCCCAGATTCCAACTCAATCCCCTTGTTCTGGATTTTGGAAGAATGTAAATCAGGTACCTGTCCCTATAAGAAGTCTTCAATAGAAGAAAATCTCTGTGCAAAGCAAAATAGTTCATATTTTTAATCTATGTAATAAGCAGACTCAGAGAGAAAGGAGAAGTAATAATACTTATAGTTAGAAAAACTGTGTAGAGATTAAGTACTTCTTCTAATTAGTCAAATTAAAAATAAATTCCAGCAACTTAGGTATACAATTCTCCCAATTTTTTCAAACAACTTAATTTTAATTTTAGGTCTCAGTCAAGAGGAACAGAACACTGTATCACAAACAGAATAGGCTCTGACTATCCTATACAATCTCGCAAAACAACAACAAAATCAATGCATGATTGTATAGGATAAATATCTACTGTTGCAACAATTCTTGCTATGAGGGAATTGCATCATTCTAAGATCTCAAATAAGGTTTATAACAAGTCTTCTTAGATCCTTGTATGATACAATGAACACAAAGGTTTCTGAGCCAGCAGACCTGGGATCAAGCCTTGTTTCTGTCACTGTCCTTATTGCCATACATTGAATTTTTTTTGAGCCTCTTTTATTTATATAAGAGATATACCTCTCCCTGCCTTAGAGGGCTCTAATAAAAATTCCGTGTAATGATTTACATGAAAGCACTTGAGAAAATGAAAGATGTCTTTATATTATTGCTAGTTTCTATTATAACAGTAAAAAAAAAAAAAGGAAAAGAAAAAAAAAAGGACTTTATGTTTTCTGATCAGAGCAGGCCAATAGACCAAAGGGGCCAGTGCAGGTGGCTCTAAGGTGCAGACCCATCCAACCACTGAAGGAAAAGCACCTGATTGGGTTGGTAGTGTATATAAGAGACATCAGACACTCTGTCAAGTTCAAGTCAGCCATGACTTGAATCCAAACTTTAAGACTCCAATTTAATATAGGCCATTTTAAGTGAAATTCTATTTTCAATAGACTGCTTAGTTCTTAAAATCTTGAAAATCAAAGTAAGGCAAACAGAATAAGACACGAAAATCGTGACAGATAAAGCAAAGTGAGACAAAAAGGCTATCATGACCATTAAAAGATAGGACCCACATGGTTGGGCAGATATGTAAATATGAAAATTGACAAAAAGTATAAGAGTAAAAGTGTTATAATGAAAGAAATGGTAAGAGATAGCAATGCTAACCTTAGAGATAAGATAAGCCTGGAGAACTCTGTGGCAGGCAGAAATACTAAAATAATAAAAACAAACCACAAAGCACAATATACAATATTAAGGAAAGAAACCGTTTAGCTGAACACAAAGTGGCTTTTTACTACTGTGGAAACATTAGGTGGTAGGAAAGTGAAGTCGTTTCAAGGAATGTTTGAAAGGTTGTTTCCAGAGGCGGCAAAAGGCGAAATACTCAAAATATTTAAGTGTAAGCAAATTTTCTTTTTAAAAACCCAAACACCTATAATAGGTAACATCTAAAATACCGCCTCCCAAACAACCGGCCAGTAACTTGTAGAGGACCCCAAGTTTGTCATGTGCAGAAACGTCCCCAAGAGTGAATCGCGGGCACCGCGCATCAAACTTTCTCTTGTGGCCATCTGCAGAACAAAGGGGGGTGAGAGCGGTGAGACCCTGGTGCAAGACAAACGCTCAGCAAAGGATTCCCCCTCTCCAGATCGGGCGTCCCCCAGACCCAACCGACCCTCCTCGCAGACCAGGTCCGCCACAGCAAGTCCAGCCCCCGACCCCTCAAGGCAGCCCTCCCAGTCCCGCATCCCTAGCTCTGTCCCGCAGGCCGCCGCCCCCAACGCGGAGCTTCATTCATTGACCCGGACAGAGGGGCGGGCGGGCAAGATGAGTTCGAGCAACGGGTGTGCGAGGCTCCAGGCGGGGATCCCGGGGCGAGTGCTTACTCTGGGTGTCCGTTAAGGAGATCATGGCTGCAGCGGTGTGGGCAGCGGCTACACTACCCCCGGACGCCCAGGGCGTGAAGCAAAGCCGGGAGAAAAGAAGCCGGGAAACAACCCAGGGGAGAGCCGCCACGTCTTCCGGAAACACGCAGCCACCCCTACCCCGGCTTGAAGACAGCGTCCCATTGGCGAAACCTGCTCCCAATATAGACCAATCATCCTTAGTCTTGTTCGGTGACGCAAATTGTGGCCACACCCCTTCACCAATTAGAGAAGAGTGTTACTTGCAATTGGTTGCGGAGACCTAACCGGAAGGGCGGATGCTTCCAGCTGGAGAAAAAGGAAAGCTTGGTGGCGGGAAGTTTTCTTTGGAGAGCGACTGAAAGCGGTAACTAGTTGTCCTAAGCCCGGAGTTTTGAGGTCGGAGACCTAGGAAGAGAGGGGTGGGGTAAGAGTGGAGGTGGAGGGGTGGGAGGGGATCTGTGGTAACTGCTTTGAAAGCGCTAACCTGCTAACCTTTCTTTTTGCTTCCTGAGGGCGAGGCCGGTCTATCGCCGATCACTTCCTTTCACCAATATATAGGCAGAAGAGAAACCGGCGTTAATCTTCACCCATCTCTAATGGAACTCGGGCTTTTAGGGACACCTTGGACTTCCTACTCCTCTATCTCTAGCTTTTCCCATGCAGGAAGCTTGGTTACCAAAGTTTGTTTATTGGCAGCTACCATTTATTGAACAGCATGGTGGACGCGTAAGCCCAGTGGAGGGTATTATTAAATTGCTGTTGTCTTTAAAAAGCAGGTGGTGGGGAGCGGGCGGAAGTGTGTCTGAATTCGCCCGTGGTACCGCAGTGGTATTTACTCCAGTACCAATGACTGGCTGCGACCCCGTGAAATATTTGCTGTGGGTGCTGTTAAAAGTTAAGTAATAGAAGTAAAATTAATGAATCACTGAAGTAATTAAAGTTTATTGTGCACCCACCAAAGAGACAGCTAGGGAACCAAGAGCACTCAAGCTAGAAAGCTCTTGGGTATAAAGCGGCTTATGTAGTAAGAAGTCAGTGACTTTATTCTTCACCGTGATTCGAGAATTAACATTTTTTTAAGTGCTAGAAAATTGAGTAGTGGTTACCTCGTATCAACCTTGAGAAATAGTTCCAAGTTTTGTTTATGATTTCTGGAGGCATAAAAAAGAAATTACCTAGGTCAAGTTAGTCTTACAAAATAAGGTCAGTTGAGCTGTGTTTGACTAAACTTGATTTTGTCTGCTCCGGGAATTTTCAAGGCTCGTCTCCGTTTGTTTTTGATTTTAACATTTCTCCCTTTTGGTTGTACTCTCAGCAGGATGAGAGTGTGATCAACCAATAATAGTGTTATTTTGAGTTTCCACCATTGATGTACTCAGGCTGAAGAATCACATTTTTGCTGTTGTCATTAGTTGAGTCATTAGGCTAAGGGCCACGTGGTCATCTTCATCATTTATGTTATCATTAATTTCATCCAGTTGTCTGATCCTGTTGGATACCTTTTGGTCTGTGAGTGGCTGCAGGCAGGCATTTAAAATCCTTGAGAGCATGCAGCACATTAGAAGTAAATGTGATTTAAGGCTGACAATAGCCAAGGATTGAAAAATTCCCCAGAGCAGATTCCCAGGTGCCAAGATTTAACCAAGTAAATAAATCAAATGGTTTCAGTTTTTAAAAGGTATTTACACAGGCATAATATGATGTATTAAGATTCATATCGTTGTGATGACTCAGGACTGGATGAAGGTGAGGATGTTTTATTTTAGGTGGCAGTGTTGCAGGTGAATTTCCACCTAAATTAGGCCTCTATGGTGTGAGCAATCAAGTAATATAAAGGGAGGCATTTCTGTGGAAGCAAAAGAAAAATAAAAGCTAATATTCTAAAAAGATTATGAATTTATTTAAAAAAATTTTTTTCCTGTTTTTTATTTATTTTTGAGAGATAGAGAGAGACAGTGTGAGCAGGGGAGGGTCAGAGAGAGAGGGAGACACAGAATCCGAAACAGGCTCCGGACTCTGAGCTAGCTGTCAGCACTGAGCCCCCCCGGTGCCCCAAGAATATTATGAATTTAGTGTCTGAGTTTGGAGAGGAACCAGTTGAGAACATTTCTAGGTGTTGGGTTCGAATTATCTTTAGGTGGATGAAGGCAAGAGTGACAATCTGACAGGTTTTCCTGGGTTGCAGTTTAAATGTCTCTGGTGATCTTGCTGAGTGACCACATAGTAACAGGCACGTTGTCTTCCTCACATGAGCTCTTTTGATGGTTTCCCTGAAGTTTATTTTATATCAAGTTGTTCCAGCTTTAGCTTGCCTGGCTTTGAGAAAAGGGCAGTTTTATTTTCATAGTGATTGCAAGTCAGAAGAGTGGGAGGAAATTGGAAATGTTAGTTTGGAGAGTTCTAGCCAGATATTGGAGGAAACTAGAAGAATTCAAGATCCAGTTCAGTTTATAAGAGGAAAATAAAACCTTAAGGACAATTAATAGCAGTAGAACCTGATATCCACAAAGATGTGTTACCGAAACATAATCATAATTTTTCTGTAGTCCTCCCATTTCTATTAGGGTAATTACCGTTAGACTAATTT
Organism: Suricata suricatta; assembly: GCF_006229205.1. Lineage (NCBI taxonomy): Eukaryota > Metazoa > Chordata > Mammalia > Carnivora > Herpestidae > Suricata > Suricata suricatta. Next base: position 84,422,475 of record NC_043709.1, read on the forward strand.
GTTTGCAAATTGAGTCTAGTTTCGATAAATTTGGCCTGATTATGTACATAAGTGCAGCAAAAATAGTGATTGACCATATAGGCTCTTTTAAATCTGCTTTGCTGGAACTTTTTCATAAAGAATCTTAGATTGAATTTTTCAAGGCTCTTCGGGCTAAGCAGCCAAGCTAAGGACTTGTCTATTAATTGTGTCCTATTACAGGGAGATCAGATTGACCTTATGTGAATACATATATTGTCATGAAAAATAGGAATATTTAATAAGAGTTTTTAAATGCTGGTGGGATCAGGTAGAGAGAAAAAGATAAGTATTTCTACCTTTGTTAAAGAAGTAGGTTTTACTGAATCATTGTAAGCTATAGATAGCTTAACAGAGGAGAAAATGGAGCCTTTTAAATCGGGAAAACAGATCATTGAAGAACCAGTAGTGTTTTAAATGAAGTCGTAAAAAATTATAGTCATCTCCATTAATTCATTCAGTCTCCTGTAATCCTTTTTTTTTTTTTTTGCTTCATCTTAGGGTTAATAACTTATGAATCCGTTTTCTGTTAGATTTTTAGAAATTTTTACTCAGTGTTATGATCTTAAACAGAAACCTATACTTGCAAGTCTTCTCTTTGCAGATGAAGCACTTTTGTAGAAACAGTGTTGCAAAAACAAACTTAACTTAAATCCATTTCAGTCTTAGATAGATCACTCATAAAATTCCTTTCTCAAGATCCCTTTTCCATAAACCATCTACAGTTTTTATATCCATCCAGTTTTTGTCACATCTTTTTCCTTTCTCATTCTGGAATAATCATTTTACCTTCGGACAAAATTACTTCCTTTTTTCCCTTACCAAAACAACACAGCCATGTTCTTCATATCTTTCCTTGTCCAAAAAACATGTTCTGTTTTCTTTAACAACTTTTCATATACTGTTGTTTTATTTCAATCTTTCTAGTAGGTTTAATTACATATGCTAATTAGAATTCTTAATTCTTAAAATCTTTAGTTTCTAGTAAAAACCAAGAAGTAAGCAATTGTGGACTGTCAAATTTATACATGGACAGTTATGAAAACTTTTAGAGACATACATTTTTTATAGTGTAGTTCTTAATGCGGCAAAGGACATAATTATTAATAGACCCACATATCTATTGTCTATCTGTAAAAATTAAAAAGCCAGAAGTTGGAGTTGTTCTAATGAATCTTAGGCTACTAAAGCCTAAATGAGTTTTTTGAGACTGTTTGAGCAAGTAAGGGTAAAAGCAATGTTGGCAGGTGCCAATGGAAAGAATATAGTGATTTCTCATAAATAAAAGGATGGTTGCCATAGCTTGAATTTATTGGAAGAGTTTTCCTGAAAGATAAAGAACTGTATTTGATTACCTTGTAGCAGAGGGTACAAATGGAACTAGAAATTAAACATAAATAAGAGCCTTGCATAGTAGTGCAAGGGAGTTCTTAATAAAAACCATTCACTCTGAGGTCGATTTGTGGCCGTGTGGTAGTACTGAGGGACTGCCATGACAGGACCCCGTTCAGAGAGTGAACTGAAATGGGTTTAAATGGCATTTCCAAAACACGGATTTGCTGAGGTTTTAGTTGGCACCCAGATGTGATAAAAAGTATGTTAAATGGCATAATTACAAATACTTCCTTTTTAACTTTCTTTAGTTCTTATTAGCTTCAGGGAAAAATTATTAGTTGAGGTTGTATGTCCTTAGTGATTCTCTGTGTCTGCTAATTATTTTAACAAAAAGAGCAGTTTCTAAGCTTCAAACTGCTTCAAACAGGCAGAAATATCATTGGTTTATGTTTATTGCAGATATAGGTGTGGTCACTCTCTATTTCTAGAAAGTGACTGTTTTGTGTTTGTTTTTCATTTCTGGTAGTGATGTATAGTTTTATTTCAGTAAAAGTTTAAATAAAGTTAGTTTCCTTAAATAAAGTATTAGTAATATTACAATACTGTTCAGAAAATAAAGAATAGCCTAAAGTAGATAAACTTATGTTTAGCATTTAATTATTTAGTATATTATTGCATTTGGAAATGATTTAGATCCTCAACAAATATTCAATATTTAGTTTAACTTGGTATAAACATTTCTGTTATTTACATTTATTTAAATTATTCTTTTTTTTTTAAATTTTTTAAGGTTTATTCCTTTGAGAGACAGACCGAGTGTGAGTGGGGGAAGGGCAGAGAGAGGGGGAGGCACAGAATCTGAAACAGGCTCCAGGCTCTGAGCAGTCAGCACAGAGCCTGACGTGGGGTCAAACTCACCAGCTGCCAAGATCATGACTTGAGTTGAAGACTGATGCTCAACTGACTGAGCCACTCAGGCACATCTATTTAAATTACTTGTAACAGTTATTCTTGGATTAGACATTAAACAGCTAACCATCATACTAAGTTATTTTTCTTATCAACAAATTTTGAAGACATGCTTGCTTTTATTTTTTTTTTTAATGTTTTATTTTTAAGAGAGCTCAAATGGGGGAGGGGCAAGCAGAGGGGAACAGAGGATCTAAAGCAGGCTCTGTGCTGATAGCAGCGAGCCTGATACGGGGCTCAAACTCATGAAACACAAGATTATGACACAAGTTGAAGTCGGATGCTCAATCAAATGAGCTCCGCAGTCACCCTAACATGCTTGCTTTTATTAAGTCAACAAACTTAAACTAGGTTTTACATATCAAAAGTTGTATCAGATCATGTGAACTTGAAAAACATTTGGGCTTGTCTTTATATTTCTGACAGTTTCAAGAGTATTTAATTTATAAGTGCTTATTTTTCTTTAAGCCAATTAAATAGAGCTCCTTACATATTAGTTCTGACAATACCATCTGGAATTAGAAAAATACTACACATCTGTCACATGCATACATAGACGTACATAAACATACAGAAGCAAACAGATCTTGTAAGCTTTTGTTTAATAAAGTTTAGCCATGAGCTGATAGCCATAATAACGTAAAATTCACTAATCTATAAATGAACAGTTGGATCCAAATTGTGTTTCTGGCAGATGGACTAAGCTGAGGTTACTTGCTCAAATGGCAAATTGTTTTTTTCCCCTCAATAACTTTTTTTTTTGTTTGCATGGTGTAAAGATCTTTTAGAGCTATTTCTGCAGTCATTTTGTCTTTTAGAAAAAGTTTCTGCTTATCAAAGAATGCATTCCATTGTCTCTGAGAGGTTTGAAATCCTCTCTTGTCAAAGGCACAGCTTAAGATCCACTTCTCTAAGTTAAAGTTGCCCTCCAGTGGCCACTTTAAGTGGCCCATTCTATAAGTTCACCCATTTTTCCAAAAGGCACAAAATCTGGTCCATAGACCATGTGAAACACATCTTTACCTTTAGATTTCCTAAGAGTTCTTTGCTATGAGGAGCCCTGTTTTCTGAAAGCTGTTCTAAAACATGGGGAACTTTGTGTTTCCCTGCCCTCCTCCCTTTGCAATAGAATAGGATGATTTACCTAGAAGCTTCAACAAATAAAATACAGGTATGCAAATTAAAGTCAGCTCAAAATGGAGAGAGCAGAGCTCAGACATAAGAGAGACTTAACTTCAAACTCTGGGGTCAGTCAGAAAGCAGTGAACTCCTTGGACTCTATGGGTTCCATCACCATAGGGGCCTCAGTGTAAGTAGGAAGGGGTTTGGGGGGGGGTGTCTTCTTTGGATCCCATTAAAAATATTTTTTTTAATGTTTATTTTAGAGCGAGAGACAGAGACAGAGGGCAAATTGGGGAGAGGCAGAGAAAGAGAGGAAGACACAGAATCTGAAACAGTCTCCAGACTCTGAGTTGTCAGCACAGAGCCGATGTCGGGCTCAAATTCGGGAAAAGCAAGATCATGACCTGAGCCGAAGTTGGACCCTCACCTGACTGAACCACCCACGTGCCCCTTTTGGATCCCATTTTTACACCACAGACTGTCAAAAGTTTAGAAATACCAGAGGTAAAAACCAGTGAGTCATTAAAGTGGTAATTAGTAAGAGTTTATTGTGCACACACCGAAAAGACAGACTGCAAACCAGGAGCATTCACCCAAAACATGGAAGGAAGCTCAGAGGTATATTGTTAGAAAGTGGTTTATGTAGTGAGGAATTCCTGTCCTCAAGCCCCCTCTCCTACTTGTTCGTATGTATGTACTCCTAAATTTTAGTCATTCATAGGTATTTAGAGTTTCTTAAGTACGTACCCTGTGTTTCCCCCACTTCTGATCTTGTCATGTTTTCTCTCGAAAGAAATCTAATCCCTCCCTTGAATACCAGTTCCTCTTTTAAGATTGAATTTAAACTGTAACTCTTTAAGGCAAATATTCAATAAAATGTTGAATGACTAATTTGAGTATTTATGTGGGTGGATTTTACCCAATCTGGGATGTTTGAATCTGTTATTTATAAGATAGGTTTTACCATCCCAGTTTTATAGATGAGAGGTAAAGAGGATCAGGTTGTTACTTGCTAAGATCATACAGTAATGTATTGCTAAGACTGTTTAGTCCCAAAACTTTGTTCTTTTTTGCTAATCACTTTGTATGTGGTGTTTAAGTGTCATTGATATTATACTTGTTTATGTGATTTTGGACACTTCTCTGAAATCTAGAGAATTCATGTAAGAATTAGTGTGGGAATAACCATATAGTCCTTATTCTAAAAGTCACTAGAATGTATAATATACTTTCCGACATTTTTCATGCTTAGTAGTGATAAATTATTGAATAGACATTATCAATACTATGGTTTAAAAAATATTGCTGTGATTTTTCTTTCATTTTTAGAAAGAAGTTTGGATCTCCAATTCAATTTTAGAATGGCAGCCATTTCAGGTTAGTGGACATTATTACATTTTATAGTATATTGTTTTGTTTCTAACTGTGTGTTCTTTGAAAAAAATTGTTTTTCTTTGTACTTTCAATTTTGATGTGAACCTTGAACTGCTCTAAGAGGAAAGTCTTAATAAAAATAAATAATAAATTATAAAAATATTTGTTTTAAAAATTCTGATTTTTATGTTGTTTTGTGTTTTCTTTTTAAACTGTGGTAAAACATACATTTGGTATGTTTTTAACTAACTTTAAGTATACAGTTCAGTGGCAGCAGTTCACATTATTGTGTAACCATCACCAATATCCATCTCCAGAACTTTTTCATTTTTCTAAACTGAAGTTCTGTACCCATTATACAATAATGCCCTTTTACCCTCTTTCCCCCGATTGTTGGTAACACTACTTGTACTCTGTCTTTATGAATTTGACTACTCTTGGTACCTCGTAAAAGTGGACTCATGCAACATTTGTCCTTTTGTTTCTGGCTTGTTTCCCTTAGCATATTGTCTTTGAGCTTCATCTATTTTGTAACATGTATCTTTTTACGGTTGAATAATACTGCATTGTATGTATATACCACCTTTTGTTTATCAGTTTGTCAGTTGACACCATGAACATTTAAGTACAAATGTGTTTGTCTCTGTTTTCAGTTCTTTTGGGTATTTATACTTAGCGGTAGAGCTGCTGAATCACGTGCTATTTCTTACATTTAGTTTTTCAGGAACTGCTGTATTTTTCTCCATACTCACTTCAATGTTCCATTTTACATTTCCACCAGCAGTGTGTAAGGTTTTCAAGGAATATGTTTTTGATAGGATTAATTATAGGAACCTAAGAAATCACAAAGTGGAAAAATAATCAATCACTCCAATCCCACTACTCAAATTAATACTGTAATATATGGAAGTGTTATTTTTCAACAAGTTTTTAGTTTCAAAGTTTTTATTATTTTTTTAATGAAGTATAATTTACATATAATGTTATGGCAGTTTCAGAAGTACAACATATTCGCCGATTCTGTCCATTAATCAGTGCTTACCGTGATATGTGTAGTCACTATTTGTCACCATAAAATTGTTGTAATATTATTGATTATACTACCTAGGCTGTACTTTTCAGTTCTGTGGCTTATTTTATAATTGGAAGTTGGTACCTCTTAATCCCTTCCACCTATTTCATTATTTTCTCTACCTACCTTCCCTCTTCCAAATACCAGTTTGTTTTCTGTATTTAAGAGTTTTTTTAAAAATATTCCACATGTAGGTGAAATCATATGGTTTTCATCTTTCTCTGACTTATTTAGCCTAATCTTTTTTAGGGCCATCCATCTTGTTTCAAATAGCAAGCTCTCATTCATTTCTATGGCTGAGTAATATTCCATTGCAAATATATACCACATCCTCTTTATCCATTTGTCTATCAGTGGACACTTGGGTTGCTTCCATATCTTGGCTATTGTGAATAATGCTGCAATGAACATAGGGATGCATATATCTTTTTGAATTAGTATATTCCTTTTCTTTGGGTAAATACACAGAAGGAGAATTGCTAGATTATATGATATTTCTACTGTTAATCTTTTGAGGAACCTCTCCGTACTGTTTCTTTACATATGTATGAAAGATCTTTTTTCACCACATCCTTATCAATATTTGCTTTTTCTTGTGTTTTTGATAGTAGCCATTTGGACTGGTGTGAGGTGATACCCCATTGTGGTTTTGATTTGCATTTCCCTAATGATTAATGATGCGGAACATCTTTTCATGTGTCTGTTTGCCATCTGCCTTCTTTGGAAAAATGTCTGTTCAGGTATTCTGCCTAATTTTTAATTGGATTGCTTGGGCTTTTTTGGTGTGGAGTTGTGTAAGTTCTTAATGTATTTTGGATGTTAATCCCTTATTAGATATATCATTTGCACATATCTTTTATCATTTGCTAAGTTGCCATTTTGTTTTGTTGATGGTTTCCTTTGCTGTGTAAAAGCATTTTATTTTGATGTAGTCCCAATAGTTTATATTTGCATTTGTTTTCTTTGCTTGAGAAGACCTCTCCTTAGATTATGTTGCTAAGGGCAGTGTCTAAGAAATTACTGCCTGTGTTTTCTTTTGGGAATTTTATGGTATCAGATCTCACATTTAGGTCTTTAATCCATTTTGAGTTTTTGTGTATTGTGTCAGAAAATGATGGTTTCATTCTTTTACATGTAGCCACCCAGTTTTCTCAACACAATTTATTGAAAAGACTATCTCTCGCCATTGTATATTCTTGCCTCCATTGCCATAGATTAATTGACCATGTAAGTGTAGGTTTATTTCTGGGCTCTCTTGTCTGTTCTGTTAATCTTTGTGTCTGTTTTTGTGACAGTAGCATACTGTTTTGATTACCACAGCTGTGTAGTATATCTTGAAATATGGGATTGTCCAAGTTTGTTCTTATTTCTGAAGATTGCTTTGGCTATTTGGGATCTTTTCTGGTCCCATAATTTTAGAAATATTTGTTCTAGTTCTGTGAAAAAAAAATTGGAATTTTGGTAGAAATTGCATTACATCTGTTGGTTGCTTCAGGTATTATACAAATTTTAACTTTGTTAATTCTTCCAGTCCGTGACCAGAGAATATCTTTCTATTTATTTGTGTTTTCTTCAATCTCTTTTAGTGGTGTCCTCTAGTTTTCAGTGTATAAGTCTTTCACCTTTATGGTTAAGTTTATTCCTAAGCATTTTTTTTTTTTTGGTACAGTTGTAAATTTCTCTTTTTGCTACTTCTATAGAATTTAACAGATTTCCACATATTAATTTTGTATCTTGCAACTTTACTGAGTTTATTTGTCCGTTCTAGTAGTGTTTTGGTGGAGTCTTTAGGGTTTTCTAATAGTGTCATGTCACCAGCAAATAGTAACAGTTTTACTTATTCTTTACTAATCCGAATGCCTTTTATCTAATTTTTTAAATTGTCTGATTGCTGTTTCTGGGACTTTGAGTACTATGTTGAATGAAAGTGGTGAGAGTGGACATCTTGCCTTTTCTGATATTAGAGGAAGAGCTCTCAGTTTTTCACCATTTGAGTGTGTTAGCTGTGGGTTTATATTATATGGCCTTTATTATGTTGATGTATATTCCCTCTAAACTCACCTTTTTGCGAGTTTTTGTCGTGAATGATGTTGAATTTCATCAAATGCTTTTTCTGCCTTTATTGAGATGATAATATGATTTGTATCTTTCATTTTGGTATATCATGTTGATTGATTTGTGAATATTGAATCATTCTTTCATCCCCCGAATAAGTCTTGCTTGAATGATCCTTTTAAAGTATTGTTGAATGTGTTTTGCTAATATTTTATTCAGGACTTTTGCGTCTATGTTTATCAGGGATATTGTTTTCTTTTTTTGTAGTTTTCTTTTTTTGTAGTGTTTTTATGTGGCTTTGGTATGAAGATAATGTTAGTCTTATAGAATGTATTTGGAAGTTTACTTCCTCATTTATTTTTTGGAATAGTTTGAGGAGAACAGGTATTACTCTTCTTTACATGCTTAGTAGAATTTACTTCTGAATCTATCTGGTTTTGGACTTACCTTTGTTGGTAGTTCTTTGATCACTGAGATTTTGTCATCTTCTTTTGGGAACACATGCCTCTTTCTCATGTTTTTTTACCTTCTCTGTTTGTTTCTATGAATTAGACAAGACAGCTACTTCTACACGTGAAGGAATGGTTTTGTGTATGTATAGTTGTCCCCTGTGCAGACTCTGTGTGCCTAGTGACTTGTTGGCTGGCTGGGGCTTTGACTGGCATGGGCCAGGGGTTCTGGGGCACTCTGTGCTGATGCTGATTTGGTAGGAGGGCCACATTGGCTGGGGCGTCCCAGGCCTCTCTGTATAGATCGTGCCTTGGCAGGAGAGCTGAAGCCGAAGTGGGTGCAAGCCAGGGTGTCCCAGTGTGTTTAGCATAAGGGGTATATGGATGGTGTGGCTGGAGCTGAGGTGGACATGAGTTGGTTGTGTTGGGGCACCTGTGCATGGTGACATCCTGGCGGGGCTGCTGAAACAGGCAGAGTGTGGGAAGTGGGGGGCCCCAGGGCACTCCATGTAAGGGGTGTCTTTGCAGGGTGTCTGTAGCCAGGGTGTGTGCAAGCCATTAGTTCCTGTGGCACAGTGTGCATGTGGCACTCTTGCAGGGTGGCTGGAGCGGAAGAGAACACGAGCCAGGAAGTCCTGGAGTGCTGTGCACTATGGTGTCCTAGCATGTCATCTGGAGCCAATGTGGTACAGGTTTGGACTGTTCCAGGGTGCTTTGGGCCTGTGTCACTTTAGCAAGTTGGCTGTAGCTGTGGTGAGCGCTGACCAAGGGTATCCTAGCATGCATTGTACCATGGCTGTCCTGGTAGGTCGGCTTGAGATGGTGTGGGCTACAGGTCTCACTGAGGCAGTAGGCCAGTTAGGATCCCATCCACTTAATCAAGGTGGAAAGTAATGTAAACTCTCCACTCAACTAGCCCCTCTCAATCCAGAGAGATTTCCAGCAGCTTCCCTGCCATTTGGTGGAATTCTTGTGCTGGATCCTTTATAGTCCAGTAGTTCTGTTAAACAGTGGCTCTTTTTGTGTCTGTGTCCCAGGGTGTCCAGAGCTAGTATGGTCCAGGCTCACTGAGGCGGCTGGTCAGCTGTCTATATCTGGAACCTGCACCCATCTGTGCTGTCAAGGTGGACTGGGAACGTTAACCATGGTCCTTGCCAGTGCCTCAGATCTGGAGAGAGTTCTAGGAGCTGCCCTAAGCCTGGTTCCTTTATATTCTAATTTCCCTTTCAAACTGGCTTTTTTCCTATGTCCCAGGGCAGGTGAATCTGCTTGCCACCCTTCAGTAGTATTCCTTTCCACTGCAGTTTGCAGCATAGGGACTGGTAGTTTTCTTTGTTTATAGTATGTGCCTCTCTCTTGCTGGTTTTCATGTGCTCCCTCTTTTGTTGTGCAGAAGCTATTCCATCTGCTCAGTTCTTTAGAAAATTGCTCTGTGAATAGGTTTAGATTCATTGTGTCTGTGGAGGAGATGAGTTCAAGGTCTTCCTCTGTTGTCATCTTGGATCGGAAGCTGTCTGTCAGGTAGGGTGTGATCAGAAAAGCAGGGGCATGATGAATGATACCGGGGATTTACTGGAGGGATTTGACCTTTTGTGATTATGTGAAGTCGTCAAACTCCTCCCTGTGTTTGTCACCTGTGTGTCTGGCACTGGGCCTGAAGTCAGCGCCAGCCGTCAGGAAGAGAAGGTGGATGTAGGGAGGGGGTGCAGAAGCAAACTGCAACCTGTGATGGTGAATCGTGTTTCTTAGCAGAACCTGTGTTACTCTCAGTGCCTCAGTTTCCAACTTCGATGATGCAGGAGCAGGTGAACTTGCACATGCACTTGCATACTGCTTGTCAGAGAAGCTGAAGGAGAACCAACAGCATCTGGGGGAGCTGCAGACTCTCCTCTTTCCCCAAGGATGTCTAACAGCAGCCAGACTTGTGGGCCTGGTGCTGCCCTATGTCAGTGAGGTCATCAATCCTGGCCTTAACCTTTTTACATATGGAAAACAAGGGTACTGTTTCACTTTTGCCATTCATATCTCTGGCTACCCAAGGAAACACAACTGTCTCTTGTATACAACCAAAGATAAACTCTTCCTCTCCCCAGAAAAGGGCACAGGTTCTTGTTATTTATCTTTGGATGTTGATCATTCCTCTTCTTGCTGTATCACATCCTTCTTGGTAATCCTCTAACTTAATTCCTGAGATATGAAGTTAGCTACTATTAACACATTTTATTTAGATGTTAGGAAAATAGGAAAAGGGACCTATATACATACATACATACATACCTACAACCAATAACAAAAAGGAAGAGATGATTATAGTTATTATAGTCCTGTTTCTCACCTCGTCGTGTCATCACTAGATGTTATTTTATAACTATGTTCTTCATTTTACTATTCCTTATTTCTTTGCTCTCAACAACACCTCACCTGGTCACAAATCCTTGTCTTGTATGTTTGCAGTCCCACCAACAAAATCCACTTCCATTTAAATGGAACCATTGCATTTTCCCCTGGTAGAAGCATTCCTTCCTTGATAAAACCTCTACACAAGCAAAGTTCAAAGTTTCAGGGATAGGAAGCAGACATTTCACTAGTGGATCACTACAGGTAATTGTAAGAGGAGCCACTCCCATTTCCACCCTGATCCCTAGGCCCAAGAATCCTATCTATGAGACAAACAGCATTATTCACTGTTTTGGTAGGTAAGGGCAGTTATGCTGGCTTCAACTTGGTCTTTCCAAAGAGGGGACCAATATATGTATTTGGCTTGTTGCTGAATATATCTATTCTGATAATATGATCTGGAACTGGGGAAATAACCATAGAATGGGTTAGAGGATTTCCTGAGCCCATTGTATGATGGAACTGAAAAAACTTCATTGATCACATGACTTGCATAAGTCCAGGCCCTGTTTTGATTGGTGGATCACCAAGGCATTTTAGTCTTCCAGAAACTGTCAGTTCAGAGTTAATGTCCAGTAATTTCTGAGGAGTTATTTTCCTTTCCCCAGTGCATAATTACTCTGATAAGTTTCTCTGGAGAATACTAATGAAAAGATTTATTATATACATTTTTAGTTGTGTCTTTCCCAAAGGGCCCCACCTCTACTTTATTCAGGGGACTCTGAATCTATAAATTGGTTCATTTCTGGAAACTGGTTGAAGGACTCTGACTTTATAGTGATTGAAGTCAAATTTAGTTTACCAGAATCAGGGCTTTGCATTCTGCATATTCAAATAAAGTAATCTGTTTCAAGGACATCATGATCAACTAGCCAATGCCAGAGTTACCTGTGGATCAGACTATTCTGATTACTACTTCTGCTCTGTTGATTATTATAGCAACCATGTATATCTTTTCTTTGGTCATGAACTGAATTGCTACCATTTAGCCCTCATACCTTGGAATCCATTATTCTCATTGATTCTGTTGATCTGGTTTAAAGGCAGTACTTCCCTCACTGTCATTCCTAGCTTCCAGAGAACAGTCACTATGAGCTCTTCAGGGATGGTGGGTAGAAGTCTCATTTCCTGAAGTCTCTGGATCCCCTCCTTTAGTGTATGTATACCCAGAAAGTTGTAGCCCTTCAGTATCATTGGGACCTACACCTGTGTCATTCTATCTCAACTTTCTGATAATTCATTTTTGGGGCCAGGTTTCTGGCAACCAACTAAGTAAATTACTAGAACCACTCCTGGCCACTGAACTTGCTGCACTAAACCAGAATTTCATATTGAGTCGTTATCAGTAAATTTAGCTTCATTTAATATTTTATTCTATTCACTCTGATTTAGTACCCTTATGATCTGTTCCCTAACATATTCCCACCATATTTCTGGTGATATAGGTATACTTCAGAGATCTTACGGATTTGTTCCCAACCACTGCAATAATACATAAATAAATCAGTATACTGTTTTCTATTAAGTATGCCATAGAATGTCAAACAACAATGTTCATTCCTTAATTAAAAATACTTGATTGCTGAAAAATGCGACCTATCATCTGAGCTTTCAGTGACTGTAATGTTTTTGCTGGTGTTGGGTCTTGCTGTGATGTTGATGGCTATGACAACACTGAGATTTGCTGCATTAACAGATTCTTCCTTTTGCAGGTGATTTCTCTGTATGTGTGATAGCATTTTACCCACAGTAGAACATCTTTCAAAATGGGAGTCAGTCCTCTCAAAACTTGCCACTGCTCTATCAACTAAGTTTATGTAATATTCTAAATCTTTTGTTGTCCTTTCAGCCATCTTCACAGCATCTTCACTGGGAGTGGATTCCATCTCAAGAAACTACATTGTTAGCTCATTTAACTTCTGTTAAAGTTTTATCATGAGATGGCAGCAATTCAATCACATCTTCAGGCTCTACTTTTTTAAAGTTTATTTATTTATTTTGACATAGAGAAAGAATGAGCAAGGGAGGGGCAGAGAGTGACGGGAGAGAGAATCCCAGGCAGGCTCCACAGTGTCAGCACAGAGCCCAGTGCAGGGATTGAACTCATAAACCATGAAATCATCACCTGAGCTTGAAACCAAGAGATGGATGCTTAACTGACTGAGCTGCTCAGGTGTCCCAGGCTCCACTTCTAATTCTAGTTCTCTTGCTATTCCCACCTCATCTGCAGTGACTTACTCCACTGAAATCTTAAACCCTCTTAAGTCATCCATGAAGATTGGAATCAACTGCTTCCAAACTCCTATTAATGTTGATCATTTTGACATCTTCCCATGGATCATGAGTTTTGTGAATGAATCCTTTCCAGAGGTTTTCAGTTGATATTACCCAAATCCATCAGAGTAATCCCTATCTGTGGCAGCTATAGCCTTATGAAATGTAAATGACCATGGGTTACAGATGGATGTTGTGTTATCAGGCATGAAAACAAGATGAATCTCTTTGAACATCTACATCAGAGCTCTTGGGTGACCAGTGTATTGTCAATGAAAGAAATCTTTTTTTCTGAGCACTAGGGCTCAATAGTACTCAGTAACCATGTTATAAACAGATGTGCTATCATCGGGCAGAGTAGATTTAGCATAATTCTTCTTGCCCCATTGATTGCTTCAACTTAAAGTCAACAGCTGCTTTAGATCCTACCAAGAGAGTCAGTCTGTTCTTAGAAGCTTTGTAGCCAGTCATTGACTTCTCCTCTCTAACTATAAAAGTCCTACATGGCATCTTCCAGTAGAAAGCTACAATAAAAATATGTTGTTTCTTGTGCTCACCTTAATTATTTTAGCTAAATCTTCTGGATAACTTGGTGCTTCTACAGTATCAACACTTGCTGCTTAACTTACAGTTTTGTGTTATGGAGATTAAACCTAATGAACCAACTTCAACTAGCTTCAGACTTTTCTGTACCTTCCTCACCTTTCTGAGCCTTCCTAGAATTTTAGTATACTGCCGAAGTTAGCACTCAGCCTTCGTAGAATTAAAGAGAGTTAGGGCCTTGCTTTGGATTAGGCTTTGGCTTACGGGAATGTTTTGGCTGGTGTGATCTTTTATTCAGATGACTAAACCTCTCCACATCAGCATTAAGGTTATTTTGCTTTCTTACCTTTCATATGTTTACTGGAATAGTACTTTGAATTTCCTTCCAAAACTTTTCTCTTCCATTCACAACTCCGCTAACTGGCTCAAGAGGTCTAACTTTCAGTTTGTCTTGGCTTTGACGTTACACTTAATCATGTCTTTTTTTTTTTTAAGTTAGAGACAGGCAACTCTTCTCTTCACTTGAATAATTAGAGGCCATTTTAGGGCAACTAACTGGCCTAATTTCAGTATAGTTGTGTCTCAGGGAATAGGGAAGCCTATGGAAGAGACAGTGACTGGGGAATGGAGCAGTCAGAACACATACCCCTTTTATTAAGTTTGCTGTCCTATATGAGTATAGTTTGTGGTTCCCCAAAGCAATTACAGTAGTAATATCAAAGATCACTGGTCACAGATTACCATAACACATGTAATAATAATGAAAAAGTTTCAAATATTACAAGAATTACGAAAATGTTACATAGAGACATGAAGTAAGCAGAGACTGCTAGAAGAACAGACTACCTCAGCATAGGTTGCCAGAAACTTTCATTTTCTTAAAAAGCTCAGTATCTGCAAAATGCAGTAAAGCAAAACACAGTAAAATGAGGAATGCCTATATCTATTGGAAAGTGCAACTCTTCTGGTATGTTTCATGTTTTTTCATGTGTCACACTTTAGTACCACATTCTCTAGGCTTCCTAGGTCTTGTAGCACTGAGAGGTAGCAGGGAAGATTCTTAGGGGGATTAGGAATCCCTTACAAGGCAACTGCCTGAGGAAAGGACCATTACAGGCATTCGGACAGGAGGAAGCTGTTTGAGAAAGAGAAGGAAGAGCAAGAGAGACTTGGCAGAATTTAGTAGGGTAAGTTCCCCATCTGCCCAGATGTTCCCTTTCCAATTGTGGAGTCTTACTTCTCCCTAATCAATGGCCTTACTTTAAAATAAGAGCCTGTGCAAGGCTGGGAATTCAATATACACTGTAATTCAGCCACCAGCAGAATGTTGGTATTCAGTAATCTTGGCCTAGTACCTGTAGAAGATAAGGGGTTCTTTTGGGACAATCATAGAGACTCTGAGGTTTATTTATGCAGATCCTGCATTTCTCTCAGGTTTCCCAGCATATTTAGGAGCAGCCAATCAACCCCATTATTCTCAACAGAAATATTCTGTGACTGCAAACACTTGGTCAGCTGGAGCTTTGCCTCTCTAGATACTTAATTACTAGTGTCTAGATTGTAATCTAAATAGCTTTGTCTACTGCATGCCATGGAATACCAGTTGCACTGCAAACAAGGGTCATTAATGCCTTTAAATCTAGGATCAGAGACTATTCTAGGTGACATAGAGAACCTGCTTTTAAGTTTCTTTTCCTCTGGAACAGCATTTGGTGTTGGTTAGGGTTCACACAGAGAAGCTGAATCATGAGTGATTTAAGGGATTTATTATTGGGATCAGTTCCTGTATGGTCATGAGGCCTGGTTATGCAGTCCATTGCTAGTCCTGAAGTTGGCAGTGTCAGCAGTAGGAACAGGAAGATGGAGATGGAGTGTGGGAGGGTAAAGATGAGCTCAAACCCATAAGGACAAAATGGAACCTGTCTGCCTCTCACTTGGACTCATGTTTGTTGTGTAAGTGCCTCCGAGGCTCTGACTTCCAGGATGCTGGTGCCTTGGAGAAGAGCTAGTACACCTGCCATAGAAAATTGCACCAGAAAGTGGCCAGGGATTCAGGGAAGCTGAAGAAGCTGTGGGCCAAGCTGATGCCCCAAAGTGGTTCAGCAGGAGCTGGAGAAACTGGGTTCCGCTTTATGTCAGGAAGGTGAGGCAACAGATCCATGACAGTGTGAATGAGCCCCAGCAGCACCTGACATTATGCCAACCAGCCGAATGTAACCCCGACTGCTGTTTCATCTTTACCTTCCAGGTCTGAAGCGGAGTTCACTTGTGGCCAATCCTAACCCAGAATCATGCAAGGAAGGCAATTCTGGTAGTTGGCATAATACAAAACCACCATAACATTCTATTTTAAATCATAACCATGAGATTTCATCTTATGAAAATTTTAGGCATTAAAGCTGGACACTGATTAAAGCTGGCTGATGTCTTAAAAGGTACCAAGGACATCTTTAAAAATTTTTAGTTTCTGTTGGTATGGTGCAAAAGGAATCTCACTTTGGCTTTAATACTCATATTGATTAGAATTGTACATTAAGTCTGCTTTATAAATTAGTTATGATGGAATTATTATAATGTCAATTCCAGTGGTACACTCGATTTTTCTTTTCTTTTCTTTTTTTTTAAGTTATCTACATATTTTATTTTTTTTTATTTATTTTTTTTCCATAATATTTTATTGTCAAATTGTTTTCCATACAACACCCAGTGCTCTTCCCCTCAAGTGCCCTCCATCACCACCACCTGTCTTCCCCCCTCCCCCCTCCCCCCCAACCCTCAGTTCATTCTCAGCTTTCAATAGTCTCTCAAGTTCTGCATCCCTCTCTCTCCCCAACTCTCTCTCCCTCCTTCGTTCCCCCTGGTTCTCCATTAGATCTCTCTTGTTTTCCTGTTAGACCTATGAGTGTAAACATATGGTTTCTGTCCTTCTCTGCCTGGCTTACTTCACTCAGCATGACACCCTCAAGGTCCATCCACTTTCCTACGAAGGGCCATATGTCATTCCCTCTCATTGCCATGTAGTACTCCATCGTGAATATATACCACATCTTCTTGATCCATTCGTCAGGTGATGGACATTTAGGCTCCTTC
>NC_043709.1:84439272-84443077 GCF_006229205.1 Suricata suricatta
GTGTGTGTGTGTGTGTGTGTGTGTGTGTGTGTGTCCATATGCGCAGAATTGGAGGTCCTTACAGATAAGACAAAGCACAGTCACTGATTTTTCTCGATTTTTCTTTTAATTGCTACATCAGCTCGTTTATAATCACCAACTCCTTATCTTGCCAACATATGAACCCAAATGTGTTTCTGTGAAATAATAACTAAGTAGTTATGGGCTCAGTATCACTCATCATCAGGGAAATACAAATAAAAACCACACTGAGATACCACCTCACACCTGCCAGAATGGCTAACATTAACAACTCAGGAAACAACAGATGTTGGCGAGGATGTAGAGAATGGGGAACCCTTTTGCACTGTTTATGGGAATGCAAACTGGTCCAGCCACTCTGGAAAGCAGTATGGAGGTTCCTCAAAAAATTGAAAATAGAGCTACCCTATGACCAGCAATTGCACTACTAGGTATTTATCCAAGGGATACAAAAATGCTGATTCAAAGGAGCACAACACTCCCAATATTTATAGCAGCACTGTCAACAATAGCCGAATTATGGAAAGAACCCAAATGTACATTGTCTAATGGATAAATAAGGTGTGGTATATATATACATGCACAATGGAATATTACTTGGCAGTCCAAAGAATGAAATCTTGCCATTTGCAACAATGCGGATGGAACTAGAGTATATTATACTGAGCGAAATAAGTCCGAGAAAGACAAATTACAACTTCAATGTGGTATTTAAGAAACAAACAGATGAACATAGAGGAAGGGAAGGAAAAATAAGATAGAAACAGGGAGGCAAACCATAAGAGACTTTTAAATACACAGAATAAACTGAAGGTTACTGGAGGGGATGTGGATGGGGCAATGAGCTAAATGGGTGATGGGCATTAAGGAGGGCACTTGTGATGATCACTGGGTGTTATATGTAAGTGACGAATCACTAAATCCTACTCCTGAGACCATTATTGTACTATATGTTAACTAACTTGGATTTAAATTTAAACAAATAATAAAAGGCTTCCTTTTGTTTCAAAATCTGGTCATGTCACTTAAATGACTTAGGAGATTATTGGACCACTGCCCTACAATACAATAAAAATAATAATGATTATTTATTAAATGCATAACTATGTGCCAGATACTATGTTAAGAACTTTCCATATATTGTCTCACTTAATTCTTTAAAACAATACTACGAAAGCTAGATATTGTCCCCTTTTATAGATGGGGAAGTTGAGGCTTGGTTTAGTACTTAGCCTGAGCTAAGAGGAGGACCTAAAAATTTAACTCCAGTCGGTGTGACTCCAATATACATGCTCTACACCTTGTTCTACTACTATTAAGTTTGTCTGTAATTTTCATGGTGGGAAATATCCAAAAATCAACAGAGAAACCTAACACTATTTTATCATTGTATCTTTTCCTCCCTTACAGCTCTAACTGAAGAATTGGAGTCTGTAACCAATGAGCTACATGCAGTAGACATTCAAATTCAGGAACTTCTGGAAAAGCAACAAGAGCTTATTCAGAAAAAGAACATCCTAACAAACCAAATAAAGCAGCATTTTGAGGATTCTGATGCTGGAGAAAGCAGTGAATGGGATTCTTCACCTGCTACTTGGAAAAAAGAAGGTTTGCTCTATTTTTCTTTGCTAGTCTTGTTTCTATTTCTTTCTTTACACGGGAGTTAAATCATTGTTCCTGGATCAGTGCTTTCTAGGCACTTGGATGGGAAACTGGCTGTTCCTTAAGTGCATGGGAAACTAATAGGCAAACCATTCTTTGCCCAGATTCTCTTTGAATGAAACTTTAATTATTCGGACTTTATTATTTTTTCCAAATAGGGTTCTTTTTAAAAAATTTTTTTAATGTTTATATTTTGAGAGAGAGAGTGTGAGCAGGGGAGAGGCAGAGAGAGGAGAGGAGATACAGAATCAGAAGTAGGCTCCAAGCTCAGTGCTGACAGAGGGCTGATGCAGGGCTCAAATACACGAACCATGAGATCATGACCCAAGCCAAAATCAGATGCTTACCTGACTGACCCACCTAGGTGCCCCCCCCCAAATATGGTTCTAGCAGCAGCAATCAATGCTTGGAAAAATATTTTTGTTTACTAAATTGTCTAAATGTTGACTAGAAAAAAATTAAACAATTAAGGAAAAATTCAAATTTCTTGACAAAGTCTAGTTCATTTTCCTGCCCTAGTGAATATCTTTCTGGATTCAAGATCTAGCCAAGCCTCATGTTTATCACAAACTATCACATTATAATGGAGTACTGGGGCTCTCAGATTGCAGTGTTTTGTAGGCCTTGCTTTTCAGGGATTCGCTTCTAAACAAGATATTTACATAAAAATTCCACATAATTGTTAACCTGATAATATTTGAAGATTTTTTGATACCGTAAATTCCTTGATCAACATTCAAATACCTGATCAAGCACCTTTCTCTTCTGTGTAGGTTAATTCTCAACTGGCAAATGTTTTCATTTTTTCTGATGGACTGTTTCTTATCATATATCACTAAATGTTTTTGCTTAACCTTCATGAGTTAAACTAATCTCAAAATTGTCAGTATAAAGGTTAAATTGTCCATAATGTTAAAACTTTTATATAAATTCTTTTTATATATCTGCTTTTCTAAAATATAAAAGCTACCATTTATGTTTGTATTGCATTTATAATCCTAAATAATTCTAATATATTTGGCTTAATTTTTTTTTCTTGGTCTAGATTTTCCCTGGTCTGGTAAAGTTAAAGAGGTTCTGCAAAATGTCTTTAAACTGCAGAGGTTCAGACTGCTTCAGCTTGAAACTATTAATGTAACAATGTCTGGAAAGGATGTATTTCTTGTAATGCCTACAGGAGGTGGGAAGAGCTTATGCTACCAGTTACCTGCATTGTGTTCAGATGGTATGTATCAATAAAGATTCATTTTAAGTTGAACAAAGGAATTTCTCTTTTAAGTCTTAAAATAATTTCTAACTGTACCTATGTAAAAAACCAGTGCATTTTTAGTTTTATTTATCTTAATGTTACTAGACATTTTAAAAGGTTCACTTAAAGAGGGAATGTTGAAGACTGGGAGCAGAATTAGTTCTTCTATATGGTTCTGAAAACATAATTAAAAAACATGTTATGGGAGAAAAAGTACTAGAAAAGGAATCTACAGACCTGGAATCTAGTCCCAGATCTTTATTGAGTGTCAGTTAGGGGTCGTAGGCTCCGGAGATAACAGTAGTGAGCAAAATGGGCAAGGTCCTAGTTTTCACAGAGCTCATAGTGTAAAGCGGTGCTTTCTTGAACTGTAATGTATGTAAGAATTGCTGGTGACATGATTGACATGCAGATTCTGAGTTTCTGTGAGACTCAAGATCTTGCATTTCTAACAGGCTCCCAGTACTGGGACTAGCAATGGTATAGAGCAGGCGTCAGCAAATGTGGTAGGTGTTATTCACATGGTCTCTGTGGCAACTACTGAACTCTCCATTGTAGCACAAAAACAGCCATAGACAGCATGTAAACAAATGGATATGCCTGTGTTCTATTAAAACTTTACTTACTCAAACAAGCAGCTAGTCCTTAGTTTATTGACACTTGGTCTAGAAAATAGAGCCAATTGCAGGCAATTGCCATAAAGGTTTTGTGATAAAGGTTTTTTATTTTTACTTTTATTTATTTTTTTAATAGTTTATTGTCAAATTGGTTTCCATACAACACCCAGTGCTCTTCCCCATAAGTGCCTTCCTCTATCACCACCACCTCTTTTCCCCCCTCCCCCTTCCCCTTCAACCCTCACTTCATTTTCAG
>NC_043709.1:84443177-84506644 GCF_006229205.1 Suricata suricatta
TCTTCCCCTCCCCCTGGTCCTCCATTAGGTTTTTCCTGTTTTCCTGTTAGACCTATGAGTGCAAACATATGGTATCTGTCCTTCTCTGCCTGACTTACTTCACTTAGCATGACACCCTTGAGGTCCATCCACTTTCCTACAAATGGCCATATTTCATTCTTCTCATTGCCATGTAATACTCCATTGTATATATATACCACATCTTGATCCACTCATCAGGTGATGGGCATATAGGCTCTTTGCATATTTTGGCTATTGTTGACATTGCTGCTATGAACATTGGGGTACATGTGCTCCTATGCATCAGCACTTCTGTATCCCTTGGGTAAATCCCTAGCAGTGCTATTGCTGGGTCATAGGGGAGTTCTATGGATAGTTTTTTGAGGAACCTCCACACTGTTTTCCAGAGTGGCTGCACCAGTTTACATTCCCACCAATATTTTTATTTTTTAAATATTTGTTTATTTTTGAGAGAGAGCACAAGCAGAGAAGGGGCAGAGAGAAAGAGAGACAGAATCCAAAGCAGGGTCCAGGCTCCAAGCTGTCAGTACAGAGCTAATGCGAGACTCGAACTCACAGACTGTGAGATCATGACCTGATCCAAAGTCAGATACTTTTAACCAACTGAGCCACCCCGGTACCCCATGATAAAGGTTTTAATAAGGAATTAAGTCAGTGCAAAGATCTGGTCTAGGGGCATCCAGAGAAGGCTGTCGTGAGGAAGTGGCATTTGAGCTAAGAACTGAAGGATAAGTACACAAAGATAGTACATGAGAGGAAATAAGAGCAGGGGAGCAGTATTTCTGAGAGTCCAAAAGTAAGAGCATGCGTGGTAGGGAGTATTCAATAATCTGGAACAATTTCAGTGTGGCAGGTAGTAAGGGGCAAGACATGGAAAGAGTCTTGAAAAGATATTATAAGAACTTCCTTAAATTAGTGGGAAACTATTGAAGGGTTTTTATACAGATAAGTGACTCGCCAGAATTGTGGTTTAGAAGATGGAGGAATTCCAGAAATAATTAGGAGATAGATTCAGAAGGAATCTATTCATTGGGTGGGGGTAGGAGAAGGAATAGTCTAGAATGATGTCCAGATTCTAGACTGGGACAAATGGTGAAGTTGGTCACTGAACTAGGGTACATTTGGAGAAAGAACTTACATGGGAATGGAGAGAGAGGGAAGGTGAGTTGAAGTGGAGCTAGTGAATGGGACATTGTTTGGAAAGAATTGCTGTGAAGGGAAAAAGAGAAGAGGCCCTAAATTAGTTGTCCAGGGTCTTTCAAAGATAAGAGTGGCTTGTGTCCATGCTTAAATGTAATGAGAAGATATCACTGATGAGGGAGAATGTGAAAATACAGTAGAGAGTCTATTTGAGATGACAAAATCCTTGATAAAGTCTGAATCTGAGTGTATTTTTAAATTAATGTGCTCTCTGACTCGGGTTATTTTAAGGAACAAACTACGGAGACATAAGGTCAGTGATTTTAATAATGTAAGATAACTCTTACAGCTGTGTACAATTTCAGTAATAAGAGAAAGGGGCTATACTATCAGAATTTCATTCAGTCAATAAACTGTTCACTGATTTCTATGTGGCACATATTAATCTGGTACAATAAGTAGAAGAATACTCATGTAACTATTGTTCTTAATTATACAGGTTGCTTATGTTTTCTTTGGAAAACTTTGGGATAACTCTTTTCTGATATAATTGGATACTACTTGACTTGATTTATATTATTTTGCTGATAATTACCAATACTGATTGTTAAAAATGATAAAGTAAAAATTCACAATGATACTACTTTTATTTTTATTTTTATAGTGTTGAATGAGGGAAGAGACTTCTGTCTAATCTTATATCTGCTTATTTGATTAATGATCATTTATTTGTATCTATTTCCTCTATTAATGAGGGTAAAAAATAGGTAGTATTTTGATGTTGTGATACACTCAGGTGAGTGGTTGAGACTCATTCTGGAGGTAGTGTAAAATTTTAAGTAGATATTTTCTCTTTTAGGTTTTACCCTTGTGATTTGCCCATTGATCTCTCTTATGGAAGACCAGTTAATGGTTTTAAAACAATTAGGAATTTCAGCTACCATGTTAAATGCTTCTAGTTCTAAGGTATGCTTCTGCTTCTGCAGTTTTTTTTAAATTTGTTTTTTAAGTTTACTTATTTATTTTGAGAGAGAGCATGCGCGAGTGCATGTGGAGAGAGGAGAGAGAGAATCCTGAGGCAGGGCTCAATTCCATGAATAGAGATCATGGCCTGAGCTGAAACCAAGAGTTCATGCTTAACCAGCTGAGCCACCTAGATGCCCCCTTTTTTTAAATTTAAACTTTTCACTGAAGTAAAATTATGAACTGATAACTATATCAGGAGTTGCAAACTACTATTGATAGGCCATTGCTTAGTTTTATATGGTCTGTGAGCTAAGAATGTTTTTTATATTTATATATTTTTAAATTTTTAACTTTATTTATTTTAGAGAGAGAGCACGAGCAGGGGAGAGGCACAGGGAGAGAGGGAGAATCTCAGGCAGTCTCCACGCTTAGCACAGAGTCTGACATGGGGCTTGATCCCACAACTCTGGGATCATAACCTGGACTGAAATCCAGAGTTGGACACCCAACCAGCTGAGCCATTCAGGTACACCAGTTTTTATATTTTTAAATGGTTACAAAAACTAAAAGAATAAGACTTTGTGAAATGTGAAAATTATATGAAAGTCCATAAAGTTTTATTGGAACACAGCCATGCTTGTTCATTTATGTATTATTTTCACACAATGGCAGAATAGTTGTGATAGATACTGTATGAACTACAAAACTTAATATCTACGATCTGGCACTTTACAGAAATGTCAGCTAACCTGTTTTATTCTATCTATTGGAAAATAGCAAATAAGAATTTCTAATTATGCAATATCATTAAATACAAATGGTGCATTACTAGCAGGATGACTTGTCTCTGTGGAATTTTTTCGGTTTGGGAATGGATTCTCTTATCTTTATCTGTTGAATAAGCATTTCCCAGCTATTCTCTTTTTAAAAGGACATTATTGAAATTTTTAAAAGTGTAGAAAAGGAGAGAATCATAATAAAACTGTAAGTACCCATTAACATTTTATCATCATATGACCAATTATTTTTCAATTATATACCTGGAATTTTCCCTCCCTCCTCCCCTTCATTTATTTATTTGAAACAATTCCCAGACATAT
Source organism: Suricata suricatta (assembly GCF_006229205.1). NCBI lineage: Eukaryota > Metazoa > Chordata > Mammalia > Carnivora > Herpestidae > Suricata > Suricata suricatta. Next base: position 84,446,405 of record NC_043709.1, read on the forward strand.
CATTTCAGTTTTAACTCATTTTGTATGTATCAGGAAAAAAATTATAGTGATATCATCACACCTAAAACAATTTAATATTGATTCATAAGAATCATCAAGTAAACAGGCACCTGCATGGCTCAGTTGATTAAGTGTCCCACTTAGGCTCAGGTCATGATCTTACGGTGTGTGGGTTCGAGCCTGCTTTGGGCTCTGTGCTGACAGCGTGGAGCCTGCTTTGGATCCTCGGCCTCTCCCTCTCTTCTCTGCCCTTGCCCTGCGCGCTCTCGTGCACTCTTGCTCTCGCTTTCTCTCTCTCTTTCTCTCAAAAATTAAAACATTAAAAAAATTTCACATTTTGGGGTGCCTGCGTGGTTCAGTTGGTTGGGCATCTGACTTTGGCTCGGGTCATGATCTCACAGTTTGTTGGTTCGAGCCTTGTGTCAGGCTCTGTACTGACACCTCAGACCCTGGAGCCTGCTTCAGATTCTGTGTCTCCCTTTCTGTCTGCCCCTGCTGCTCTTGTGTGCGCTCTCTCTCTCTCATGAATAAATAAACGTTAAAAAACAATTCACATTTCTTTGTCTCATCAAGTCTTCTTTTTTCTAAATCATGGTCCAGAATAAATTCATGAATTCTGTTGTATTTTGATCATTCTGTAGGTTCCCCTTGTTTCTTGTTTGTTTCCCCATGCAAATTTAATTTTTTTTTTTTTTTTTTTTTTTACAATTTATGACATTCTGGTTTTTCTGATAATCTCGTTGTGATGTTGTTCAGCTTATTTTTAGTTAGATTTAAAAGCTTGACTGTATTTGGTCATTTCCTTTTCTTTTCAGTATATTTCCTATAGCATAACTAGGTGGCACATCATAACCTGGTTATTTTATGTGGTCTTAAGCTCAGTCAGTGGGTTCAGGTGATATCTGCTTGTTCTGTTATTACCAAACTCTCTGTCCCCTTTTCGTCTAATGGCTTTAGAGCCACTGATGATTGTTGCCTGCCTTAAGTAAAGGCTGTAATTAGGGGCTTACAAAGTGATGATTTCTCCTTTTGTCATTCCTTCTTGTATTAGTTAGACATTTTCTATAAAGAACTTTCCTTATAAACTTGTGCAGATTGAAAATGCTTTCCCTTTCTTTCCCAGTTGTCAGAGTCGGTTTTTTTAGCATTTTTCCAAAGGTGGTCAATAAGATCTTTTTTTTAAGTATCATTATAAGCTTATGGATATTTAACATACTTGATAGATCTTAATCCATATTCTTTTTTATGCTGAAATAGCCCCATCTTTGGCAGTGAGTACCTCTTCCAGTTGGCTCCGTGATCTTTTCTCTTCAGCCCATAGTTTTCAACTCCTTGCTATTATGAGAAGTTACTCCATGCTCAGTTTGTCTATTTCCTCCCAGACCTGGTGTCAGCCATATCTCCAGGGAGCCCTGGTTCCTTGTTTTTTTCCCATCTATTGAAACTGTCATGTCCTAATTACTCTCTTATTCAGTGGGTGAATGTGGAGAACATTGCTTTCTAATACTGTCCTTCCTTAACACTGAAAAAGAGAGTGTAATAATTTGAGCTGTATCATGACTGTTTGAAAAGTTGGAGAGAAAATAAAGAGAAGGGATAGGTCGAGTCCAGATTTCTGGTTTCTGTTTGCTTTCACTAGCAGTTCATAGGATGTGAATACAAATCTTTTTAACCTTGCTTCTCCACTTACTCTGCCAGAAGTTCTGGTATCTTTTTTTTTTTTTCCATTTCTGAGGAAATAGCCTCATGTTTGCTCTTCTGAGATTACTGAAACATTTAGGACCAATTGAAATGTTTAATATTCTTTAGCAATTTCTTAAACTTAAGGATATCTTGAGGAATTAGCAAATGGCTTTGCTGGGATAATGAAAGCAGTTTGGACTTTGTCACATGCACCATGGTTTCTTTAATACTTCTTTTGGTCCTAATTAGGTTAGAAGGAAAAATATGACACCTAATATGCTGAATATTTTATGAAATAGAGCACTAAGAACCTAATAGCTGACCATTGAAGTTTTATTTTTATTACATATAAATATATTATATTATAAAATCATAATTCAATGAATAGGATACTTTATAGACCCTAAAGTGATTTGAGATTTGATAACATCACTGAAGTAACTAATCCAGAATATATTTTGTTCAGATATATGATGAGATCACAAATACAATGTTAAAATTAATAAAACCCAACTTTATAACCATGCCTATTGCATTTAGCTCATTTTGGCATTTATTATGAACAACTTAGAATTATGTCTTCATAGAGTAAATTCCTGTTGGAGTGTTTTCATTTTTACTTTATGATCTCTTTTTTGTCAAGTGAGATTATTCTTTTATCAACATTTGGATATGAGTAAAATAAGTGTTATTTATAGCTGCCCTGAAGTTTAGTACTGGGGCATGGTCTCAATTTTAATGAACTCAACATCTGCTAAAACAGTCCAAGGCTATTGCATTGAGTAATTAGCATCTTCATTTACTGCTTAGTATCTGAGCTAGCTAACGTAATTCCATCACTGTATCTGTTTTTCCTTTCAACAGGAGCATGTGAAATGGGTTCATGCTGAAATGGTAAATAAAAACTCTAAGCTAAAGCTAATTTATGTGACTCCAGAGAAAATTGCAAAAAGCAAAATGTTCATGTCAAGACTAGAGAAAGCCTATGAAGCAAGGAGATTTACCCGAATTGCTGTGGATGAAGTTCACTGCTGTAGCCACTGGGGACATGATTTCAGACCTGGTAGGGATGCTAGTCTATAAAACTGTTTTCTTACTTATATGATGGAAATCCCTGCTTCCATTTCTCAGCCAGTTATCACTCATTTTCTCTTGCCTTAACATAAGGGGAACCAAGAGGCAGAATCCTTAATCTCTTTACCAATCTCCCCGCTGCCCCTCCCCGCCCCAGTAGTGCTTTGTCTGATTGCCTTTATCCCTTAAATGCATGTTTGGGTGGCTCAGTTGGTTAAGTGTCCCGCTTCATCTTAGGTCATGATCTCACGGTTCATGGGTTCGAGTCCTGTGTTGGGCTCTGTGCTGACAGCTCAGAGCTTGGAGCCTGCTTCAGATTCTGTGTCTCCCTCTCTCTCTGACCTCCCCTGCTCACACTGTCTCTTTCTCTCTCTCAAAAAGTAAATAAAACATTAAAAAAATTTTTTTAAATGCATGTTTCTTAACAAACATTATTCTCTCCCACCTTGAGCCATAAAGATTTACTGACATCCACGTTCTCCCTCACGTCCGTTGAGTAATTAGCATCTCCTTCAAGGTTGTCTTTAGTTATTCGAGGTCTTTGGCATCCACTTCCAGATCTACACCCAACTAACACCTCGGGGTTACAGTTCTGTGGAATATTCAGGCCTCTGCTTTCTCTATTCCTGCTGTTTCAGTAGTTAGCATTGGCAGGAAAAAATTGCATAACTGCCTTAATTTCCACCTCAGTTCAGGTTTTATTGCACTCTGCTATCCTTTTTCTTGTTCCTGTTTGGTCTCCTGCATGCATTTCTTCTAATGAGCTTTTCATGCCACTCTTTAGGTCCTAACTCATACTTAGCAGATGCCTCCCAGTGCCCGGGAAGTAGGCACCAGCAGGTCTGAACGTCTCCTCTTTCTCCTTACAAACATTAGTAATCTTGTTTTTGTGTGTGTGTGTTTTTTCTCCCTTTCTTAAGGCAAAAGAGACCATTTCTTTTTTTTTTTTTAATTTTTTTTTTTATGTCTTTATTTTCTTCTGAGACACAGAGAGAGTGAGCGGGGGAGGGGCAGAAAGAGAGGGAGATACAGAATCCAAAGCAGGCTCCAGGCTCTGAGCTGTCAGCACAGAGCCCAACGCAGGGCTCAGATCCATGGACTGTGAGATCATGACTTGAGCTGAAATTGGACACTTAACCGACTGAGCCACCCATGCTCCCCGGGACCATTTCTATATAAGAGTTACCATGACTCCTCCCACTTCATCCTTTCCTGCCTTTTTAAAAAAATTTTTTAAATGTTATTTATTTTTGAGAGACAGGGCATGAACAGGGGAGGAGCAGAGAGAGAGAGGGAGAATCTGAAGCAGGCTCCAGGCTCTGAGCTGTCAGCACAGAGCCTGCACGGGGCTTGAACTTGTGAACCATGAGATCATGACCTGAGCTGAAGTGGGATGCTTAACCAGACTGAGCCACCCAGGGGTCCCTAGTTTTAAATTTTTGAGGAACCTCTGTACTGTTTTCCATAGCGGCCACATTAATTTACATGGCGATCACCAGTGCACCAGGGGTTTTCTTTTTTACCACACTTATTATTTCTTGTATTTTTGATGATAGCCATTCTAACAGGTGTGAAGTGATACTTCATAGTAGTTTTGATTGGCATTTCACTGAGGATTAGTCATGCTGAATACCTTTTCGTGTACCTGTTGGCTATTTATATGTCTTCTCTGGAAGAAATGTCTACCCAGATCCTCTGCCTATTTTTCAGTCAGGTTTTGGGGTTTTTTTGTTTGTTTGTTTTTTTGCTATTGAGTTAAATGAGTTCTTTGTATAGTTTTTATGTTGGCATTTTATCAGATAGTTGCAAATATTTTCTCCTAGCCCATAGGTTTTCTTTGCTGTACAAAAGCGTTTTATAGTTTTATGTAGTCCTGCTTATTTATTTTTGCTTTTGATGTCAAATCCAGTAAATTGTTGCCAAAATCAGTGTCAGGAGCTTATCCCCTATGTTTTCTTTCTTTCTTTTCTTTCTTTCTTTCATAATTTATTGTCAAGTTAGCTAACATACAGTATATACAGTGTGCTCTTGGCTTTGGGAGTAGATTCCCATGATTCATCCCAACAAAGTGCCCTCCTCAATGCCCATCTTCCATTTCGCCTGCCTCCCCTCACCCCCTTCAATCTGTTCTCTGTATTTAAGAGTCCCTTAAAGGGGCACCTGAGTGTCTCAGTTGGTTAAACATCTGACTTCAGCTCAAGTCATGATCTCACGGCTTGTGGTTTCGGGCTCTGCAGTGGGCTCTATGCTGACAGCGTGGATTCTGGAGCCTAGAGCCTGCTTTGGATTCTGTCTCCATCTCTCTGCCCCTCCCCTGCTTGTGCACATGCTCTCTCTCTCTCTCTCTCTCTCTCTCTCTCTCTCTCTCTCAAATATAAATAAATATTTTTTAAAAAATTAAACAAAAAGAGGCTTATGGTTTGCCTCCCTGTTTGTAACTTTTTTTTTCTTTCCCTTCCGCATGGTCTTTTGTTAAGTTTCTCAACTTCCACATATGAGTGAATGCATATATTATCTGTCTTTCTCTGACTTATTTCACTTAGCAGAATACCCTCCAGTTCCATCCATGTTGTTGCAAATGGCAAGGTTTCATTCTTTTTCATTGCTGAGTAGTATCCATTCATCAGTTGATAGACATTTGTGCTCTTTCCATAATTTGGCTATGGTTGATAGTGCTGCTATAAACATTGGGGCACATGTGCCCCTATGAATCAGCACTCCTGTATCCTGTGGATAAAGCCCTAGAAGTGCTATTGCTGGATCGTAGGGCAATTCTATTTTTAATTTTTTGAGGAACCTTCACACTGTTTTCCATAGTGGCTGCATCAGTTTGCATTCCCACCAATAGCTCAAGAGGGTCACCCTTACTCCACATCTTTGCCATCATCTGTTGTTTCCTGAGTTGTTAATTTTAGCCATTCTGACACATGTGAGGTGGTATCTCAGTGTGGTCGGATTTGTATTTCCCTGATGATGAGCAGTGTTGAGCATCTTTCAATGTGCCTCTTAGCCATTTGGATGTAGTGCCCTCACCAAAATTTTTCTGGTCTGAATTTACTACACATGCATGGTAGTAGTGGTAGAAAGGTTTGGCTGATGGTGTCTTTTATCTCTTGTCTGTTGTAAGAGATTCACACGCTATGGCCACTCCCACTTCCTCTTGAATCCACTGGTCAGAGGGTGTAGACCGATGCACAGCTTACTGGAAATGTTTTGGTTTTCTCTTGTCAACAGGGAGTTCCACCTGTGGCCAACAACAGTGTTTCTGAAAAACCAGGTAAAAGTATCCTAAAGCCTGCCTACTTAGAAAGGCCAAGCAACACATGCAGATTAGATATATACTGCTTAAGGATAGAAAGTGGGCCACTTTGTATGTATTCTTTTCCAGATTATAAGGCACTTGGTATCTTGAAGCGGCAGTTCCCTAACACGGCCCTAATGGGGCTGACTGCGACCGCAACGAGCCATGTTTTGAAGGATGCCCAGAAAATACTGTGTGTGGAAAAGTGTTTTACTTTCACGGCTTCTTTTAATCGGCCAAATCTTTATTATGAGGTGTGTAACTTTTATGCCAATGTATTACTTTAATGAAGGATTACAGTAGAGGTTACCTTTTCACTATGTTTATTTATATAAGTAACAGGTAGCTCTGTTTAAAAGATTTTAAAATCAGGATGTGATGATAGGCAGATTCATTGATTAATGCTTTCTTCTGTATCTCTTGTGCTGCATAGTCCTTTGCTGGGTTAAATAAAAGACATTGCCTTATGAAATTGATGCACATTATTGTGCAAGGATGGAGTAAAGATTGATACCAAGGACCCTAATAACATCTCTGTTGAAGTTAATTATAAAATAATTCAAGATTAATACACCATTAAAGATTTGCTAATACTCTATTTAGATTATATAACATGTTTTTTCTTTCTTTCCAATCCTTTTAAGAATAGACTTAGTATTTTTCTGAGTTTTCAGTGAAGTTATTCATGCCATGGCTTATGTTTTCATAAAAGTAGCATTAGAAAATAAAAAGGCCTTGATCTTTACAAGTTCTCAGCTTCTGTGCCTTCTTATCCCTGGTAAATTCAAAACCAAGGATCAAGAAGAGTCTGGTAGGTGGCAGGGTCAAGGGAGGTGAATGAAAGAGTAAAGAAAAGGTACTATGCCTATAAAAATTATAAGTCAGTGGCTACATGGATAGTACTCATCAATATACTTTGTAATAAGTTAGCTTTCTCTTAGATTCGGCAGAAGCCCTCCAACACTGAAGATTTTATCGAGGATATTGTAAAGCTCATCAATGGGAGATACAAAGGGCAATCAGGTAACAAAAATAAACCAACTTTGAAGATAGAAGTTTCAAAAAGTAATTAATATTATACTGATCTACTGATGAATGGTTAGCCACCAAAAATATTAGTGCATGGCAGAATATACTTGAGAATGTTATGATAAAATTAATTTGCTTGGTGATCTTAGAAATTGAGTGAGTCATTTACTAATGGGATGGATTATAAGAGTCATCAAACTGTTTATTTTTATTTGCCCCTAATTTCTTTAAGTAGTGGACCTAATGACATAATGCTAATTATCAACAGCACATATTTCTTAAGTATCCACTGTGTATTAGATAGAAAGTTAAGCACTGACTTTTTGAATGGATGTAAAATAGTCCTTGATAGCAAAGACTATTTAAAGAATAAATAGTATACATTGAATGAGGTAACCATAGACGGAGTTGAGAGTATTTATGTTTCTGGATTAATGCACAGATGAGCATTACTGAAGCACAAGGTTTGTGTAAAAGTAGCATTTCTCAAAGCTGTTCTACAAATTTTCAGGGGATATTACTGGGTACCCAGGGTAAAAGGAGCTCCAGGGTCAAATAAGCTTGAGAAAAGTTGCAGCTATTTACCCTCCTGGAGCTTCACGGGGTATATCAGCACATTAGACGTTCTGGCCACTCCTGCAAATAAAGAGAGAAGCCTGTTTAACTTTGTTCAGTGCAGTGGTCCCCAAACTCCCATGAAACTTTTCACATCATACTTGAGAGAAAAAAGAGGTAATGGGAACCAAAACTGCTGGCCCGGGGCTTATTTCTGCTTTAGAGCCAGCTGCTGATCAAATCTTGAATTATACCAGAAAGTCATTATGTGTTTAGGACCCTAGAATTTTTTTTCCTAAATCTTTTTCCCTCATGCATTGTGTTAATCATTATCTTGAATGTGTGTGTATATATATCTAACAGTTGGATATATTTTATACAGGAATCATATATTGCTTTTCTCAGAAAGACTCTGAGCAAGTTACGGTTAGTTTACAGAAACTGGGAATTCAGGCAGGTGCATACCATGCCAATATGGAGCCAGAAGACAAGACCAAGGTTCATAGAAGATGGTCAGCCAATGAAATTCAGGTTAAGTATATTACTTCAACAGAATCCTCATTGACATTTAAAAATATTTTAACTTTATATAATTAACATAAAATGTTAAACATTTTAGGTAGTAGTGGCCACGGTTGCATTTGGTATGGGAATTGATAAACCAGATGTGAGGTTTGTTATCCATCATTCAATGAGTAAATCTATTGAAAATTACTACCAAGAGAGTGGACGTGCAGGTATGTATAACACCTATCCAGAAGAAACTTTTAACAAAGCTTTTCTAGAAAACACGCTATAGATGATGTTTAATAATTCTGTATTTTAAATCTTAGTAGCTACTGTTTTTAGAACAGTGAAGTAATTTTTATAGTTCTATACTTTTTTGTACTTGCGTGCTTATTTTACTTGTATTGGAATGTTATGGTTTCCTGTTTGCTAAGATAATTTGATATCTATCTTTGCCTTCTGAATTTTTAATTAGTGGCTCAAATTGATAACTTCAATAATTGGATTATTGATGCACATAGTTTTTGATTTTATAAAGCTGATTATTGATAGGTCTTGTTAGTCATAATAAAAATTTTCTTTTTATAATTTTAGGGCAGCTGTTACAAATTAATTTGCACATCTCAAATTTCTAGGTGTGATATATTTAACTATGGAACATTGCCAGCTAATTCTATATATATACTATCTTTGCATATTTTGAAATTTTCAAGTAATTTTTCAATCTCAAGATTTCTTACACTATAGGTCGAGATGACATGAGAGCAGACTGTATTCTGTATTATGGCTTTGGAGATATATTCAGAATAAGTTCAATGGTGGTGATGGAAAATGTGGGACAACAGAAGCTTTATGAGATGGTGTCATACTGTCAAAACATAAGCAAGTAAGCCACATACGTTTTCATAAGTTGTCATTTAAGTATGAGCACAGCAGGAAAGTCTAGGAAATTACTTTGAGTACTTGCTCAGTAAGTAAATACACTGGTGGAGTATCTAGTACAAACCTATAAAATGTCTACAGATGTCTAAAGGGTGGGAACCGGTGTATGAACCTTCAGGATGTGCCTTAATTCCAGAAAATGTATTGTCTCTATCTGATAATCCTCTGAAACTATTTTTTATTGGAGTTCTTTCTCTTTAAGTAAAACAAGTATACTGAGATGCTGAATTTTTTTTATTTGAAGAATAATTGAAATAGAATTATTAGTTTCAGGTTTACAACATAGTTATTTAGCATTCTCATACATTATAAAATGGTCACCGCAATAAGTCTAGTTACCCTCTGTCGCCTTACAGAGTTGGTACAATATTGTGGACTGTATTCCGTCTGCTGTATATTACATCCCCCTGTCATCTTTATTTTATTTATAACTAGAAGATTGTACCTCTTAATCCTCTTCACGTATTTTATCCATCCCCACTTTTATTGAAAGTTTTGATACAAATTCACTGAGTTTAAGCCTTTTCTCTCTGGCACTGGCAGAGCTACATGCTTTACCAATTGTGGAAAGGTATTTATGACCAGCATTTTGAGAGCTGAGCTCTGTAACATGTACCATCTTACCAACTGATGGGTTGATGAAATAATTGAGAGCAGGGTTAAGTATCTCCTTAAGAAATAAATTTAAACCTATTTAGGGTGGTTTTAGTTAGAGCATATAGTTCCTTGGTGGCTTTTCGGTATTAGTCATCTTTATACTCTTATTGCCCATCATGTTAAAAGGACTCAAAATTTTTGAATTGATAAATAAGCAGTTATTGAACAGTAACAGAAAACATCATTTCTTTCCTGTAGGTGGTATAATAATCTAGTTAAAGAAAAAAGAAAATGAAAATTTTCTTAGATATCCAGTAGATCTCAAGAAGCATATTTTGGTGTTTAGAGTCAAATATAAGAAACTGCTAAGATACAAGAAACTGCTTTGCTATCAGGAAGATTCTCTTAATAGTTGCAAAATATTGAATCTCAAGGGAATCTCAGACAACTTCTAAAAGCAGTGTTTATCAAGTACATATGGAAAAAATGATATGTGGTAGGCAGAAGTCTCCCAAAGATGCCTACATCCAAGTTCCTGGCAACTGTAAGTCACCTGCCATGGCAAAAGGGAATTAAGACTGCAAATGGAATTAAGGTTGCTAATCAGATGACTGTAAAATAGGGATATAGCCCTGGGTTGTTTGTGTGGATCCAGTATGATTATAAGGGTCCTTAAATGTGGAAGTAAGCAGGAAAGGTCAAAATGATATTCACTGACTTTGAAGATAGAGGAAAAGGGGTCAGGAGCCTTTGCCTTCTGAATTTTTAATTAGTGGCAGTCTCTACGAACTGGAAAGGACAAGGAAAGATTCTCCCCTAGAGCCTCAGAAGAAATCCATCCCTGCCAATACTCTGATTTTAAGCCAATAAAACCCACATCAGACTTATAACCTATAGAAATGTAAAACAATAAATATGTGTTAAGCCAGTAAATTTGTGGTAATGTTATGATAGCAATAGGAAACTAATATAATATATAACTGTTCAGAAATAGGGATTCTTGGGGCACCTGAGTGACTCCATCAGGTAAGCATCTGACTTTAGCTCAGGTCATGATCTCACAATTTCATGGGTTCAAGATCCACGTCAGGCTCTGTGTTGACAGCTCAGAGCCTGGAGCATGCTTTGGATTCTGTGTCTCCCTCTCTTTGTCTCTCCCTCACTTGCCCTCTGTCTCTCAAAAATAAACATTTACAAATTTTTTTTAAAAATTGAAAAAAGGAAATAGGGATTCTTAAAACTTATTAGGTCATTTAATCATTTATATCTCAATGTGTTTGCAGGTGTCGCCGTGTGTTGATAGCTCAACATTTTGATGAAGTATGGAATTCAGAAGCATGCAACAGAATGTGTGATAACTGTTGTAAAGACATTTGTGAGTTCACTGTTTTTCCTTTTTTAAAAAATTTTTAAAAATTTATTTTGAGGGAGACAGTGTGTGAGCAGGGGAGGGGCAAAGATAGAGAGTGAGAATCCCAAGCAGGCTCTGTAGGGTCAACACAGAGCCTGATGTGGAGCTTGATCTCATGAAACTGTGAGATCATGACCTGAGCCAAAATCAAGAGTTGGATGTTTAACCAACTGAGCCACTCAGGTGCCCGAGTTCACTATTTGTCTAACTGAAGTATAGTTGACCTATAATGTTATATTAGTTTCAGGCATATGGCATACAAATCTGATAAGTCCATATATCGTGCTGTGCCTACTGCAAGTGTAGCTACCATCTGTCACCATGCAATGCTGTTACAGTTCCATTGACTATATTCTCTATGCTGTACCTCTCATCCCCATGACTTACTCATTCCATGACTGGAAACTTGTACTCGCATTCACCCATTTTACCCATCCCTCTACCTCCTTCCCCTCTGACAAACATCACTTTGTTTTCATATATGGGTCAGATTTTGCTTTCTGGTTTTTTCCTTTATTTTTTAGATTCTACATACAAGTGAAATCCTATAGTATTTGTCTTCAACAAATTTCATTTAGCATAATACCCTCCAGATCCATTCATGTTGTTACTAATGGCAAGATCTTTCTTTTTTATGGCTGAGTTATATTCTATTGTGGTAATGGACACTTGGGTTGCTACCATATTTTGGCTTTAAACATGGGAGACATCTGTCTTTTCAAATTAGTGTTTTTGGTTTTGCGGGGTAAATTCTTGGTTATAGAATTACTGAATCATGTGGTAGTTACATTTTTAATTTTTTGAGGAAGATCCATACTGTTTTCCACAGTGGCTACCCCAATTTGCATTGCCACGAACAATGCACAGGGTTCTCTTTTCTCTCCATCCTTGCCAACATTGGTTGCTTCTTATGTTGTTGATTTTGGCCATTCTGACAGGTGTGAGGTGACATTGTGGTTTGATCACTGGGTTTTATTTGCATTTCCCTAATGATTAGTGATATCTATTCAGGTCTTCTGCCCATTTTTAAATTGGATTATGGTTTTATTGATGTTGAGTTGTAGAAGTTCTTTATATATTTTGAATGCCAACCCTTTATTGGCCATATCATTTGCAGATATCTTCTCCATGTCAGTAGGTTGTCTTTCAGTTTTGTTGATGGTTTTCTTCACTGTGCAAAGCTTTTTCTTTTGTTGTGGTCCCAATAATTGTGCTTTTGTGTCCCTTGCATGAGGAGGCATTTCCAGAAAAATGTTGCTATGGCTGATGTTAAAGAAATTACTGCCTATGTTCTCTTCTGGCATTTTATGGTTACAGGTCTTATATTTAGGTCTTAAATCCATTTTTAGTTTGTTTTTGTGTATTGTGTAAGAAAGTGGTCCAGTTTTCCCAGTACATTTATTGAAGAGACTATTGTATATTCTTGCATCCTTTGTCATAGATTAATTGACCATATATATAAGTGTGGGTTTATTTCTGGTCTATTCTGTCATTGATCTGTGTGGTTTTTTTTTTTTTTAATTTTTTTATGTTTATTCTTGAGAGAGAGAAAGAGAATGAATGGGGGAGGGGCAGAGAGAGTGAGAGAGAGGAGACACGGAATCCGAAACTGGTTCCAGGCTCCAAGCTATCAGCACAGAGCCTGATGTTGGGCTCGAACTCATGAACCATGAGATCATGGCCTGAGCCAGAGTCAGATGCTTAACTGACTGAGCCACCCAGGCATCCCCTCATGGATCTGCTTTTATGCCAGTACATTATTTTGATTATTACAAGTTTGTAGTATATCCTGAAATCTGGGATTTGAAATCCAGCCTTATTCTTCTTTCTCAAGATTTCACTGGTCATTTGAGGTCTGTTGTAGTACCGTACAAATTTTAGGATTATTTGTTCCAGTTCTGTGAAAAATGCTGTTGTTATTTTCATAGTGATTACTGTAGATTGCTTTGTGTAGTAGGCATTTTACCAGTATTCTTCCAATTCATGAGCGTTGAATATCTTCCCATTTGCTTTGGTAATCTTCAATTTCTTTCATCAGCATTTTATATAGTTTTCAGAGTACAGATTCTTTTGCTTCCTTGGTTAAGTTTATTCTAGTATTTTATTATGTTGGGTGCAGTTGTAAATGGAATTGTGTTTTTAATTTATCTTTCTACTACTTAGTGATTAGCATACAGAAACATAACTGATGTGTATTAATTTTGTTTCCTGCAACTTTACTGAATTCATATTTTCTAATTGCTTTTAAATGCAGTCTTTCAGGTTTTCTATGTATAATATCATGTCACCTGCAAATAGTGATATTTTAACTTCTTCCTTACCAATATTGGTTTATTTCTTTTTCTTGTCTGAATGCTGTGGCTACGACTTCCAGTACTATATTGAATGAAACTGGTGAGAGTGGACATCATTGTCTTGCTCCTGACCTTAGAGGGAACGCTCTCAGTTTTTTACAGTTGAGTGTAATTTTAGCTCTAGATACTTGATGTATGGCCATTATTATGTTGAGGTATGTTCCCTTTAAACCTTTGTTGAGTTTTGGTCAGGAACAGATGTTGAATTTTGTCAAATGCTTTTCCCCACATCTATTGAAATCATCATACGGTTTTTACTCTACCTCTTATTCAAGAGTATCACACTGATTGATTTGCAAATATTGAACAGTTCTGTATCCCCAGAATAAATTCCATTTCATCCTGGTGAATGATCCTTTTAATGTATTGCTGAATGTGGTTTGCTGATATTTTGTTGAGGATTTTTGCATGTATGTGCATCAATGATAGTGACCTGTAGCTTTCTTTTTGTGTGTTATCTTAGTCTGGCTTGGCATCAGGGTAATTCTGGCCTCATGGAATGTATTTGGAAGCTTTCCTTCCTCATCTAGTTTTTGGCATAGTCTGAGAATAGGTATTAACTCCTTTTTATGTGTTTGGTAGATTTCATTTGTGAACCTGTCTCTCTGGTCTTGGACCTTTGTTGATAGTTTATTTTATTTTATTTTATTTTAATCTTTTTTCTTTTCTTTTTTTTAAAGTAGGATCTATACTGAGTGTGGAGCCTAACACAGGGCTTGAACTCACAACCCTGAGATCAAGCCCTGAGCTGAGATCAAGAGTCAGACTCCTGAGCCAGCCAGGTTCCCCTGTTGGTAGTTTTTTTTAATTATAACTTTCATATCATTACTAGTAATTGGTCTGTTCAGACTTCCATTTTCCCTTATTCAGTTTTAGAAAATGGTACATATTTAGAAATTTATCTATTTCTTCTAGGTTGTCCAATTTGTTGGTATATAATTTTTCATAATATTCTCTTAGAACCCTTTGTATTTCTGTGGTGTCAGTTACTTTAGTTTCATTATGGATTCTTTTTTTGGGAAGGGGTGCAGGGGGAGAGCGAGAATGTGTATGAGCATGGGAGGAGCAGAAAGGGGACAGAGAGAATCTCAGGCAGGCTCCACGCTGGGTAGAGTCCTTTGTTGTTTTTTCTTGAGGAGTAGTGGGTTAAGGTTTATCAGTTTCATTTATCTTTCCAAAGAACCAGTGCTTAGTTTACTTGATCTTTTTCTTTTTTTAGTTTTTATGTCTGCTTTGATCTTCATTATTTCCTTTCTTCTACTTATCTTGGGTTTTGTTCTTTTCCTAGTTCCTTTTCTTTCTAGTTCCTTCAGGTATAAAGTTAGATTGTTTATTAGAGATTTTTCTTGTATTGTTATAAATTTACCTCTTAAAACTGCATTTATCGTGTCCTAAAGATTTTGGACGGTTGTATTTTCATTTTCATTGTCTCCATGTGTTTTTTTTTTTTATTTCTTTTTTTTTTTTTGCTGAACTATTGGTTGTGTAGTAGCATGTTGTTTAGCCTCCACATGTTTGTTTGTGTTTTTCTCAGTGTTTTTCTTGTGATTGACTTCTAGTTTTATGCTGTTGTGGTTGGAAAAGATGCATGATACAATTTCCATCTTTTAAATTTATTGAGACTTATTTTTGTTTTGTACCCTAATATGATCTGTATGACTGTGTATATTGTGTATTCTGTCTTTGGATGGAATGTTCTGTATATATCTGCTATGTCCATCCAGTCCAGTGTGTCATTCAAAGATGGTTTCCTTGTTGACCTTCCACCGGGAAGATCTATCAATTGATATAAGTGGTGTGTTAAAGTTCCTTACCATTGTTGTATTACTATCAGTTTCTCTTTTTGGTTATGTTTATGTATTTCGATGCTCCTATGTTGGGTGTGTAGATACGTACACATGTTATACCTTCGTGGATTGGTACCTTTATCATTATGTAATACCCTTCTGTGACTCTTATTACAGTCTTTGTTTCAAAGCATATTTTGTCTGATATATGTACTTTTACTCTGGCTTTTCTTTTTGCTTCTACTTGCATAATACGGTTTTCCATCCCTTCATTCTGAATCTGTGTCTTTAGGCCTGAAGTTAAATCTCTTATAAGCAACACATAGATGGGTCTTTTTTTTTTTTAACCTATTCCACCACCCTATATCTTTTGAGTGAAACATTTAGATCATTTACATTTAAAAAGTAGTTATTGATAGCTATGCACTTATTGCTATTTTTTGATTGTTTTCTGGTTCTGTAGTTCTCTGTTCTTTTCAATATTTTTCACATTTTTTTTATTTTTTTAAAAGTAATCTTTGTGCCCAACATGGGGCTTGAACTCACAACCCCAAGATGCACACTCCATGCACTGAGTCAGCCCAGCACCCCTATTACTTTCTATTTTTCTTTTTACTTTGAGTCAGCACAATGTTACATTTGTTTCAGATGTACAACATAGTGATTCAACAACTCTATAAATTATGCTGTGCCCATCACAAGCATAGCTACTGTGACCAGGCAACACTGTTATAGTACCATTGATTATATTCTCTATACTGTACTTTTTCCTTTTTTTAAACCTATTACAGGTTTTGCATTTGTGGTTATCATGAGGTTCATATATATCAAAGTATAAAGCAGTATATATTAGATGGTCATTTAAGTTTGAACACATGCCAAAAGAACTTTTCCACTTCCCCCCTCCATGGCTTATATATATTTGCTTTGTTTTACATCTTTGTATTCATAATTTCCTTATATTTAATTATGGCCAATTTAATGGTAATGAATTCCTTTATCTTTACCTTCAATTCTGAATGATACTCTTGCTGGGCATTCCTGATTGTAGGTTTTTTCCTTTCAGTGTATCATGCCACTCCCTTCTGGCCTGCAAAGTTTTTGCTGAAAATCAGCTGGTAGCCTTATGGGATTTCTCTTGTACGTAACTATTTCTCCTTTGCTCCTTTTCCAACTTTCTCTTTAGCCTTTGACATTTTAATTTTGTGTTATGGAGTGGATCTTCTCCAGTTCATTTTGTTAGGGGCTCTATGTGATTCCTGAATCTGGATGTCTCTTTCTTTCTCTAGGTTAGGAAAGTTTTTGGCTATTCAAATAAAATTTCTGCCCCTTTCTCTTCTCCTTCTTCTGAGACCCTCATAATATGAATGTTTACTCACTTGATGTTATCCAACAGATCCCTTAACCTACCCTCATTTGTAAAAAATCCTTTATTTTTGCTGTTTAGCTTGAGTGCATTACTCCATCTTCTGAATCACTGATCTGTTCTGCATCCATTTGATTTCCTCTAATGTATTTTTCATTTCAGTTATTCAACTCTGGTTGTTTATATTTTTCATTTCTTTGTTGCAAAGTGCTGAGTTTTCCCATTCTTCAGTCCAGTGAGCATCTTCAAGATCATTACTTGCTCTCCAGATCATATTGCTCTTCTGTTTCATTGTTTTTCTAAAGTTTTGTCTTATTCTTTTCATTTAGAGCATATTCCCTTCTTGCCCCATCTTGCTTGACTGCTACTTCTCCCAAACCTGAAGGAATGGTCTTGGTTTGTGGTGGTCCTCTGTGTAGACTGCATATGCCTGGTGACTTTTGTTGGCTGGCTGGAGCTGTGACTGGTATGAACTGGGGGTTTCAGGGCACCCCATGGTGGAGCTGTCTTGATGTGATGGCTAGAGCTTAAGTGGGTGTGGGCTCGGGCATTCCTGAGGCTCTTTACAGAGACAGGTTATCCTGGCAGGACAGCTGAAGCTGAAGTGGGTGCAAGCCAGGGTGGTCCTGGGGTTCTCCATGCAGAGGGCACCCTGGAAGGATGTCTGAAACTGAAGTGGGTGTGAGCTGGGGTGTTGTGGGATGTACAAAAGGTGCTCTGGTGTGGGAGGTGGAGCTGAGGTGTGTTGCTGGCTGGGAAGGTCCCTGGGTGCTTGGTGTAGGGGCAACCTACAGGGCAGCTGTAGGGTCTCTGCACAGATGGTTCCCTGGAAGGAAGCTGAAATGGGTGCAAGCCAGGTGTCCTAGCTGGTCAGGTGGAGCTGAAAGAGGTCATCTACTGGGGGAGCCCTAGGAAGCTTCCTGAACCCAAAGCAGTGCAGGCCTAGAGTGTTCCAAGGTGCTTTGTTCTGCCTCAGTGTGGTGAGACAGGTGGAGCTGTAGTAAATAATGGCTAGGGCTTCCTGGTGTGCACCACCAGGGAGTGGCCTTGGTGATAGCTGGGGCTGGTGTCGGGCTCACTGAGGGGGTAATCTGGTTAGGACGCCTGGACCCTGCTCCAGTCTAGGTTGTCAAGGTGGGGGGAGGGTGCATAAATTGTTACACATATTAGACTTTCCAGCACAGAGAGAGTTGCAGCAGCTCCCCTTCATTTATAAAGCTGTTTAAGACTAATTCCTTTATATTCTAGTTGCTCTTTAAAGCCATAGCTTTTATCTTCTGTGGCCCAGGGTAGATGAATCTGTTCCTGGTACCTCATTACTATTCTCTCCACTGCAGTTTGCAGCATCAGGGGTGGGGTACCCTTGGTTACCAGGTCTCAGTCTCTCTTGCTGCTCTGTGTGGTCTTTTGTTCAATCAGCCCTTCCTCGGGAGGAATGGCCTACAAATAGGTGTAAATTTCGTGCGCCCAGTTCAGGATCTTCCTGTGTTGCCATCTTGGATTGGAACTCCCTGGTTCGTTGTTTTTAAATCTTTATAGGCTAATATATATAGCTAGGACTACACGGAGGCAATTATTAGATAGACCCCAAAATGGATTAACCAAGCTGTGACTGGCATTTTCTAGATTCAAAAGTAACAGCTCAGAAGTTTTAAAAGTAAGTAAAAGGAAAAATGATGTGGGTGCATATCTTTTATGTTGCTGTATGGAAGGCATGTTAAACGTTTAAGAAGTGAAGGGAAAAGCTTAAATTCTTCTAAATGCAACTGCTATTTATAAGAAAAGGCTAGTCACTAATTGAGAAGAGAATTTAATGTAAAGGAGAGATTACAGGCAATCACTTTTGATCCAGATAATGCCTAACCACTCATAAGATACTAATTTAGCAGTGTTAGGGAGTTGTGTTTTAACTTTTTTCATCCTGTGTGTGGTGTGTGAGGAGCAGGAATAACCAGTTCCCCCTCACATAGTTCTGATGCATCGGTGGGTGAAGATCACTGCGATTTTAACTTTGCAGCTAGATAACCTTGTTTATGAGTTTATTATACTATGTTATACGGATCACAGAACAAGAGTCTAATATATAAATCAGGGTGTTAGAATCAATAATTAGAAATATTTAACCAAGACATTCTTGTCTCTAAATCAGTACTGAGGAAGCCATAGTTTTCAGAATATTGCTTAATGAGCGCAAATTAGGTAAATACAATGAATGAGAGATTTTTATAAGAGAATCAGTCTAGTCATGTCTGGCAGATACGGATTCCTAGAGCATACCCAAAAGCCTTCTGGTAACCAGCTTATTTTCTTTACATCACTGTAAATTCAACAATGCCTTATGGAGACCATAACTTCGTTTACTAACAGACTTGAGGAATAGCCTAGTTTTGGTTCAGAACAAAATACCAAATCAGTGTTTAGGGTGGGTCATGTTGAGGACTCATTTCAAACCAGTTTAACCACTTAGACTAGCCTGTCCTTGCTGTTGCTGTAATTTCTAAATCCCATTTGCCTGTCTCATTATAGCGTGTGAAAGAAAGAATGTAACAGCATACTGCAGAGATCTCATCAAGATTCTGAAGCAGGCCGAGGACCTGAATGAAAAGCTCACTCCCCTGAAACTGATTGATTCGTGGATGGGAAAGGGGGCAGCAAAGCTGAGAGTGGCCGGCGTTGCTCCTCCTAAGCTTCCTCGTGAAGACCTGGAGAAAATTATCGCACACTTCCTTCTACAGCAGTACCTTAAGTATATACAGATCCATTTCTTGTCCTTTGGTGTTGCCTTTATGTTATCTCGTAACTGCAACAAAACCAATGGTTTTTCAGCTGTCTCATGTGAAACTCTTCAATGCCATAAAATTTACCTTATAAACTCAAACTTCACTGATCGCTGTATGTCAAAAAAAATACACTTATAGAAAGTATTTTAATTTTTCACAAGTTTCATATTCCACATATTAAAATCATTGCACTTACTGTTTTCATAAATTTCAGTTTTTTTCTGCAATTTCTTAAAACCTTTCTGATTGTTGGCCTTTATCTTCCACAGAGAAGACTACAGTTTTACAGCCTATGCTACCATTTCATATTTGAAAATAGGACCTAAAGCTAATCTTCTAAATAATGAGGCACATGTTATTACCATGCAAGTTGTTAAGCCCACACAGAGCTGTTTCAAGGTAACTAAAGCTTATGGGATCCTTTAAATGGTACTGTCCTGGGTCAGGATGAACATAGAAGATAGGCAGGAATCTCGGCATGAAAGATAGAAAACATTATCTTTGTTTTCTGTAAAAGTATTAAGCCACAATTTAAACTAGTTTACTTTTTAATATAGACTACAGTTTCCAACCCTTTAAAATGTGAAAAACCCATTTCTGTGTTGTCTAGTTTGTGATGCACCCGGTCCTCACAATATTGCTTGTGATCAACACCGGTTGAGAAGTCTGCAAAGACGTGACATGTACCCCTCAGTCTATGCATTAGGGTTTCTCTGACGGCGTGTCCTTTCAGGACAGGGCTCATATAGGAGTCTGGCGCCTTAGCCCACTCAGCCATCCTGACACCAGGGCTCATATAAGAGTAGACATTTGAAGATTAAGACACTTAAGAGCTACCTGGTATAGAAGGACCAGGGGGATTATTAATCTGAAGAAAATGGAGCAGCTGAGTTTTGATCAGAGTATTTGTTTTGTTTTTGTTGCTAGATTGAATCATCTGAAACTTGTCATTCTGAAGGAGCCGATAAAAGGAGGGAAGAAAAAAATTCAGGTAACTTCCAGAAATCTGCAAACACGCTTCAGCGATCTAAGAATACAGGGACTAAGAAAAGAAAAATTGATGATGCAGGAGATGAAAGTCTCTGAATTTTCCAAGAAAATAGTTTATGCATGTATACACAATTATTTTGTAGTTAAAAGTTTCAGACAGTTTTATTAATATTTTATATGTATGGAACTTACCTGAAGTATTGAAGACTTGAATATTTAAGATCATGAATTATATACATTTACAGTATGAAACAAAATTCTTTTTTTGAGAAAAATAATTTTAATGTAAAATATTTAAGAATGATTTCACCTAAAACTCTTTATCTCTTCATATACCTAATTATATTTCTCTTTTGATATCACTGTTATCATAAGGAATATTTTGCATAGTCTTATTACAAAGTGTTGTTGCTCATAACCGCTGCAGAATCAAAATGTAAAAGGATATTAGCAAGTAAGATACTGCTACCTCTCTAAAGTAAAATTGTAAGCATCTTGAAACCACAACCCTCTCTGACATTTCACAATCAAAGAATGACTTTGGTATACCAGACCAAGTTGTCAGCTAAGTAGATAACGTAGCTAAATCTGCTCCAAAGCATTTACTCAGAAATGAGTAACTTAAATCCTTACATTTACATAAATGGTCAATTTTGTTTGGAAAAAAAAAACCCCTGTATATTATGTGATCTTTACAATTTTACTTCTATTTTAATACTTTCCCACTAAACTCATTATCACTGCTGTATTCTTAACTTGATTAAACCTATGGTCATTTACCTTATTATGACTTGTATTATTTGAAACTTTATGTGATTCTTGAAATGCCTTTTAAAATCAAAATTTCTGTCAGTACTTGGATCTAGCAGACCTTCTTCACATGATGAAAGATCCATCTGATTTAAAATTAAGACAGCTCTCATCATTCTCCAACTCTGCATGACAACTTTGATGTGTCTTGTCCTGTGGGACATCTCAGCATTAATTCATAATCTGAACCAAAGCCCCCATGCGTGGTATTTTCTCAGTAGTACAACCTATACATGGAGATAATAAAGTTATTCTCATGAGTACCAAAAAGGAAAAATATGCAGTTATGCTGTGTTATTTTACATTTTTTTTAATGCTTTATTTATTTTTGATACAGAGAGAGACAGCACGAGAGGGGGAGGGGCAGAGAGAGAAGGAGACACAGAATTGGAAGCAGGCTCCAGGCTCTGAGCTGGCTGTCAGCACAGAGCCTGATGCAGGGCTCGAACCCACAAACGTGAGATCTGACCTGAGCCGAAGTCGGAGGCTTAACCGACTGAGCCACCCAGGCGCCCCTATGCTGTGTTATTTTAGATTGGCTAGCACAAAAATCTGGTCACAAAATTTTACAGCTAACTGTGTCATAGGAGTGGTTCCCATAGAAAACATTTGA
Organism: Suricata suricatta; assembly: GCF_006229205.1. Taxonomy (NCBI): domain Eukaryota; kingdom Metazoa; phylum Chordata; class Mammalia; order Carnivora; family Herpestidae; genus Suricata; species Suricata suricatta. The sequence goes on from NC_043709.1 coordinate 84,468,204, forward strand.
ATGACACTGTGAGGTAGTGTCATCTGTACAATAAATGCAATCTATATGAACATTAAAAATATCTAGTGAATTAAAGATGTAGGACCTGGACTACCCGTTAGCTTAGAGTCATGACTTATAACTCAGTTGCTTATTAAACCTTTATCTTCCATGGGGAAATTATTTAAACTCCTTGTTAGTAAATTATGGTGGTGGGGGGGCTGCCTCAGAGTAATGTAAAGAGGAGTAAATAATAAGTATGGCAAAGTACCTGGTTCATCCTTGAGTACAATAGCTATTCCCCTTAAAAAGGGAGAATGAATCTCAAATAAATGTAGAAATGCACTAACAGGAACAACTCTGGAAGAGATTTTTTTTTCGTTAACTATAAAATAGTATAGCAGGAAGGTAGGTAATTAGGAGATGATTAGGAATTAAGACCAGCAATAATACTAGGTTTGATTTGCAAGAAATGAGAAAACATTGTCATTTTTCCCAAAATGATTAAAACCATGTAAATTCTATTCAATAAGAAAATCAGAAAGCTGGTTACAAGACTAACAAGCAGAGAAAGGTACTAATTTGCTTATCTATTTTACCTTGTAGTTAAAAAATGTTATATGAGCAAAAAGGTCAAAGCTGAAGTCTCTGTCAAGTGTCCTACAGTAGCTACAGCCATGCACTTGGCTGCGTATCATCCCATCTGTTTAGCCTGGGTCCACAGTCCTCTGAAATAAAAAATATGAGATATAATCTTCACTGTCCTTAAAAAATGCTACCACCTTAACCTTACAAAATTCTTTAAAGGGGTTGAATATTGACAGTCCTTGAGACTGGGTAAATCGGGCTAGCAGAGGACTAGTTGGATGGTCTTTGCCATGGAAGCAATCACCAGCCCACACTAGCCAAAACTGATTTTGCTATTTGAGAATTCTATCCAAATTACTGCCCTAAAATTAAAGGATAATACCAACTCTATAAATGTTTCAATAAATCCTCTATTTCAGGCTGTACTAGGTAAGAATAACCCTAATAACCAGTCTCCTCTTGCACAGTAAGTTTATCAAACAAGCGATGACAAAGTATCACTGAAAAATGTGTCCTTTTTCCTAATCCTTAGATTTTTAATCCTTAAGTTAAGGCCTCCAATGCAGTTTAACTTAAGTGGTCACCAGACTGATAATATTAGTTGTTGTCCAGTCTCACGAAATCTTACCAGATTTCAGCAACCCATGTTGGGAATTCATTTTAAATTCTTCCCTTACAACATCCTGATTTCTCCTCTACAGTATTCTTACTATATTCTACAAAGTTTTTGGGAATCCCTGATAAAACACTGACGTTGGTAATCAAGAGATTTATTTTTTTTAATGTGGGGCTTGAACTCACAACCCTGAGATCAAGACCTGAGCTGAGATCAAGAGTCAGATGCTTAACCAACTGAGCCACACAGGCACCCAGGGAGTCAAGAGATTTAAATATCAACTGTTTTACATATTTAATTTTTATATTTTTATTTAATTAACTGAGCCTTGATTTCTTCACCGAAAACCTAAGTGTATACCACCTATTCCATGGCTATTTAGAGAATGGTAAGGGAGCAAACAGAGCACAGTACTAGAAAATGGCTGATACAAGTGGCCTGTGTATTACACTGCCTGGACCATTACCAAACGTATTCCAGCCTCAAAGTCCCTTCAGTTTGTGTCTTGAAATATGTGTAACAAATTATTTAGTGTACTTATTTAATGCTTCTGCAAATTAAGAGAGTCAAGGTCTCTTAGATTCACTCAAAACAAGAGATACCTGTTTATTTTTGGATATTGCCTCTAGCAGAATATGACACATATTAAGGATATAATTTATCCTAGAGGGCTTAAAATGTTTAAAAAAATCCCACAAACCCCAACTGTTAATTGAGAGTTGATGACAAATATACCATAGAAGTGACACAGAATGTCTGTAGAGGAAACTGAAAACAAGTTAGCACTTTAGAGCCAGGCTGAAAGCACTCTTATGATTGTGTGTTTTTACCTACAGCAGAGCTAACAAAATAATGAAGCTGCCTCTTAAAATACATCTGGCTCTTCTGCTACTTCAACTCCATGGTTAACCTGAAGGAGTGATATCCTTACCTGTGGAGCTGGTCTCTCACCGAGTGTTGTCTGGTTCTTTTATCTGTAACATCAACTGTGTCTCTGCTCCACCACTAGGAGGGAGGCAACACTGGGGGGGGCAGGAGGAAGTCTACATCCAGTTGGATGGAGGTGTTCAGCTGAGGAAGGCTGTTTACTGTAGGAAATTTTTTCAGTCATAATTCCATGGGGACAGAATAGGGTCATCAGGACCCCCCAGGGTCCTCATTTACCTACATGGTTTATACCCCAGAAATTATTTATTAATCTAAAGCTGTGCTGTCCAGTTAGGCAGACACTAGATATATGCAGCTATTTTAACTTAGGTGCTGAAGAGATACGTAGTAGTGACTAGTAGTGACTACCTGACTGGACACTGCAAAGGTACAGAACATTTCTGTCATCACATAAAGTTCCACTGCACAGTGCTGATAAGTATCTGAAAATGAAAAACAAAGTAACAGCTCATAACTCTTTTAAGTTACAAGATATCCCAGTCTGTTCTGTCACTGTATAATTTTCCAACGGAAAAATTCTTTGTCACAAAAAAAATGCTATGATAACTTCCTAAAGTAACAAAAGTTGGAAAACCAGATATTTAGATTTGCTGGCAGCCACTCCTTTACCATCAGATGGGCTGTGTGACAAGAAGACGTGATCACGGATGCCGGCTTACCTGCTGCCAGACTGGGCTGGGCTCCCAGGATGCAGTGCAGACATCACCTGCCGCATAGATATCAGAGACAGACGTGTGCATGTGATCGTCCACTTTCAGGCCACCATCTTCTCCTACATCAAACTAAACAAGGTTCCTTATGAGAATACATGGGAAGAGAAATGAGATCCCTTTGTCATTCTAAAGTAAAAGAACAAGTTAAATTTTTACACCTTGGTATGCTGACCTTTAATGAGAAAGTAAAAATTAGCTGAAAGTTTAGACAACTCAGCTGAATTTCCAGAGAATCAAAATCCTACTAAGACGATCTCAAAAAATTTTAGACTTTGATCAATAACACTCAGTAACCATGACTACCCCACTCATAATTACAATATTATCCATTCTGTGGGCTCCAAATACTAAAAGGCAAAAAATATAAGATAGTTTCTCTAAAAGAATCACTTGTAAGAATCCACGTGTCAGTCTCTTACCAACCTTCAGACAAAACGTGCATTATGTCCCATCAATGATGACACTTGTGCTGGGATGTTAGCTGCCTAAGGACTTCAGGCAGTAAGAAATACTGCAAATCCAAACATGAATATGATCTAAATTGTTTTCAGCTTCCTTAAGTTACAGTTTTACCCTATAATAATGAGCAGTTAGTTATACTTGAGACTTAGCAATGTCATAAGTACAGTACTTTAAAAACATTCACAGCAGGACAAAAAACGTCACCTTACATTGTTGCCACAGAGAAAAGGTTCTATATTTCCTGTAACTCCTGTAGCGCTGACAACGAAATCACAGCAGTTTATCTTTTCATTGGTCAATTCCACATATACAGGCCAAACCTCTAAAACAAAATGAAAATCCAAAACAAAAACTTTATTCTCAAATGTGATCACCACCAGCTGTTGGTAGCATTTGATAATGCCTAGAACAAAGGAAGAAAAAGGCAAGAGAGGACTTAAAACAACACCCCTTGAGGGGCACCTGGCTGACTCAGGCAGTAGACCATTCAACTCTTCTTGATCTTGGGGTGATGAGTTTGAGTCCCACATTCAGTGTAAAGTTTGCTTAAAGAAAAAAACCCAAGTCATTTTATAAGGTGCATTTGCTAAAACAATTGGATTGCAATCAACATTATCTCTTTGTTTTGGGTATAATTACAAAATATGGCATTCTAAACATTTTTCCTTCAAATTTAAACCTAGAACTTCTAACAAAGTAAATTTAAGTTGATAATCACTTTATACATCCTTTAAAAATACTAATGTATTCCATTATTTAGGTTGAAAATCACATATTCCCAAAGTACTGTAATGAATGTGTGTATAATGTAAGTTATAACCTTCAACTCAGTCATTATATGTGGGATCATGCACAATGGAAAAAACACGGAACAGCAATATGAACTAAAAAAAAAAAAATCACCTGAAACCAAATCGAAACTGGTAGTAATAAAACATTGTACCTATTTTCTGGTTTATGGATCATAAAACAAACCTCCTATAATTTAGGAATTAACACTGTAAGTAGAAAACTTTGATTCAAAAAGAGAAATATCTAAGAAATATTCACATTCCTTTCCCATGACCCAACCTCAAAATGTTACCTGAGCACTGTCTGTATGATGCGCTCCTGATACAAAAGGATTTCCTTCACATATCAACTTGGGTTTAGCTCCAGCACAAAGGGTTTCTTATACACATACTGACTGCCATCTCCTGTTAAAATGCACTGTAAAAATAGGGTAATGAACGGGAGAGGAGAAACATTTATACATGGGTATAGTTTCATTTTAAATCAAAAATTCATTTAGACAAAAGCAAAGATACATTAAGGTTCCCTCTTGGTGGAACTCAATACTTTGTTACAACAAGTAAAAATCAGAGTAAACCTGAGAACCCATTATCCAATCCAGTGATTCACCATCATTTTAGGGCTCCGAACCATTTTGGGAATCCAGTGAAAACTAGTCTCTCTCTTGGGAAAAAAGGTACATTCATACCAGATTTTGCATAAAACTTAGAGAATCTCATGATATTCAGGAAGGTATGTTGACCTCAGGTTAAAAACTAAAAACTAAAAAAATTTTTTAATGTTTATTTTTGAGAGACAAAGCTACAGAGTGTGAATGGGGAAGAGGCAGAGAGAGGGAGACACAGAATCGGTAGCAGATTCTAGGCCCTGAGCTGTCAGCACAGAGCCCGATGTGGGGCTCAAAGTCTCAAACTGCAAGATCATGACCTGAGCTGAGTCAGAGGCTCAACTGACTGAGCCATCCAGGTGCCCCAACGTTTAGAAATCTTAAAATTGAGCATTCTGGGGGCACCTGGGTGGCTCAGTTGGTTAAGCAGCTGACTTCAGCTCAGGTCATGATCTTGCAGTTCTTGAGTTCAAGCCCTGCATCGGGCTCTGTGCAGACAGCCCAGAGCCTGGAGCCTGTTTCCGATTCTGTGTCTCCCTCTCTGCCCCTCCCCAACATGCACTGTGTGTGTCTCTCTCAAAAATAAATAAATGTTAAAATTAAAACAAACAAACTGAGCATTCTGGTATTATACCTGGGGCAGACCTTAATAAGTATTTCTGATCTCAATGGGAGTTGCCAGAAGATGTAATTCTAATCATATCACACCTTCATATCTGCTGTGGGTACAGGGGAGTACAGGGTAGTGGAAAAGGTTAGAATATGTCTTCTTAGTCTAAAAACACAGGAAATACTAACAGTATTTAGATTCTTTTTAAGTACAAAGAACAATCACTTTACCAGTAAACATGCTCCTTGCGGATATTTTCATATAAATGAAAAGTTTGTTAAGCTTAAGTCCTAGCATATACTGTTTTAAGGTTATTTATATTAACTTTTTATGTTTATTTATTTTGAGAAAGAGAGGGATAGAACACAAGCAGGGGAGAGGCAGAGAGAAAGGGAGAGAGAGAATTCCAAGCAGGCTCCACACTATCCGAGGTGGAGCTCAATCCCACGAAGCAGGAGATCATAACCTGAGCTGCAACCAAGAGTCAGAGGCTTAACTGACTAACAGACACCCTTATATTAAATTTTAATATCACTGAGTCTAAAAATACATATTCAAGATCCACTGTTTTTGTTACTTCATATAAAATGAAAGCCTACATATAAGCAGTAGCCTTTAGAAAAGCATACATGCAAATTGGAGGGCCAAGATGGCAGAGAAGTAGGGGGATCCCCACTTCCCACTCGCATGTCTCAAACACAGAAGGGCTGAAGCCAAAGGACTCTGGACCCCAAGAGTCTGGGAGGAAAGGAGACAGAGTCCACTAGGAAGACAGCCTCATAGGTGTGTGGTTCTGAATTGGGAGACATAAAACTGGGCCAGGACACAGAGGCACGGAGCGGAAGGATCCCCTTCTCCTAAGAGACAAAGGGGAGAGAAAGTGGCTGGGGAAGTGTAGGACTGTATGGACAAGAGAAAAACCTCGGCCTGGGGCAGAGAGGGATCCTATCATCCCATCTTTAACCACAGGGCTTTCAGGGAGATTCCATCTCTAACTGCAGAGCTTTCTTCGGATTGGTTGCCCCAGTCTGGCACTGGAAAGAAGTTCCCTCTGGGTTAGGCGGTGCCCCAGGGGCACAGTTGGCATCAGGAGGAACTGGTCCCCTGCTCTGAAGTGCCATGGCTCGCAGATTACATTTCAGGCAGCATCATTAATGCACACAAGTGAGAGCTTGGAATGCAGCTGGGCATGGGGCATAGGAGATGTCCCACCATGGCTGTGCCCACGGCTCAGTGAGAACAGATCCAAAGGAGTGATTTGGGACACCTGGTTCAAGGAGAGGAGACTGGGGGGAGAGGGGGGTTGCCATTTTTCTCCCCACAACTACCAAGGCGGGGCCTCAGGGATCTGCCCAAGGGACCAGTGGAGGCAGGACCCACCTACACCAAACAATGCCCATCTGAGCTGAGTAGCTGCTGGGAGCCGGTAGATGCTGTGGAAACAGATGGCCCCCTTCCTCAAGACCAGTGCTGCTGCATTGCCATGATTAACTCTAGATCAATTCTTGCTATTCAGATATATTCTCCCTTTTTTTCATTCTTATCTCTTCCCTCCTCTGGGCTGGTTATTATAGTCATAAGTTTGCTTAAACAGACATATTTAATCCATTCTCTTGTATATGTTCTACTTTATCTTCCTTTCTCTCTCTGGAATGCTCAGACTATATAGTTACTCTGGGTAACATTATCTTTGTTTCTTTCTCCTTGCCTCCTGCCATATTCTTTTTTCTCTTTCTCTGGATTAAGCCTTTTAGTCTCTCTGCCTGGTCAATGTTTATTTGTCTTCCTCCCCACCCCTGTCATTTTCCCTCTGTGTCTGCTCTTCCATCAGCACTGCCTCCATCCTGCTCTTTATTTGTAGCTGGGATTTCTGGTTTTATGCTTTTAGACTATCTTTTTTTTTTTTTTGTCAGTTTGCTTATTTCTTTGATTTGTGTGTTTGTGTGTTTTTGTTCCATTTGTCTGTCTGTTTTCCTTTCCAGGGTTACTTCAAGGAACAAACTAAAGCACACATGGTGAGAATCCAAAACATCATTACAAATAGGGAAATAAAATAACCAAAGTCACAACAAGAGAGACCAAGGGTTGCCCTTAAAAGAATACTTCTTGAATGGCCAGGCCCTGGACAGTGTATCAGCATTCATTAATATAGCAGTACTAATAGGTGCAGAGAACATAACAAGCCTTTAAAACTTACAAGGCACAGAAAGCCAGCCAAAATGATGAAATGGAAGAACTCTCCTCAAGAAAAATTCCAGGAAGAAGTGACAGCTAAAGAATTCATCAAAACAGATAAAAGCAACATAACTTGATGAGTTATGTCTCAACATAATGAGAATTTAGAATAGTCATAAAATTAATCACTGGGCTTGAAAAGGGCATAGAAGACAGCATAGACTCCACTGCTATAGAGATTAAGGATCTTAAAAAATCATGATGAATTACAAATGCTGTAAGTGAAATGCATAATAAAGTGGAGGCAGCCACTGCATGAATTAAAGAGGCAGAGAAGAGAATGAATGAATTAGAAGATACAATTACAGAAAAAAAGAGATAAATTGATCCAGGAGCACAAAAGGAGAATTCAAGAACTGAGTGATGCAATCAAATGGAACAATCTCCATGTCATAGGAATTCCAGAAGAAGAAGAGAGAAAAGAAACTGAAGGGGTACTTGAACAAATTATAGCCGAGAACTTCCCCAATCTGGGGAAGAGATCAGACATTGAAATCCAAGAGGCACAGAGACCTCCCTTCAGATGTAACTTGAATCTATCATCTAATGACATACCATTCTGAAACTGGCAAAATCCAAGAATAAAGAGAGAAAGAATTCTGAAAGCGGCTAGGGATAAAAGGACCCTAATATACAAAGGGAGACATATCAGGCATGTAGCAGACCTATCTACTGAAACTTGGCAGGCCAGGAAGGAAATCTTCAATGTGATGAACAGAAAAATTATGCAGTCAAGAATCCTTTATCCAGCAAGCCTGTCATTCAGAATAGAAGGAGAGATAAAGGTTTCCTCAAACAAACAAAAAAATTTGAAGGAATTCATCACCACTAAGCCATCCCTACAAGAGATCCTAAGGGGGACTCTATGAGGGAAGTGTTGCAAGAACACAAAGTACCAGACACACCACAGAGAACACAAAGAAAGCCTCTAAACCCATATTTTTCAATAATAACAATGTAAATGGATTAAATGCTCCAATCAAAAGACAGAGGGTATCAGAATGGGTAAAAATAAAAAAAATAAGATCCATCTATTTGCTGTCTACAAGAGACTCATTTTTGACCTGAGGACACTTTCAGATTGAAAGTGAGGGGATGGAGAACTATCTATCATGCTACTGGAAGTCAAAAGAAAGCTGGAGTAGCCATACTTCTATCGGATGAACTAGACTTTAAAGTAAAGGCAGTAACAAGAGATGAAAAAGGGCATTATATAATAATTACAGGGCCTACCCATCAGGAAGAGCTAACAATTATAAATGTCTATGCAAGAAATTCAGAAGTACCCAAATACATTAATTAATAACAAACATAAGCAATCTTATTGATAACTATATGCTAATTGCAGAGGACTTTAATACTCCACTTATAGCAATGGATACATCAACCCGACAAAAATCACTAAAGAAACAATGGGCCTGAATGACATATTGGACCAGATGGATTTGTAAGATATATTTAGAACTCTATATCCCAAAGCTATGGAATAAATTTTCTTTTTGAATGCACATGGTACATTCTCCAAGACATCACATACTGGGTCATAAAGCAGCCCTCCATAAGTATAAATGAATAGAGATCGTACCATGCACACTTTCAGATCACAGTGGTAAGAAACTTGAAATCAACCACAGGAAAAAGTTTGCAAAACCACCAAAAGCATGGAGGTTAAAGAATACCCTACTAAAGAATGAATGGGTCAACTAGGCAATTAGAGAAGAAATTTAAAAATATTTGGAAGCAAATGAAAATACAACAATCCATACTGTTTGGGATACAGCAAAGGCAGTCCTAGGAGGAAAATATATTGTAATCCAGACCTATCTCAAGAAACTAGAAAAAGCACAAATACAAAATCTAACAGTGCACCTAAAGGAACTAGAAGCAGAGAAGCAAGAACATCCCAAACCCAGCAGAAGAGGAGAAATAATAAAGAGCAGGCCAGAAATAAACAATATAGAATTAAAAAAAAAAAACAGCAACAACAGTTGAACAGATCAATGAAACCAAGAGTAGGTTTTCTGAAACAATAAACAAAATTGATAAACCTCTAGCCGGGCTACTGAGAAAGAAAAGAGAGAGCACCCAAATAAACAAAATCAAGAATGAAAATGGATTTATTACAACCAATCCCTGAGAAATACAAGCAATTATCAGGGAATACTATGAAAAACTATATGCCAACAAACTGGACAACCTAGAAGAAATGGACAAATTCCTAAACACACAAACACACAAACACACACACACACACACACACACACACACAATCAAAACTCAAATGGGAAGACATAAAAAATCTGAACAGACACATAACTAGTGAAGAAACTGAATCAGTTATCAAAAATCTCCCAACAAATAAGAGCCCTGGACCAGATAGCTTCCCTGGGGAATTCTACCAGACATCTAAATCAGAGTTAATACCCATTCTTCTCAAGCTGTTTCAAAAAATAGAAATGGAAGGAAAGCTTTCAGACTCATTCTATGAAGCCAGCATCACTTTGATTCCCAAACCAGACAGAGATCCAGCAGAAAAAGAGAACTACAGACTAATATCCTTAATGAATACAGAGGCAAAAATACTCAACAAGATACTGGCAAATCGAATTCAGCAGCATATAAAAAGAATTATCCATCATGATCAAGTGGGATTCATTTTTGGGTTGCATGGCTGGTTCAATATTCGCAAATAAATCGAATAACGAAAGAAATGATGAGAACCTGGGATAGAAGGAACTTACTTAAATTTCATAAAAGCCATATATGAAAAGCCCACAGCTAATATCATCCTCAATGGGGAAAAACTGAGAGCTTTCCCCCTGAGATCAGAAACACAAAGGGGATGTCCATTCTCACCACTGTTGTTTCACATAGTGCTGGAAGTCCTAGCATCAGCAATCAGGCAACAAAAGGAAACAGAAGGCATTAGAATTGGCCAAGATGAAGTCAAACGTTCACTTTTGATACTCTACATGGAAAACACGACAGATTCCACCAGGTCTGCTAGAACTGATCCATGAATTCAGCAAAGGTGCAGGGTATAAAATCAACATACAGAAATCAGTTGCATTTTTATACACCAATAATGAAGCAACAGAAATCAAGAAACTGATCCAGTTCATAACTGCACAAAAATCCATAAAATACCTAGGAATAAACCTAACCCAAAATGTAAAAGATCTGTATATTGGAAACTATAGAAAACTTATCAAGGAAACTGAAGAAGACACAAAGAAATGGAAAAATATTCCATGCTCATGGATTGGAAGAATAAGTATTGTTAAAATGTAAATACTACCCCAAGCAATCTACACATTCAATGCAATCCCAATAAACATTGCACAAGCATTCTTCTCAGAGCTAGAACAAACTATCCTAAAATTTGAATGGAACCACAGAAGACCCCAAATAGCCAAAGTAATACCAAAGAAGAAAACCAAAATGGGAAGCATCACAAAGCTGTAAACAGTAAGACAGTATGGTATTGGCACAAAAACAGACACAGAGAACAATAGAATAGAATAGAGAACCCAGAACTGGACCCACAAATATATGGCCAATTAATCTTTGACAAGGCAGGAAAGAGTGTCCAATTGAAAAAAGACAGCCTATTTAACAGATGGTGCTGGGAAAACTGGACAGAAACATGCAGAGGAATGAAACTAGACCATTTCTAACACCATACACCAAAATAAATTCAAAATGGCTGAAGGACCTGAATGTGAGACAGGAAACCATCAAAACCCTCGAGGAGAAAGCAGGAAACAACCTCCTTGACCTCAGCTGCAGCAGTTTCTTACTCAACACATCTCCAAAGGCAAGGGAATCAAAAGCAAAAATGAACTACTGGGACCTTATGATGATAAAAAGCTTCTGCAGTGCAAAGGAAACAATCAACAAAATGAATAGGCAACTGATGGAATGGGAAAAATAGTTGCAAATGACATATCAGATAACAGCCTGGTATCCAAAATCTACAAGGAACTCACCAAACTCCACACCCAAAAAACAAATAATCCAGTGAAGAAATGGGAAGAAGACATGAACAGACACTTCTCCTAAGAGGACATCCAGATGGCCAACAGACACATGAAATGATGCTCAACATCACTCATCATCAGGGAAATACAAATCAAAACCACACTGAGATACCACCTCACGCCAGTCAGAGTGGCTAAAATGAACAAGTCCAGAGACTACAGATACTGGTAAGGATGTAGAGAAACAGGCACCCTCCTACACTGTTGGTGGGAATGTAAACTGGTGCAGCTGCTCTGGAAAACAGTGTGGAGGTTCCTCAAAAAATTAACAATAGAACTCCCCTATGACCCAGCAATAGCACTGCTAGGAATTTACCCAAGGGATACAGGAGTTCAGATGCATAGGGGCACATGTACCCCAATGTTCACAGCAGCACTTTCAACAATAGCCATATCATGGAAAGAGTCATAATGTCTATTAACTGACAATGGATCAAGAAGATGCAGTTTATATATACAATGGAATACTACATGGCAATGAGAAACACACACACACACACACACACACACACACACACACACGATTATGAGAAATGCCAGACTTTGCTGGAGTGGGAGTGGTTTAAAGGTTAACATTGTGCCATGTTATAAAACATGGCAAATCATAAGATAGCACTTGATACCCACTGAGACATTTATAATCTATTGTAACTCTTCAGCTGCATAGCAAATACGTAAGGTCAATAATTCAACACAGTATAATGCATATAGAAATTCTATACAAGTTTTCCTACAGATAATGTGGTTAGAATTTTATCTGATCAACAGGAGTTAGACACTGACCAAATAAAAATAAATAATTTGAATTTGGCTACTGTAAAAAAAAAAACCCAGAAATGATCTTTTCATTGATTAATGTTAAATTTTTGCAAGTAGAGATGAAGACAAAAAAAATCTCTAAATAATTAAAGAATATAAAGGAGAAATAAGAGAATACAGACATGATCTCATGCAAGATACTTTAAAGGGTAATGGACTGCACTCTGATTTATTCAAATGTGGTATTATAATTGCCTCACAATTTAGTAGTATACATTTGAACCCACCTCAATTTGCAAATTAAATGATATGATCATTATATGGGGTATGTACCTCTATACGTATCAGAAATCTATTCTGGTTTAGGGACTCATATTTTTAATTCTTTTCTCCTAAAAGTTAGTACTTTATTTTTTTCCTGTCAAGTTATTTGTGTTTCAAATTTGTCATCTACTTGTTTTCTTGGAGGAACTCATAAATTAGTACTGCTGTAGAGAAACAACTATAAACTCTACTTCTCATCTTGCCCAAAGCTCACCTGAGGATATTGTTTATCATCTGACAACACCTTTCCTCCGAATGCCTTATTCATTCCCACATCCAATGGGTTACTGAGTTATGCTGAGTTTATAGTAGAAATCCAACTCATATCTGGGTCATTCTTTCCAACTACACTGTCCCTGTCTTATTTCGGGCCTTCTATCATTTTGGACCATTGCAACTACTTTCTGATTTAGTTGCTGGCCACTATCACTCACTCCATCCACTTCATCCTCAAAAATGCTATCAGATCTATCTTCCTAAAATAATATCTATATCATCATCCCTGTCTCCATGTAAATTCTATTTCTCCACTGATTGTAAAACAAACTTCTTGGCATGATGTAAACAGCTCTTCACAGTCTTATGTGCTTGCCCTCGTCTGCCAATCTTCTAAATCTCCACCACAACACTTCTGACAAAGTTGCTTTCCCACATGCCCCTTTTCTTTGAGTCTTTGAATAAGTAATCTCCTTTTCCTATAGTGTCTTTAATTAAGAACTCTTAATTCACCCACCTTTTAAACCCAGTTCAAATATTTACTACTTCTGTGAAGTCCTTCCAAATCCCTAATATCAGAGCTTTGATAATATTTTAGTGACGGTGCTTTTCACGTCCATTTAATTATACATGTGCATGCCTCTATTCCCTATGACAATAAGACCTCCCAGGCCAAGTTTGCTGTAATGTTCCTGTTGTATCCAGCACTTCTGCAGTGCTCAGAACATAGCAGACACTATGTAAATGTTTATGCTAATTTGAAATGTAAAACCTAAAATGCTAAATCCAACTAATTACATAATCCCAATTAACTCACAAGAAGTATAAATTTTTCCAAAAATGAAATCAATGTTACTAAACTTTATAATATACTAGGGAGCTTAGTAGTGGTGAGGGTACAGACGGGGTCAAAAAACAGGCAAAAGCTCATCAAGATTGAGCAATGGACTGTCATTAAGAAAAAAAAAAAACACCTCTTTTTTTTTTTTTAAAGTTTGTTTGAGAAAGAAAGAACAAATGTGGAGGAGTACATACAGAGGAAGAGAGAATCCCAAGCAGGCTCCATACTATCAACATAGAGCCAGATGCAGGGCTCAAACCCATGAACCATAAGATCATGACCTGAGCCAAAAGCAAGAATCCTAAGCATAACTGAATGAGCCACCCAGGTGTCCCAAGAAAAAATCCTCTTACATGTTCTTTACTCTTCAGTTCCTTTATTCTGGATTCCATAACCTTAGTGTTGGGAAAGCAATTTTCTAACATGGTTTTCGGTTGCTTTTCAACATCAAACTCCTCCAATACTTCAGAAACCTGTATTAGGTCAAAAAGGTAAAAATGTATGTTTTTAAAAAACATTTCATTTTAGGAATTTTAAATAACAAATATATTTTCATATGTTTCTATACACTGTTTACTTCATGTTCATAAAACAAAAAAGTCAGCTAACAGCACTATATGCAGTGAAAAGAAGGCAAACCTCACGTGTTAAGACTTGAGGGACGCCTGGGTGGCTCAGTCAGTTAAGTCTCCGACTTCGGCTCAGGTCATGATCTCACGTTCATGTGTTTGAGCCCTGAGTCAGGCTCTGTGCTGACATCTCAGAGCCCTGAGCCTGCTTCAGATTCTCTCTCCCTGTCTCTCTACCCCTCCCCCTCTCATGCTCTGTCTCTGTCTCAAAAATAAATAAAACATTAAAAAAAAAAAAGACTTGAACTCAAATAACAGTCCTACCACTTGGGCAAAACAGCCAAACCACTGCACCTTAGTTTCCTAGCCTAGAAAATGAAGGCTAACTCTACTTCTGCATACTTTAATCATGTAGCTTGTCTATTTCTGTGTCTTTATAGGTTTCTCTGTCCACTTACTAGCTAACTTATGATCTAGTCTTTTTACTCTTTCCTGTGTCCAAAACCATCAGCATCCTCTTGGATTCACTTTTCTTCCTATGCAGTCAAGACTCGTTGTAGATTATTTCATGTTTTGCCCAAAGTTTTGCTTCCTTGCTCTCTTAATTTTAGCCATTAATTACCCTAAAACCGCTAATCACAGATCGAACTACCTGGTTTCTCCAGTCCTATATTCATGGTGTGGTGGAAGGACCTACCTTGAAGACTGGCATTTGACTTCAGCTGTCCCTAAAATACTACTTGGAAGACCTACTACAAGGTCCTAGCAGTTCTCAAACCTTTCAGTCTCAAGACCCCTTTAAAACATTCTTACAAATGACTGAGGATACCAAAGAACTTTTATCTGTGTGAGTTAAAGCCAGTGATATTTGGCACATTAGAAATGAAAACTAAGAAAAAATTAAAATATTTCCTTTTTTATTAAAAAAAATTTTTAGTGTTTTTTTTTTTAAATTGAGACAGAGAGAAACAGAGCATGAGTGAGGGAGGGTTAGAGAGAGAGGGAGACACAGAATCTGAAGCAGGCTCCAGGCTCTGAGCTGTCAGCACAGACCCTGATGCAGGGCTCGATCCCACGAACCGTGAGATCGTGTCCTGAGCCGAAGTTGGCCACTTAACCAACTGAGCCACCCAAGCTCCCCTAAATATTTCTTAATTAACCTAAAAGAATAATAAATCTAATACATGTTAAACAGATATAATATCCTTTTAATAAAAAATTATTTTTTCCAAAACAAAGTGTGATAAATAGCACTGTTTACATTTTTGCAAATTTTCAAATGTTTTTATTTATTTTTGAGGGAGGGAGAGAGAGAGAGAGAGCATGAGCAGAGGAGGGGCAGAGGGAGAGAGGAAGACACAGAATCTGAAGCAGGCTCCAGGCTCTGAGCTGTCAGCACAGAGCCCAATATGGGGTTCAAACTCATGAACCGTGACATCATGACCTGAGTGGAAGTCCGACACTTAACCCACTGAGTCACCCAGGTGCCCCTGCAAATTTCTTTAATGTCTGGTCTTAGTAGATCTGCTTATGCATTCAAACTATTACAATATGTTAATCTGGTTGAAGTATCTGAAGATAGTTCAGCCTCATACAGATATGCAGCCTTTTCAGAGAACTGTATATTCTTTGATATTACACTAAGACTCAACACTATGGTTTCTTAAAGATTAGTTGCCATTTAGAATTTGAAACCATATCAAAGAATTTTTCATACTGTACTATTATGAAATCCATTTGTCTATCCTGAATTTTAAATGGATCTTGTAACACCACATTTGTCATCTGGTTCACTAAGTTATGGAGATCTTCCAAATGTTAACACATTTCAAATCACTACATTATCAAAAAAATATTCATTATTAACACCAGCAATCTCAGCAGAAAATTCTTTAAGGTCCATGAGACTCACAGTGAAGAATATGAGTTTTCCAAAATTCTAATTTTGGTTTGAAAGCTCTGATTTTATCATATTGGCTCCAATACTGTCAACTGTATTCCTTATTTACTTAAAGTATCTTATTTACAGGATATACTCTGGGAAAACAAAACCATTTTAGTATTAGGTTTGAAAGAATTTAGAGGTTTAACTTGCCATTTTCCCCATCATTTTTCTCTGGTGACAACTGTTTTCTTTTTTACTTTAAACTTCTTGAAAGAATTTTCTGAAATCATACTTCCAGTTCCTCAACTCCACTAATTTCTCTTTCTTTCCATGCTACACTATTAAAACTGAGCATGTTCAACCAAAAAACCATTAGAGTGAATAAATTAATTCAATAAGTTCCAGAGTACAAAATGGCACGCAGAAATTGGTCTAGTTTCTATATATTAATAACAAGCTATCAGAAAGAGAAATTAAGAAAATAATCCCATTTACATCAAACAGAATAAAATACCTAAGAATAAATTTAACCAAAGAGGTAGGGGGACCTGTACACTGAAAACTATAAGCCACTGGTGAAAAAACTTAAGATATGCATAAATGGAAAGCTCTATCATGCTCATGGTTTGGAAGACTTAATACATTAAAATGTCCATACTTCCCATAGCTATCCACACATTCAATACAATCCCCATCAAAACGCAAACAGCATTTTTCAAAGAACTGGAATAAAGAACCCTAAAATTTGTATGAAGCCACAAAAAGACCCTAAATAGCCAAAGCAATCTTGAGAAAGAACAGAGTGAGAGGTATTATGCTCCCTGATTTCAAATCATACTACCAAGCTATAGTAATCAAAATGGTATGGTACTGGCACACCAAAAAAACAGACACACAGATCAATGAAATGGAACAAGGATGACCAATAAGCCCACACATAGAGGGTCAATTAATCTATGACAAAGGAGGCAGGAATATACATTGGAAAATGGTCTTGGGAAATCTGGACAGCTTACATTCCAAAGAATGAAACTAGACTACTACCTTACACCATATACAAAAATAAATTCAAAATGGATTAAAGACTTGAATATAAGACGTGAAACCATAAAATTTCTAAAAAAAAAAAAAAAAACATAAGCAGTAAGCTCCTTGACACCAGGCTTAGCAATATTTTTGAACCATTTTCCTCAGGCAAGGTAAAACAAAATGACATCAAACTGAAAGGCTTTTGCAGAGAGAAGGAAACCATAACAAAATGAAAAGACAATCTACTGAATGAGAGAGGATATCTGCAAATCACACATCCAATAATCGGTTAATATCAAAAATATATTTTAAAAGTATACAACTTAATAAAAAAGTTTAAAAATGGGCAGATTTGAACAGACATTTTTCCCCAAAGAAAACATACAGATGGCCAACAGATACATGATTGACATCACTAATCATCAGGGAAATGCAAATCAAAACCACAATGAGACACCACCTCACACCTGTCAGATTGGCTGTAATCAGAAAGATAAAAAATAACAAGTGTTGGTGAGGATGTGGAGAAAAGGGAACCACTGTACAGTATTGGTGGGAATATAACTGGCGTAGTCACTATGGAAAATGGTATCGAGTTTCTGCAAAAAAATTAAAAATAGAACTACCATATGATCCAGTAATTCCACTTCTGGATATTTATCCAAAGAGAACAAAAACATGAACTCAAAGAGATATATGCACTCCTGTGTTCACTGCAGCATTATTTACAAAGCCAAGATAGGGAAGAAACCTAAGTGTTCACTGATAGATGAATGGATAAAGAAAATGTGGCATATGTATATAAATATTGAATGAAATACTATTCAGTCATAAGATAAATGAAATCTCGATATTTGTGACAACATGAATGGACCTAGAGGCTATTATGTTAAGAGAAATAAGTCAGAGAAAGATAAATACCATCTGATTTCAATATCTGTGGAATCTAAAAAACAAACAAAACAGACTCATAGATACAGGAAACAAACTGTTGGTTACCAGAGTGGAAAGGGGTTGAGGGGCAGGAGTGGCCAAAACAAGTTAAAGGAATTAAGATGAACAAACTTCCAGCTAAAAATAAACAGGTCATAAGGATGTAATGCACAGCACAGGGAATATAGTCCATAGTATTGTAATAACTTCTTTGTATGGTGATAGAAGGTAATTATGTTTATTGAGGTGATCACTTAATAATGTATAAAAATATCCAATCAATCTGATGTACACCTCAGTAAGAGAATCTTGTATGTCAATATTCAACAAAGAAAAACACCCTGAGGGGGTGCCTGGGTGGCTCAGATTATGACCTCATGGTTTATGAGTTTGAGCCTTGTGTAGGCTCTGTCCTGACAGCTCAGAGCCTGGAGCCTGCTTCCAAGTCTGCATGTCCCTCTCTCTCTCTGCCCCTCTCCTTCTTGTTCTCTCTCTCTCTCAAAAATAAATAAATATTTTTTAAAAAGAAAAATAAAACACCTGAGCATCTTTGATTCACCTATATAGCCTTAAAACCCACCAGATTCTTTTTAATATTACCTTATTTGAACTTTCTATAATACTTGATAATATTACCACTCTCTCCATCTTTCTTTTTTGTACATATTCTGCAATTTATTTCCCCACTTTCTCTTTTCATTGCTACACCTACCACTTAAACCTTTTTTTAAAGCAATGTCAGCACCCAACGGTAGTGCTCAAACTCAGGACCTTGAGATCAGGAGTCGCATGCTCTACAGACTGAGCCAGCCAGACACCCATCAAAACTTCTTTGTACTACTAAAATCACCTTTCGACTGGGTTTACAGTCTCATTTTAAGCAGATGGCCCCCCCACCCCCCAATGCATTGTAACTAATGATCTTTTAAACTGTATTTGATCACATTAGGACACTGCTCAAAATCATCTCATTACTCAAGTTCTTGTTACACTCTTAGCAAGACTTCGAAGACCCTTCATGATGTAGTCTCTGCCAACCTTCCCAGTTTCATCGCTGGTTACCTCCCCAAGCATCATGTCTTTAAACTTTTCTGCTCTCAGTAGTGCCGTGCTTTTCTACCTGAGATTATATCCTCACCTCCCTTTGGACCATCTAGTTCTTCTTGTCCACAAGGTGAACTTTTGCTCATTTTCTATACTGAGACAAAAGAATACCTCCTTTGAGAAAGGATACCTCCCCTCTAATTCATGCCCTACCAACTCCACAGACACCCTTAAGATGGCAAACACACTGACGAAATGATTTATTTACATGTCTCTTCCACTAGACTGTGGATCCCTAAAAAGGAAATACAAGACTCTGTTTATAATGGACTAATCAGCCCTTAGTACAGTACCTGGATAACAGATGTTTGCTTGGTGAAAACACAAAAAATATACACCTCAGGATTGAAAGTTTGAAAACAACAACTCCAATTTCCAGCACTACTTCTGTAATTTCAGTGATTGCTTATGTTTACTTTAGGTCAACAAAATAGTCCTTTTTGTAGGGTATATATGTATATATTGGGTCTAATTATTCACTATAATCCGAAAACCATTTCCCAGCTGCATTTACTCCCTTGTTGGTTGTTTTACAAAACATTACTGGAGACGAAATCTCTTCTATCTTGAAAATTCAAAGTATAGGAAACAACAGAAGAGTTTATCAATTATTTACAATAAACTAAGGATCTGGCATCTCCGGGTAAGCTGAATTCAATCAGCTAATTAAGAAAGGAGGCTGAATTTTCTGACCAACTACTTACCTGTTTTAAGCCCTCTTGACTGCTCAGGCGAAACTATCACCATAGTCTGGTTCAGTCAGCTTTGAGGCTCCCCTCTCCCCCCCGGCAACAACTTGTCCCCACTTCTTTCTACGCCTAAGACGAAGATTGCTAGGTACTAAGAATTTCATCAAAGGACCACCACACAGTCTAATGTCTTAGAACAAGAAGGAGTGCTCAGGGCGGGAGAAAAGACAGCGGCTAAAGAGTGATCTGGAACAAGGACTTGGGGAGAAGCGGGAGCGCGCCTGCAGCCCCACCACCTCTGGGTGGGGGAAGAGGCGGAACTCTCTGCGCATCAGCCTACCTGCTCAGCACCGGTGACACCCGCGACACCATCTCCAAGCACCACAATCATTCCCGCCGTCAAAGAGGGCGTCCTGCCTCCAAGAGCTCAGACTCCTCGTGGTTTACTGACCGTGGGTTGCCCAGCCCAGGGGGTCTCTACTCCAGAGAGCTGGAGCAAACTGGAGCGGACACTTCCGGTGCTTGTACCTCATCTTGACACTCTGAGCCAAGGGTGCCCAGCAGTTCACACTTAAATCCTTGAGTATCCGCTTCCGGCTGAGATTCAGAAGTGCAGAGATGTCTTTGATTAAAGGGTTTCATTTTACTTTCACTACACCTGAATGTGTTTTTTCCACGTAGATTTGGAGGGAGAAGAAGAGGAAGAAAAGAAAGAAAGAAAAGAACCCAAAACAAAGTAAAGAAGAGAGGTTGCCAAGAGAAGCTTGGCAGATTGTCTAAACACAGACCAGAGTTCTCAGGGGACAGAGCACTCTCAGAATAAATGAACTGCCCTAAAATTTTCACTGATTATTCCTGCGAGAAATTTGGCATAAGGACGGCTCTTAAACTCTAAATGCCAAAGGCAGTATCATCCTTCCCTACATTTCGCCTAGCAATCCAAGGTTGTGTATTTTGGAAGCACAGTGTTCATCTCATATTAAAGAAAAGCAATACTAGTGAAGTATTGAGTGTCTGAGTATCTGAGAAGTTATTTCCATTTACAGTTTTGCCTCAGCTAAAATTTCCAGTAGTGTAGTGAGTTGCTCACCATTTTGTCAAAATAAATTAAAATCCTTCCCAATTTTCCAGTAAATAGCATGTGTGAAGTCTGATTAAATATTTCCAATCTTAATTTTACTTAAAGCTAATACCTTTTTGTGGTAATAATTTGTTTTGAGAAATGGCTAAATTAAAAAAATATATTTTTTACTTTTTCCATATTAGAGTATTCACTATTTTCATTATTTTGCTACTTACTCTTGCCTTCACTGTCTCATATATTTTCCCTTGGTAGTTGTATTATACTATTAAGAGGGTACAATTTCTCCAAAATGTTCACTCTAAAACTGATAATTACAAGCCCCCTCTAATTCTTTAAACTCTGGAAATAACCATTTTATATAAACAGGAAAATCTACCATGTAATGATTACTGATATTTACTGATAATCTAATAATTATTGTGCTTTGACTTAATAAACTAAATAGTAGGCAATTCAATAGTGATTTTAATTCCATAACTAGCTTAGACACCCAAACAACATATTTCTAGGAGGAACTACTGCTTTTAGCCATTGCAATCTAGTCTTGTTTACTTCTGTAGCTTCTTATTTTCACTGAATCTCACTCACACTGGGCTCTACCTAGATTGAACTACACTGGCAGCACCCAAGATATGGTATGTTCTTTCTGTTGTGTGGGTTTTTAAAAAAATTTTAATGTTTGTTTGTTTTTGAGAGAGAGAGACAGGGACAGAGAGAAGGGGAGAGTGGGAGAGAGAATCTTAAACAGGCTCCACACTGAGCACGGAGCCTATTGAGGGGCTCACTCCCACGTCCATGGGATCATGACCTGAGCAAAGAGTTGGATGCTCAGCTGACTGAGCCAACCAGGTGCTCCTGATATGTTCTTTCTTATCTGAGCAGATGCACATAACTTTTTTATGATGCTCTTCCTCCAACTTATTTTCCCTAGCTAAATCCTCACCAACCTTTGGTTTCAACAAGCCATTGCCTCCCCTAAGAATCTTTATCAAATGTCTTTAAGACTGAGCTATGTGTCCTCTTGATATGTTCCAATAGCATCTAGTAATTCCCTGTATTTAGATTTTTATCACCTTATTTTAAAACTACCTACTACCTCTCCTGGCCCCCACCCACATAAACTCCTTAATCTCAGGGATTATTATTAGCCTCCCTTTGTATCCTCAATGTTTAATTAGTAATGAGTGCTCAATATAAATGTCCTGAATGAGCTAGTAATTAGGTGGAGCCTGGGACTGCCTGGAAGTTCCCTCATGACCTTTCATGCATTTTCCAAGGTTAAGGCCTTCCTGCATATTATGAAAGCAACCTCCCCTTTAGGATGGGCAAAACGAAGAACAGACTGGAACTTAAGCTCCCAGAGGAAATGGAGAAAGGTCATTGGGATGAAATTATTGTTTAATTAACTTGATGTTTAACTCTTTCCATTTTAATGTGTAAGGCAACATTTAAAAAAATTTTTTTTACCTTTTATTTTTGAGAGAGAGAAAGAGAGAGAGCACGAGGGGAGGGGCAGAGAGAGAGGAAGACACATAATCTGATGCAGGCTCCAGGCTCCAAACTGTCAGCGCAGAGCTTGACATGGGGCTCAGACCCACAAACCGTGAGATCGTGACCTGAGCTGAAGTCAGATGCTCAACCAACTGAGCCACCCAGGTGCCCCAGACAACATTTAAATATCAGTTACATTGAAAATAAGAGAAATTCAGGGTTTTTTTCTGATAAATAAATAAAATATTTCCCACAGCTGGCTATTATACTAAGAGAAAAACTAAGGAACAACACTTTATATTTATACATTTTGTTCATGGAAATTCCTTGCAGTTCCTATAAAATAAGTGAAGGTATAAAGAAGGTAAAGCACATTGTCCTGCAAATGAAAAAAAAAGACTAAATTATGGCATCAAATGGATGTGGTCAATTCATTTTAGTTTATATAAAATACTGACATTAGAATCAAGTTGTATTAAGGGGTGCCTGGGTGCCTCAGTCAGTTAAGCGTTCGACTTTGGCTCAGGTCACGATCTCACAGTTTGTGAGATTGAGCCCTGCATTGGGCTCTGTGCTGACAGCTCAGAGCCTGGAGACTGCTTTGAATTCTGTGTCTCATTCCCTCTCTGCCCCATCCCATTCTATCTCTACAAGAGTAAATAAATGTAAAAGAAAATTATAATTAGGTTGTATCAAATAATTTTATGTATCTTAAAAAAGAAAAACATATGTTGTACCAAAGACAGATTTATATGAAAGTTTAAGTAAATTTCTTCTTTTTAGCTTTGAAAATACTTTCAGGTTTACATAAAACTTTAGAATTCCAGCTGCCAAAATTATCTTTATCAAATTATGTTTGGTAGCTATGATGATTCACATTGAACATGCCAACTCAAACACATCAAGCTACAAGTGAAAAGAAATTGGAATTCCAACATTAGAAAATGGGAGACACAAGTTTAACTGATTTCTGGTTCGGTTCAGGTGAGGTCATTTATTCTATGGGTCATATTTTGAAGAACAGCTGTTTTAAAACACATTTTGTATAACACGAAAGTTGTTATTGTGGCTGTGAAACTGCATTCACAGAATGAAAAGATTTCCCTCAGAAAGATGAGACATTTATTTAAAGATACACATCAGCTGGCTGTGCAATGATTCATTTTTTGATATCTTTGAAGTAATCTAATGTATTACTGGTTACAGAATCGTTACAGCATCTGGTGTTTGTAGAGAATTGGACAAACATTAATTTCCTCCTTTCTTTTGCCCCAACCATCTGCCCCAGAAACCTACACTATCCTTTTTAAGAAATTTTTAATGTTTTTTATTTATTTTTGAGAGACAGAGAGAGACAGCCTGAGCAGGGGAGGGTCAGAGAGAGATGGAGATACAGAATCTGAAAGCAGGCTCCAGGTTCTGAGCCAGCTGACAGCACAGATCCTGACGCGGGGTTCGAACCCACGAACTGTGAGATCATTACCTGAGCCGAAGCCAGATGCTTAATTGACTGAGCCACCCAGGCACCCCACACTATCCTTTTTTAATAGGAATGTTCATGTTAATGGCAATTATCAGAAAGCTATGACTTATGGAATCATAATGTAATGATCTTCCTCACATTAAAAAGGTAATTTTGAAATGTGTCAAAATATTTATAACCTAACAATATTGCAAAACATAAATAATTCTTTTAACGATATTTCTATTTTCCTTTTATATCTCTAGATCCTTTTGTTCTCTTTCCTATGATGACCCATTCTCTTTCACCTGCCCCTAAATGTACTCATTTCTTAACTCTATTCTCTGTGAAGTTCTCTTCTCTTTCTATACTGTCGTTTTAACACATCTGCTCCTTTTGCCTATTGAATACACATTCTTCCTTTCTTCCCTTCCCTTACATTGCGGTTGCTTAGCAGTGAACAAGAAGTAGAATACTGTGCAGAATAACTTATAATTAACACCTGTACATATCCATATGTATGTCCATATCTAGATCTATATCTCCATGTGTATATTTATGTCTAAGTCTTATTGAGATATCAAATAGTTACATAAATATAACTCTTTCCAAGGCAATGACTTTTATTTACCCTCCTAATTATCATGGATCCTATTTAATAATTTAATGTAATGAATTACTAAGTCTGAATAATTTCTTTAGTTTCATAAAAGTTTGTATTAATCATAATTAGCCAAATATGCTCAATAATCTCAATAATAATTTCATAATAAAAAACATAATAAAGTGAACTAAAAGAAGTATATTTAGGTTACACAAAGGCAAGTCAGCATGATCATTCTGGTGTCATTTAAAAGTCATTACACTTACACTGATTTATTAATTTAACAAATATTTACTGAGCATCTGCTATAAGCCAGACACCGTTCTGGGCATCTGGGTGATAGCTGTGAATAAAACAAGCAAAAATTTCTGTCCTGCCAATGAAACACTGACAGTAAAATGAATAAATATACAGAATTGTATGTTTAAAAGTGCTAAGTGTATGGAAAACACTTTGAACAAGAAAAGTGGGACCAATAATACATGTAGGGATATGCTGTGAATAGGGAGCTCTCATTGAAAAGATGGTACCTGAGCTAAGACATGAAGGAAGTGAAAGAGCTATATGGATGTCTGGGGGGAAAAACATTATAGATGATGGAGTAAGGACAAGATGGTGGGCAGTAAGTGCAAAGGTCCCTAAATGGGAACATATCTAGCAGGAGCAAGGCATTGCCAGGAGGCCAATCTGGCTGGAGCAGAGCCCTAGGGGGAAAGAGTGAGATACAAGGTGAGAAAAGATCAGGGAAAGGATGGACAGATTAAGTAGAGCTTTGTAGGCCACGAGAGAACTTTGGCATTTATTTAATGAAATGTAGAGTCATTGCAGGGCTTTGAACATAAGAGTGACCTCCTTTGAAGGCAAGGTTAAAAGCAGAGAGACAAAATGCAGCAGGTAAGAGGAGATGGTGCCATGCATCAGGAAGAAGTATTTGGATTCTGCATATATTTTGAAGAAAAAAATCAACAGGATTTGAGGAGGTTGACCATCTACTTTTATCATGTATACTAAACATTTCTAAAATAGAAAAGGGATGATGCTGTTAAGTATTCTGCCAAGACAAGAGACATAAACCACAACTGTCCTGGAGAAAACTGGATGTAAAGTCATTACAGACATTAGTGACCTTAAAAGAGCTTTTTCCCTCTCCCATTACAGAACAATTTCTGCTCTTCTTTCCTTTCAATCTCACTCCACTTAGTCTTTGCCCCATAATCCACAATAATTGATCCATTTTGCAATTATTTTTCCTGGATCAGAAAAATGTCCTCTGGGCAATACCAGCATTGAATGCTGGGAGAGATATGCTGAAAGAGAAAGAGAAGCAAGTATTGCTACAGGAATAGCTCTTGCTTAAATAGTCAGAAAAACAATAGGGTGATATCCCATCAACTGAGATGGGTAAATCTGCATATAGAAAAAGAGTATGTATGTATGTATGTATGTATGTATTTTGAGTGAGAGAAGGGGCAAAGGGAAGATCAATTCTGTTTTGTGTATGTTAACTCTCATATGTCCATCAGCCATCCATTAGAGATGATGAGTAAACATATATCTGAAGTTTGGCAGTAATATCCAGGCTGGATACATCTTTTTGGGAATGGTCAGCCTGTGGGGAATATTTATAAGCTAGTAAACTAGGCAATATCCCTGAGGAGGTAAATATAGATGAAATAGGGAAATGATCAAGGAGTGAGTCATGAGGTATTCCAGTGTTAGAAGATCATGCAGAAGAGGAGGGGCACTTAAGAGGAGACAGAAATAAATCACCTATAAGATAAGTGGAAAACCAAGAAATGTGGTGTCCTGGAAGCCAAGTGAAGAGAATTTCCAAAAGAAAAGAATCATAGACATTGTTTACTGCCACTGATAAGTCAAGTAAGAGAAGATGGAAAGATGCTCATTAGATTTAGTGACGGAAAGGTCGTTGGTAGGTTGACCACATAAGTTATCATTCAAAATTGACTTTTCTAAAACCAAAAGGGAGAGTGGATGTAACTATGATGCTAAGATAGTAGGAGTAAGTCAGAACTGACCTGAGGAAGACTGGACATAAGTTAACCTTAGTCATTAATGACCCCTTTACAGAAATACTACTTCTTTTCTTCTTTTCTCTTAAATCTGATGCAGTCAGGCTTTTGCACCCACATTTTATAGAAATTGATTAGTTTTGCAATTGTTTATCTTAGGTAAAAAACAAATGTGTCTGGAAAAAAGCAGCACTGAATGATTGAATGCTAGAATTATATCATATTGTATTTTCTTCTAGATTTTGATTTTAGTGGATAAATTTACTTCAATGTGCAGGTTGATCTGCACATTTATTTAGGTCAAGGGTCAGCAAACTTTCCTTTAAAGGAAAAGATAAAAAATATTTTGGCTTTGCAGGACATACAGTTTCTCTCATAACTACTCAACTGTCTCGTTAAAACAGCAAAGCAACCATAGAAATATGAAAACAAATTAGCCTGTCTTCCCATACAACTTTATTTATGGACACTGAAAATCATATAATATTTTTATACTTTTAAAAAATTAAACATGTTATTTTGAGATAATGGAAGATCACATGCTTTTGTAGGAAATACTACAGAAAAATCTATGTTCCCTTTGCCCACTTTCTTCAGTGGTAACTTATTGAAAAACTACAATATACAACCATACAGAACATTTCCATCACCACAGGATTGCTCATACTTCCTCTGTAGTGTGCTCGCGCAGGCGCTCAGAAGCAAGGACGTGAGAATAAGGGCATGAGGAAAAGGAAAGAGTTAAAGGATGAGGACGGGAGGAACAACATGAGTGATGCCCATATTGCCGCTTTATTTCTCACATGCAAGCAGTTTTATACAGACAGACATTGCTGTGAAAAGACTTTTTTCTTCTAGATAATATTTTCTCTGTTCTCACTGTTATCGTTGTACCATACTCCCTGGAAACATTACTATCTTAACGATTGCCAAAGCTTGAAGGACATTTGTACAATTAACATTTTAACTCAAGTGATTTAACCTCTGAGGAACTGGTACAGACACAAGGGTTGTAAGGGCATGAGAGCTTTGGCTCGATCACACTCTCCCTACTGGCTCCTTGCTGCTGCTTCCCACATTCCTCTTTATAGCCACACCCACTTCTCTGCCACCCTCATGACTCTAACCCCTAATAACAACTAACTTGTTCTCTACTTCCATAATTTCAGTATTTAAAGGTGTTATATAAATGGAGTAAGACAATAATTAACCTTTTAGGATTTGCTTTTTTAACAGCATAATTCTCTGGAGGTTCATCTAGTTTGTTGCATTTATCAATAGTTAAATGTTCTGTTTTAAGTGAAACCCCCTTTACCTCTTTAAATCTTTATACATGACTGTCCTATATTCTGTGCCTGAAATTTCCAGTATCTGTGGCTCTAAACAGTTTGATTCTGTTTATTTCTTCTGACTCTTACTCAAAGGATCTGACTTTTCACTGTGTATTGAGCCAATTATTTTATCTTAATCATGAAAATAAATTGAGGAACATTTTTCTCCACGTGGGATTTCTTCTCCTTCTGTGTGCACCCAAGGGCACCATTCACTTGGAAACATCCTCCAGAGTTTTGGCCCAATGAAAGAGACTCATGTTTAGTTTCCTCTGTTGCTTCTGGACAAGGTATAGCATCCCAATACTAATATTGCTCTTGTCTTCATCCTTAGAACAACCCAGGTGTAGGTTGGGAATAGAAAGGGTCATAACATTTTACCATTCTTATAGACCTCTTCTACCTGTATAGACCCACTGCATGTTGAAAAAAGTATGCTTTCTTTTGGAGGTGTTCTTGAGAAGTTGGAGGTGTAATTGAGATCTCATGCAGTGATGCAGTCCCTAGGTGCTCTAATCTGATATAATACTGGAAGCAAAACTCAGCAGTCTATTTCTATAAGATTATTGGTTATTCTTACATTTCAATACATATGTACATTGTACTTTTCTAAAATGTGTTTTTCCATCACTCTCCCAAACAATTCAGGAAATTTAGCATGGTTTAACTTCTCTTTGATAGGCACCAATTCCTGTCTTACTCATAGTTTTGGTCATTGAGGTCACATAATTTTTATTTTTTATATTTTGTTTAAATTTTTTATATAAGTTATTTTTATAAGTATCAAATTTACATATGTATAAATGTCAATAATTTTACAAAATTTATGGCAAAATAATAACATTTGTTCATTTTTTCCATTTTCAAATAACCTTTATTAGAAAACTATTTTTTTAATATTTTTTACTGTTCTTTTTTTTTTTTTTTTCTGGTAACTGGCTTAAAAAAAAACTAAGTAACTGCCTTTACTGTTTTTATCTACTTCTTTCTCTGGAAGATGTAAGTCTCTTAAGTAACTCATTATACATCTATCTATACATATAATATGACTTTTGATAGCACCCCAATATAGTCAATTATAATTTTGATTAAATATGTATACAATGCTTATATAGTTAAAACTGTTTGCTTAGTTTTCATGGTTCCTATCACTTACTTTCTTCCCAAACTGTCCAAAAACTGAAGATATGACAGGAATATAGAAATTAATGTATTGGGTACCTACTATGTGCTATTTACTTCTCTCATGGAGTTAGTTCATGAGTTCAAGCCCTGCATCAAGCTCTGCACTGAGAGTGTGGAACCTGCCTGGGAGTCTCTCTCTCTCTCTCTCTCTCTCTCTCTCTCTCTCTCTCTTTCTCTCTCTCTCTCTACCACTGCACTACTTGCATGCTCTCTCTCTCTTGCCCTCGTGCGCTCTCTCTCTCTCTCTCTCAAAATAAAAATAAATAACTAAACTTTAAAAATTTTGGGGATAAATAGGACAAATAATCTAAATGTACAGTGTTTACAAAAGACATACCAAGTATAAGGATAGGCAAAGATCAAAGGTGAAAATATGAAAAACAATTTACATCAGGCAAATGTTAGTCAAGACAAAGTTGTTATAGTTATTTACATCAGATAAAATAGACCTTAAGGTAAAAAAATAATTATTAAAACTAAAATAAATCATCACACAATTAAAAAGATTCAGTATGTCTTGAAAATTGTAGAAATTTTAAAACTTAAAATACATGAATCACAACTGATATACATTAGAGACATTACTATATCCACTATTGTACTGTCACATGATTAAACTAAAATAATTAGTGACAAGTCTGATGTTCTTTTTTCAAAGAAAAATGATTCATTGGCTATGAGATTACAGTGCCTCATAAGCAGTGGAACACTGTTCCCAAGGGATTTGAGGCAAGAGGGAGTTTTGTAGAACTTTAGAAGAGGCAACTCAGTAACAGGGCATGATTGGCTGGGAGGTCTGGGTCATGGGTCCTATATTCTAGAGTAAGGTAAGCTAGCTAAAGGTAGGTTTGAGGATTGTGATTGGTGAATGTTAGGATTCTTTGACAGGTGCTTCCTGTATGAGTAGGTGGACTTAAGTTTACATTTGTGATATGGGCTAGATTTCTGGGGTGACCTCCACTTTGTAGATCCTGACATACAAATTAATTTTAACAGTATTGAAATGTCAGCACACTCTTCTGATTATTGATAAGCCAGATGTCTAAAAAGTTAGAAAGATTTACGATATCTGAACAATACTATTAACAAGCTAGAACAAGTTAGAAGTGAACAACAAAACATAAATAAAAATCCCCACATATTTGCAAATCAAAACAAAATGCTACCAAATAAATCACAGGTTAAAAAAGCCATAACAAAAATGGTCTAGGATTGAATGGTAAGAAAAATACTATTTATCAAAACCTGTGGCACTCCAAGAGAAATTTATAACCTTAAGGACTTAAATTAGTCCTGTGTGGCTCAGTTAGTTAAGTGTCCAACTTCTGTTCAGGCAATGATCTCGTGGTTCACTATCTAAAGTCCTGCATTGGACTCTCTGTTGTCAGCATGCAGCCTGCTTGGAATCCTCTGTCCCCTTCTCTCTCTGCCCCTCTTTTGCTTGTAACTCTTCCTCTCTCACACAAAAAAATAAATACTAAAAAAGAAAGAAAGAAAAGAAGAAAGCCTTACAGTCAGTGAACTAAGTACCTTAAGGAGTCCTAAGATCTTTTTCCTGGCATGGAAGTACAAGAATGCAAGTCAAAGCACTATAACAGTGTAGAATATCTTGGCCTTTATTCCTATTCCTTTACTATGACATTCATTACTGGGAAAGCACCCAAAGGAAGTAAGTCCTTCCTTTGTCATGGTCAGGGGCTCAAATCTTATCGAACTTAGGGCCTGAGCCTTCATCTTAATACTCTACCATGAATGATTGCCTCAACATCTGAACAGTAGCTTCTAGACCTTTTTACCACCAATTATAGTATTTGACATAGAACAAGTACTCAGCAAATATTTGTTAAATGAAAGCAATAATCTCAGCAAGTATTTCAGGTGGGTCCTATAATTATCCCTTAGAATAGGTTAGAAACTGAGGCAAATGAATTGGTCCAAGACCACAAATCATCAGTGCTGGAGATGGTTTAGCTGGTGCCTATACATATTTCATAGCAGTTGTATCATTTTAATTCAAACCATCCTTTCTACTTCATCCTTAATTTTACCTGGATCTGATGGCCTCACCACATAACATAGCCCCTAATCTTTCACTCATTTAATCTGGCTGGCAAGTTACCAATGGTATAACTGGTAAACATTGATTTTGTCCCATCAACCTACTGTTCGGAAATGTTGGTGACCAATGGGAGAAAACCAATGTTTAATAAAAATGAATGTTCCTAATTTAAAAAAAAGAAAAGAAAAAAATGAGTGTTCCTGTCCACAGCATTGCTCCCAGTTTATTGCTTCCAAGTTTATTCCTATTTTGGTATAATCTTTTCTTAGGTTATACAGTTATCCAGAAAATTGAACAACATATTAGAATTTTGTTTAATATGTGAACAAATTGGTACGTAATTCTTTGGTTTACAAATGTCTTGTTTCAAAAGAAAAATACTGAAGGCTCAGAAAGTTAAGTACTTATTACTTAACTTATTACTTATTCACTAACTGAGTTCTTCCTTACTTTTTAAATATGATGTTATAGTCAGAGCCACAATCACATAAGGCTTAATTGTTAAAAGCAAACAAACAAACAAACAAACAGCAAGGGAGAAGCCTCTGGTTCCAACTAACTAATCTTTTCTATAACCTGTTTTATGTAACCCTCAGTGCAAAGAAACTTTATCAAAAGATTAAAGTTTACATAAATAAAGATCTCTTTATTTATAACTCTGATTCTCTGCAGAGCAAGAAGCTCCAGCTTACATGTGTGCCGAGCTTTATACATATTGATTAATCATTGGGTAATGTTTCAAAACTCTGATGATCATACACAAGTGAGAAGCAGCAGTGAATGGAGATGGTGGTGAATGCCAAGGTAAAAAGTGTTCATTGATTTGGATTGTTATTGCAATTCAGTTATTTTTGCTTGGAAAAAATATAAGGTCAATTTAATATTCAGAAATATAAGTCCCTTTGAATTACCTTGTGTGTAATTTCCTGGTAATAACAAAATTCTGTGTAATGCAGAATTGTGCAATCATAACAATATTGCTTGTTCTCACAAACATATGGATATATACTTTGATTTTTTCAAATATGTAGTTACAATTGGTTTGGGGCATTTGAAGTGAGTCTAAGTGATTTGAGATAATACTGCTTTTCTTCTGTTTTGCCCATGGTCTGAAAGACCTCTTTTTGTTGATCTGATTTATCCAAACCCATCCTTCTAGTTCTGATCCAAACTCCATGTCTCCCATATCTCTACTCTTTCTCCCCTGAAATCCTAGGGCACTAGTTGTTTATACTATACATACACACAACACACACTTCATGGTGTTTTCTTTCAAAATTAAAAAATGAAAGCTATGTTTTTTAAAAGACAAATGACACAGAATTATAAAAAGAAAAAGTCAATTTGGTGCATGTCATTTACATTTCTTTCTATACTAACATAAAAATATGACATATATAATTATACACACACACACACACACACACACACACACATATATATATATATATATATATATAATGTTCCCACTACTTTTAGTCACATGAATAGGATCATTATTATATATATGACTTACCTCATTGCTGTATTAGTTGAACTGTGTACCATGAACATTCCTCTAGGCCAGCACACATCTAAATCATTCTTGGCCTACATCTCTTAGAAAGAAACATGTCCATTTCAGTAGAACAGATTTCCAAAAGTGGCATTATAGAAACAATGAACTGCAATTCACAACTTCACCATTTTTATACTCCATTTCGCTAAATGTAATGAATTTTCAAATATTTTGTTAACTTAATATAGGAAACAATGAGGGTATTGTGTTGTGTTGACTTTCACTTTCTCAGCTGCTAGTGAGATTTGGCACATTTATAAAAAGTTTTTCATAAATTTTTCAACGATTTGCATTTCCTCCTTTATATATTTATATATAATATATATTCTTTATCTATAATATATATTTATATATTTCTGCCTCATATATATTTCAAACCTTTTCTCTATCTCTTTCCCTTTTTTATTTACCTTACTTATCATATTTTTGTCCCTGTGTAATTTGCATTATTACGAAGTCAACTCTGTAAATATTTTCCATTATAGTTTCTTGGATTTTTTTTTGTTTTTTTTCCTGACTCTAATACTTACTTATTTTTTTAAATATTTCTATTCTTTACATTAAATCTTCAATCCATTGCTCTTTTCATTTTTGAACATGACATTAAAGAGAGCTAACACTATTTTCTTTCCAGCTGAGAGCTAACTATAATATCAGTATCATTTTTAAATAAGCTTCATTTTCCCTGATGAACTATTATTGAAGTTTTTATCATATATTACATTTTAATTTTTTATTGGATCTAGTAATGGACTCAGTTTTATACCAGTGACTTGTTTGCCTACTTTCTTGTTCATGACTCTCTTTTTGAACCAGATTAGTGCTACAGAAGGTTTTAGCATCTCCTATGGCAGGTGTCTACCACCCTTTTCAATTTCAGGGCAGAGTAAGACATTGCTTTGCCCATCCTCAAGCTTAGTGAGCATGACTGTAAGAAGTTTGCTCAGAGCGCTTTATGTTTGTCCTCTGTAGTTTGGAGGATACAGGGACTGGTGTCTGATTCATGCTAAAAAGTCTAGAAGGCAAAGAGCAGGGGGGGATCCTCCTGCCAAGAGGTGGAAGGAAGCAAAAGCTACATTTGAAAAGGAACAAGATCCCAGTCACTGGTAGGTCAACTGGCACTAGTTTGGTTCTGTCTGACATCTGACTGATTGGATTATATGGAGCAGTGATGAGAACTGAGTAGAGAGGCTAAAAGTGTATCGTGCACATAAAAATTTGAAGGAGAACTTGTATGTGGCTAGTCAGACAAAGTGCATTTACCTCACCGAAGATATTGAAAGTAAGAGATCACAAAGGAAGAGGAGTATCTCCAAAGACCCACGGAAATGGCCAGGAGAGTCTGTTTTAAATTGCTCTCCAGGCCAGAGAATGCAAAATGACATTTCCTTCCTCTTTAACTACCCCCTGCAAGTTTCACTCTGGAAGACACAGAAGTAGCCTTCATCAACTGCGGGGGAAGAGCTGGAGTGGGGCTGGGGAGAGAAGCCAGGAGAAGCTGTGCAGCACATAAAGAAACAACCAGGACCCCTTTATTTGCAACTGGAGGATTTGGATATGTTGTAGAGGGATAAAAGAAGCTTCAGTTTAAATGAAGTTCCAAGTCCTTTTTTGTTGGACTTTTTGACCATGACCAGAGGGATCTTTTTTTTTTTTTTTTGAAAGTTAACAGAACGTAGTGTGACCTGAAATTCTATTTAGTATCAGGAGAAGAACTGGCCCTGTAAAATAAATTTTATAGACAGTGGAGGAAGAAGAATAAGATTTTTTCTCTGATATCATAAAGACCATTTGTTCAAGGAATTTGTACTTGTGATCAATTTCTAATGTAAATACGTCTCAGGAGCACAAAGGTGGCTTATTTAAACTTTAAAGTAGTTTTTCAA
Organism: Suricata suricatta; assembly: GCF_006229205.1. Classification (NCBI taxonomy): domain Eukaryota; kingdom Metazoa; phylum Chordata; class Mammalia; order Carnivora; family Herpestidae; genus Suricata; species Suricata suricatta. The sequence continues at coordinate 84,502,833 of NC_043709.1, forward strand.
TAACACATCCCTTTCAGTAAACATTGGCCTTTTTCTCAGAAAGACACCAGGATTATATATTTGCCTGCCTTCAACCATCCTTATACTTCAAGTATACTGTTGTTAGTTCCTCTACTTAAGTATTTTCTACACATACATACTATTTTACCATTTAACGTAAAGACATTTTTATGAATCATGGGAATATATTTAGCTTTAAAAGTATATCATCAATGCCAAAGGATAGGGATTGGTGAGGACAGTCAAAGCATGTGAATCAAACACGGGCCACATTAAAAAGGGAGATTTTTAAAAACAGAACTTATCATTATTTATAATAATGATGATAATTTCAGAAATGTATATAGTATTTTAATATATATATTAATGGTTTTTTTTTAAAGAGAGGGAGAGACAGAGCACAGGTGAGGGAGGGGCAGAGAGAGAGGGAGACACAGAATCCAAAGCAGGCTCCAGGCTCTACCCCGGAGAGAAGCCTCCAAGACCTACCTACACCAAACCATGCCCATCTGTGCTGTAAAGTTGCCTTTTCACCCCCTTTTCTCCTTTTCCCCTCTGGACCCAGGAAGGACCAACACTGATGCACTGCAATGATTAGATCAATTCTTGCCATTCAGCTGTATTTTCTCTTATCTCATTCTTATCTCTCCCTACCACTGGTTTTGCACTTTTAAACTGTCCTTTGTCTTTTGTTGTTCTGGTTCCCCTCCCCCCCCTTTCTTTACTTCCCCCCCCCCCCGCTTTTGGTTTGCTTGTTTGTTTGATTTGTCTGTGTGATTGCGTGCTTTTGATTCCTGTGTGTTTGTCTGTTTTCCTTTTCAGGGCTACCTGAAGAAACAAGCCAAATTACACATGGTAGAGAGTCCCAAATATCACTGTGTATGGAAATAAAATAACCAAAGGCACAACAAGAGAAACCGAGAGACACCAGTAAAAGAACACTTTCTGAACAGACAGGCCATGGACAATCAATGAGCCTCCTTTAATATAGCAATACTAATAGGTACAGAGTGCATAACAAGCTTTTAAAACTGACAAGAGACAGAAAGCTAGCCAAAATGACAAAACGAAAAAACTCTCCTCTAAAGAAATTTCAGGAAGAAGTCACAGCCACAGAATTTCTCAAAAAAGATATACAACATAACAAGCAAGACTTTAGAACAATAGTCATAAAATTAATTGCTGGGCCTGGAAAATAGCATGGAAGTCATCAGAGAAGCTATTGATACAAAGACTAGGGACCTTCAAAACAGCTGTGACGAGTTAAAAAATGCTATAAATGGGGTGCATTATAAAATGAAGGCAGTCAAAGCATGGATTGAAGAGGTAGAGAGGAGAATAGGTGAATTAGAGACACAGTTTAGAAAAAGAGGAAGCCAAAAAAAAGAGAGTGAAATTGATCCAGGAGCACGAAAAGAGAATTCGAACTAGAGTGATATGATCAAACAGAACAATAGCCATATCATAGGAATCTGAAGAAGAAAGAGAAAAAGTTCCTGAAGGGGTGCTTGATCAAATTATAGCCAAGAATTTCCCCAATCTAGGGAAGGAAATAGACATTGAAATCCAAGAGGTACAGAGAACTCCCCTCAGAAGTAACTTGAATCAACCTTTGGCATGACTTATCATAGTGAAACTGGCAACATACAACGATAAAGAGAGAATTCTGAAAGAAGCTATGGATAAAGGGGCCCTTAAATACAAAGGGAAACCTATCAGAATGGTTACAGACCTATCTATTGAAACTTGGCAGGCCAGGAAGGAATGGCAGGAAATCTTCAATGTGAGGAACAGAAAAAATATGCAGCCAAGAATCCTTTATCCAGCAAGCCTGTCATTCAAAATAGACGGAGAGATAAAGGTGTTCCCAAATAAACAAAAATTGAGAGAATTCATCACCACTGAACCAACCCTACAAGATATACTAAGAGGGACTCTATGAGGGAAATGTTGCAAGAACACAAAGTAACAGACACACCACTACAAGCATGAATCCTACAGAGAAGACAATGAATCTAAATCCATATTTTTCTATAATAACACTGAATGTAAAGGGACTTAATGCTCCAATCAAATGACACAGGGTAGCAAAATTGATTAAAAAAAAATAAAATCCATCTATTTGCTGTCTACAAAAGACTCGTTTTAGACCTGAAGACACCTTCAGATTGAAAGTAAGGGGATGGAGAAATATCTATCATGCGACTGGAAGTCAAAAGAAAGCCAGAGTAGCCATACTTATATCAGACAAACTAGACTTAAAAGTAAAGGCAGTAACAAAAGATGAAGAAGAACATTATATAATAATTAGTGTCTCTTCATCAGGAAGAGCTAACAATTATAAACATCTACATGCCAAATTCCAGAGCACCAAAATACATAAATCGATTATTCACAAACAAAAACAATCTTATTGATAAGAATGTGCTGATTGCAAAGGATTTTAATACTCCACTTACAGCAATGGATAGATCAACCAGACAGAAAATCACTAAAGAAACAATGGGTTGGAACAACACATTGAAACAGACGGATTTGACAGATATATTTAAAACTCTACATCCTGAGGCAAAGGAATTCACTTTCGTCTTGAGTGTGCATGGCACATTCTCCAAGATAGATCACATACTGGGCTATAAAACAGCCCTCCATAATCAAATCGAGATCATACCATGCACACTTTCGGATCACAATGCTATGAAACTTGAAATTAACCACAGGAAAAAGTCTGGAAAACCTCCAAAAATGTGGAGGTTAAAAACCACCCTACAAAAAAATGATTGGGCTAATCAGGCAATTATAGAAGAAATTTAAAAATATATGGAAACAAATGAAAACGAAAATACAACAATCCAAAATCTCTGGGATGCAGCAAAGGCAGTCCTAAGAGGAAAGTTCACTGCAATCCAGGCCTATTTCAATGAACTAGAAAAAGTGCAAACTCAAAACCTAACAGAGCACCTAAGGAAACTAGAAAGGGAACGGCAAGAGCACCCTAAACCCAGCGAAAGAAAAGAAATAATAAGAATCAGGGCAGAATTAAACAAGATAGAATCCACAAAAACAATTGAACAGATCAATGAATCCAAGAGTTGATTTTTTGAAAAAATAAACAAAATTGATAAATCTCTAGCCAGGCTCCATAGAAAGAAAAGAGAGAGCACCCAGATAGACAAAATCATGAATAAAAATGGATCTATTACAACCAATCCCTTAGAAATACAAGCAACCATTAGAGATTACTATAAAAAAATTATATGCCAACAAACTGGACAACCTAGAAGAAATGGACAAATTCCTAAATGCACATGCACTACCAAAATTCAAACGGGAAGAGATAGAAAGCACGAATACACCGATAACCAGTGAAGAAATCGAATCTGCTATCAAAAATCTCCCAACGAATAAAAGCCCAGGACCAGATGGATTCCCAGTGGAATTCTACCAGACATTTAAATCAGAGCTAATACCCATTCTTCTCAAACTATTCCAAAAAACAGAAATAGAAGGAAAACTTCCAAACTCATTCTACGAAGCCAGCAAATCAGACAGAGACCCAGCCAAGAAAGAGAACTACAGACCAAAATCCTTAATGAATACAGATGCAAAAATGCTCAACAAGATACTGGCAAATCAAATTCAACAGCATATAAAAAAATTATCCATCATGTTCAAGTGGGATTCATTCATGGGATACAAGGCTGGTTCAATATTTGCAAATCCATCAAAGTGATACATCACATTAACTAAAGAAAGGATAAAAACCATATGATCCTGTCGATAGATGCAGAAAAAGCATTTGACAAAATACA
>NC_043709.1:84506744-84522602 GCF_006229205.1 Suricata suricatta
ACATAGTGCTGGAAGTCCTAGCATCAGCAATCAGATGACAAAAGGAAATAAAAGGCATCCGAATTGGCAAAGAAGAAGTCAAACTTTCACTTTTTGCAGATGACATGATACTCTACATGGAAAACCCAATCAACTTCACCAGAAGCCTTCTAGAACTGATCAATGAATTCGGTAAAGTTGCAGGGTACAAAATAAATGTACAGAAATCGGTTGCATTCCTATACACCAAAAATGAAGCAGCCGAAAGAGAAATCAAGAAACTGATCCCATTCACGATTGCATGAAAAACCATCAAATACCTAGGAGTAAACCTAACCAAGGATGTAAAAGACCTATATGATGAAAACTATACAAAATTCATGAAAGAGTTTAAAGAAGACACCAAGAAATAGAAAAACATTCCGTGCTCATGGATCGGAAGAATAAACATTGTAAAAATATCATTACTATCCAAAGCAATCTACACATTCAATGAAATCCCCATCAAAATTGCACCAGCGTTCTTCTCAAAGCTAGAACAGGCTATCCTCAAATTCTTATGGAACCACAAAAGACCCCAAATAGCAAAAGTAATATTGAAGAGGAAAACAGGAGGCATCACAATCCCAGACTTTAGCCTCTACTACGAAGCTGTCATCATCAAGACAGTATGGTATTGGCACAAAACAGACACATAGGCCAATGGAATAGAATAGAGAACCCAGAACTGGGCCCACAAATGTACAGCCAGTTAATCTTTGACAAAACAGGAAAGAGTATCTGATGGAAAAAAGACTGCCTCTTTAGCAGGTGGTGCTGGGAGAACTGGACAGCAACACGCAGAAGAATGAAACTAGACCACTTTCTTACACCATACACAAAAATAAACTCAAAATAGCTGAAGGACCTGAATGTGAGACAGGAAACCATCAAAACACTCAAGGAGAAAGTAGGAAACAGCCTCCTTGACCTCAACCATAGCAATTTCCTACTCGACACATCTCCACACGCAAGGGAAATGAAAGCAAAAATGAATTATTGGGACCTCATCAAGAGAAAAAGCTTCTGCACTGCAAAGGAAACAATCAAGAAAACTAATAGGCAACCGACAGAAAGGGAAAAGATAGTTGCAAATGACATATCAGGTAAAGGGCTAGTATCCAAAATCTACAAGGAACTCACCAAACTCCATACCCAAAAAACAAAGAACCCAGTGAAGAAATGGGCAGAAGACATAAACAGCCACTTCCAAAGAGGGCATCCAAATGGCCTACAGGCACATGAAACGATGTTCAATATCACTCATCATCAGGGAAATACAAATCAAAAACACACTGAGATACCACCTCATGCCAGTCAGAGGGGCTAAAATGAACAAGTCAAGAGACTATAGATGCTGGCAAGGGTGTAGAGAGACGTGCACCTTCCTACACTGTCGGTGGGAATGCAAACTGGTGCAGCCACTCTGCAAAACAGTGTGGAGGTTCCTCAAAAAACTGTCCATAGAACTCCCCTATGACCCAGCAATAGCCCTGCTAGGGATTTACGGAAGGGATACAGAAGTGCTGATGCATAGAGGCACATGTACCCCAATGTTCATAGCAGCAATGTCAACAATAGCCAAATCATGGAAAGAGCCTAAATGTCCATCACCTGATGAATGAATCAAGAAGATGTATACACACACACACACACACACACACACACACACACACATACATACACACACACACACACACACACACACACACAATGGGGTACTACATGGCAATGAGAAAGAATGAAATATGACCATTTGTAGCAAAGTGGATGGACCTTGAAGGTGTCATGCTAAGTGAAATAAGTCAGGCAGAGAAGGAGAGATACCATATGCTTGCACTCATAAGTCTAACAGGAGAAACCTAATGGAGGACCATGGAGACGGGAAGAGGGAAAGAGAGTTGGGGAGAGAGAGGGATGCAAAACCTGAGAGACTATTGAATACTGAAAGCGAACCAAGTGTTGAAGGGGGAGGGAGAGGGGGAAAAGAACTGGTAGTAATGGAGGAGGGCACTTGTGGGGAAGGGCACTGGGTGTTATATGGAAACCAATTTGACAATAAACTATTTAAAATAAAATAAAATAAAATAAAATAAAATAAAATAAAATAAAATAAAATAAGGGGTTAATATCCTAAAATCTCTAATCCATCTCTTCTTCCTCCCAACTCCATCTCCACCCACCTATAGTCCCTGCCACTGCACCTGGAGATGAAGTCATATCTGGTTTCCAGACACTAAGAATTACAGAACCCTTTAGAGGTGTCATTCTTAGTCTTTGGACATAGACTTGGCCTTCTGAGTCAGTCCCTATCCTGTCTCACAGTGTACCCTCTCTGACTCATAGGCTCTTCCTAGAGCTAGGCTCTCTCTCATTTCTGCTCCCCTTTCACAGTCCCATTGACTAAGTCTCCATATCCCAGGCTCTGTTCCCTCAGCCCCTCCTTTTCTACCTTCTAACATCCTTGGGCATTCCAAATTCTTCAGCCCCCAGCTCCCCATCCCACCATCCCCACATCTTTTGTTTCTTGAATTAAAAATCCTACTGAAGTGTGGGACCTGCTCATTCTGAGCAAGTCTTCTTGCACACACCACATGTATTCAGGAATGACTTATAGCACCTGAAAATGATAACTAATCTCTGAAAGTCATGACTAGTCTTCAGAGCTGGAAAATGGCTGGGGAAGTCAACTGCCCAATCCTCAGGTCCCTGAGGTCTCAGTTCTCTCCCCTCTCTGAATTGTCTACCCCATGAATTAAAAATAAAAATTAAATTAAAAAATTTAAAAAGGCTTCTGCTCTGATTCAAGAGACAAAGGGAAAGGAAAAACATAAGGAAAGATAGATTCTGTCTCTCAACTTTGTTACTTTGTTACTCCAGGACATCAAAAATTCTGGAGGTGGCTGCTTCAAGAGTGGAGTGAAACCTTCAGCAAGACATTGTGGTGTGGGGAGATGGAATTTGGGAGCCTGATGCCGGGAAAGCCTTACCTCCTAGTAGAGGATAGACTAGAAGGTGGGATGTAACGGGTCCTTAGAAGGGGAAATGTATAATGTTGAGAGAAGGGAGACAGAGTTCAAAAATAACTTAACTTTCTTTTCTTCAGGTCTTGCCAAGAGCAGAACTAAAACCTACTGGTTCGACTATATGTGAACCCAGCACTAGTATTTCTCTCCCCATTTTCTCTCTGCCCCATTTAGCCTCAATTTAAAGTGCCTGGATGGGTAATTGGAGGCATACTATAAGATGGGATTGAGAGAAAAGAGGTGTTCCAAGTTAGGTGGGGAGACTTAATTGAGAAATATGGGGTGAGGAACAACAACGGTCAAGAGAACTCCTCAGCTCAGGGCTGTGACATGGCCCTTCTCATCTCCCTTCTAGCCTACTAATCTTCATCCTCTGTCAAGCACAGTGGACAGCATCCAATCAGCCATGGCCATTAATCATGTGCACATCCCCAAACATCACACTCCCAAGCCAGGCTGAAGTCAGGAGGTAAGGTAGAAGCTTTAAAAGACAATAGAAACTCAGTAGATAAGGAAAGGTGGACCGCCGCCACATTTAAAAGAAGCAACTTGTTCCTCCAAAATAAGTACTAGATTGAGAACAAGGGGTTTCTTTGGGATTTTGTCTCTGAAAAACCTCTAGTTAAAATTTGTTCATGTTTTCTCCAAATATAAATCTTCCAGCTTTCTAAGTGGAGATGAATTGTTCCTAAAGATCTAAGCCTGGGGAAACTCAAACTGCCCACAAAGAAAATCCTAACAGTTGTAAACATTTATCAGATATGAAACAAAGGTCATGGTGGGGGAAGAGTTAGGGCTCTAATGCCTTCTACATAATGCCTTGAAAGGGCAGGATATGGGACGCCAGGGTGGCTCAGTTGGTTAAGTGATTGACTCCAGTTCAGGTAATGATCTCGCAGTTTGTGGGCTCAAGCCCCGCATCAGACTCTGTGCCGACAGCTCAGAGCCTGGAGCCTGCTTCGAATTCTGTATCTCTCCCTCTCTCTGCCCCTCCCCCACTCTTGCTCTGTCCGTCTGTTTCTCTCAAAATTAAATAAACACCAAAAAAAAATTTTTTTTAAGGAGTAGGATGTGTTTGTGGTACACTCTCCTGTTTGCTTTACATACAGGCTATGGGATAAGTAGTATTGTTGCCCACACTTTACAGATAAAGAAACTAAAGCCCAGAATGGTTATGGAACTGGTCTGAAGTATTAAAGGTATGAAATGGTAGATCTCCTCCAGTGCTGCCTGACTCCATCACAGCTACCTACTATTTAGGGGATGGGGAAATACTAGCTGTAATAGCAATTTCTTCTTTGCTTCAACCTCAGGAACAGTTCCTGTATAAAGCTTGTGTTGTGCACTGCTATTTTTTATTTATTTGTTTGTTTATTTATTTATTGCCAACTTGGTTTCTATGCCAGGGGTCTGCACCTGGACGGGGCTTTCCTAGAGTGGCCTCTAAATCTAGGAAGGGGACCCCATTACCTGAAGTGGTGGTGATGATGGTGGATAAACAAAGAATAAAACTAAAAAGACAGCCTGTTATAATTCAGGACCAGTCAGAATTCACAAACAAGCCATTTGGAGGAGCTGGTTTGCCCAAGCCTTTTAACTGGCTTGAATGAATTAGGATAACAACATAAGTCCCTGTTTGTGTCTCTAGGAGAGGTGAAGGATTCACACTGTTCCCACAACCCAAATTAAGTTAAAGATTTGGGCAGTCTTCTCCCCACTTACTCCAAACCCCCTTCCTGGACTCTCCAGATAGTCTGAGGCATTCAAAATGATCTTTCTCCTTATCTCTGTAATAAAGAATTAGAGTTAAAGGATTGATTTGCTCGTCCTGGGTGCCTTATGGAACATCTGCCTTTTCCAAGTTATTTGGTAGAATTTTGCTTTTATGACTAAACAGGGTGTCAGGTGCCTTCTTTGAGTGCCTTTCATCTGAAGATCTCCAAGCCCTTAACAATAAGTCACTAGGTTCTACAAACATTAAGGTGACATGTCTATGTCATTAGTCAGGATTTAAGAGTTAGGGAACAAGCTGCTGGATAAGGAGCCAGCTCAAGGTCCTGGGGTGGGCTAAGAGTGAGGCCTGTTCAGGAACCCAAGTCTCAAGTGTTCTTGGTTTTTGTCTTCCACCCATAATAAAGGCCTGGAAGAAAACTTGGTCTCAGTTGGAGTTAAAAATAGTAGCTATTTCCATGTATTAGGTGCTTCCAATGTGTTTATACTAAGAATTTTTCCATTTAATGCAATAGGCTTACATAGTAGGTCTTACTGTTATCCTCATTTTACATATGATACTAACTCCTATTGTTCTAAGGAAGAGGGCTATTAATCAAGGGATAAATGTTCACTGAGCATCACAGGTGACATGAAACAGATTCATTCAACAAACATATCTGAGAGGGTCTGTGCTAGATATGCAATACATTTTGTTGAAAGAATGATCATAAAATATAGATGTTTGAAGGGTGAATTGGATTATGATAGTTTGGCAAGACAAGGTCAAGGAAGGCTAGAGCTTATTCCAGGTTGAAGCTTAGATTCAGGAATTTGTAATGTTCACATAAGGAGTTCACATAAGGACAGCATATCAATTTCAGCTTTTTGTTTCAAACTCAGAGTATTGGCAGTAACTGCCTGAAATGTCTTAAGAAGGATTCTGAGGACAGGGTGCTGGGATTAATTAACAATGTCTTATAACCGTCATAGGAATATATAAAGGTCAGAAATAAATCTTTGTTGCTGTAAGCCACTGAGATTTTGTAGTTGGTTGTTAATGCAGCAAAACTTACCAATAGCCACATCTGCATAATGGTATCAAGTTTGAAAGGTATCATGTATGAAAGATCAAATTTGAAAGGTAAGTTTAAGCCAGAGTGTGGAGAATTTTGAATGTTGGCTGAGGCAGAGCCTGCTATGTATTTATCAGAATCTCTTTCTTTCTCTTCTTAGACACAGAACTGGACCACACTTTTCACTTTACTTTTAAGTAAGGTGTTCCACTTCCAGGGTTGGCCTGTGAAGCCTCCCAAGGGAGATCCTTCATGTTCTTCCCTTTGTGGTTTGATGTATATGACCTTGAGCACACGGACCCTGAAGGCCAAATGTTAAAGATGGTAGGGCCACAGGTTGGAAGGAACCTAGTTTCCTGAATCACCACCTGGCAGAAAACTGCTTGTTAATCAGGAACATGCATCTTGGACATCACTTGACCAATACATCCATTTCTGTTTGTTATCACTCTAAAATTTTGGGCCGTATGTATTATAGTAGTTAATGTTTTCCTAACGTATATGCCATCAGGAATAGGAAGTTAGTCACTGATGATTTTTTTTTTTTAAGGAGAATAATACTGTGAGGACCAGTGGAAGTGACAGACACAAGGATTGGAGAATATTTTCTGAGTGAAATTGTGAGATCTTGGAACTGTTGGTGTTGTCAGAATACAGGCTAACTCCTGACTGTGGCAGGGGAAAGTTGACGTAACTTTGAAAGTCTCTCTAGAGGCTGTGGAAGGAGCTGCTGCAAAATGAATCATATCCTTCTGAAGTTTAAAGTCTTCATTCTCTTTTGTAAAAGTCTTAACTCATGGGCATCTGGGTGACTCAGTCATTGACCTTCTGACTCTTGATTTTGACTCAGGTCATGATCTCAGTCAGGGTCATGGGATCAAGCCCCACATTGGGGTCTATGCTGAGCATGGAGCCTGCTTAAGATTCTCTCTCTCCTCTCTTCTATCTCTCTTTCTCTCCCCCTTTCCTCTGCTTTCTCTCTCTCTAAAAATAATAAAAAATAAATAAACAAGTAAGTTTTAAATTTTTAAGCTTTCTTTATTTATTAAAATTTTTTTAGTGTTTATTTATTTTTGAGACAGAACATGAATGGGGGAGGGGCAGAGAGAAAGGGAGACAGAATCTGAAGCAGCGGCCAAGTGGCTGGAACTCACAAACTCCAAGATCATGACCTGACGCTTAACCGACTGAGCCACCCAGGTTCCCCTTTATTTATTTTGAGGAACAGAATATGACCAGGAAAGGGGCAGAGAGAGAGAGAGAGAGAGAGAGAGAGAGAGAGAGAGAGAGGGGGGGGGGGGAAGGGGGGGGGGGGACAGAGGGGGAGAGAGAGGGAGAGACAAGGAGAGAGAGGGAGAAAGAATCCCAGCAGGCTCTGCACCATGAGTGTAGAGCCTGATGTGGGGCTCGAACTCACGAAAGGTGAGATCATGACCTGAGCTGAAATCAAAAGCCAGACCCTTAACCAACTGAGCTTCCCAGGTGCCCAAATAAACAAGTAATTTTTAAACTCTAGTATTGTTTAATCTAGCCCCAGTCCCTGATACCTAATAAATAGTAAATGGATAATGGTCTTGGACTCTTGGAAGGCTTCAGGAGCTACCACTAGCTGAGTGCTTACAGTGTGAAGAGGGCACTTTCATAAACAGAATCATTGCAACAACCCACAAGGTGCTAGCAAATTTTACCTATGAAGAAATGTAAATTCTAAGAGTAACTTACTTAAGGTCTCTTGGAACAATCTTATTATGAGACCAACCTTCTCCAATATAACAAAAACTACTTCAGAAAATCTTAATGGCTAGTGTTTACTGAGTGTCTGCCATGTGCCAGGCACTCTGCTGGGTGCCTTACAAACATACAGAAGCAGCTGGAGTATCAGATATTGCAGGCCGTTACTAGTGTTTCCAAACTGTGGACTCCATGGTAAGTAGGTATCATAGTCTTCTTGGGCTGTGATAACAAAATATTATGGGCTGGGTGGCACAAACAATTTATTTCTCACATTTCTAGATATTAGGAAGGAAGTCCAAGATCAAGGATGTGGCTGATTTGGACTCTCTTGCTGGCTTTTTGACAGCTGATTTCTCAGTATGTCTTTACATGTCCTCACATCCCTGGTCTCTAGTTGTAAGGGCACCAATTCCATCATGAGGGTCCCATCCTCATGACCTCATCTCACCCTGATTGCCTCCCAAAAGACTCATCTCCAAACCCCATCAAAATGTGCTTTAGTGCTTCAACATATAAATTTTTGGTGGAACCAAATATCTAGTCCAAAACAGTAGGGAAAACATTAACATAGTTTTAGGGTAAAGTATGATTCTTGATTTTCCGTTAGGGCCCCTGACCCATTTTCTTTCGTCCTCTTAGTTCTTTGGCTCCATTTTCCTTACACTGGGTGGAAGGTAGTTTAAGGTTCTCATTAATACTCTAGTCCTACAACTCTTGCTTCACTATACAGACCCATAGACCCACTCTGATCTCACGGTGTTCAGATCAGCTTGGCCTTCCTTTATTACTGGGGAGCAAGATGCTGGTCTGACCCTTCATCATTCCATTTATTCATATTCCTTTATTCATATTTATTTATTCAACAGATTTTTAATAAGCAGTAGGTGTCACCTATTAGAAAATAGCCAGTGACATTTGTAGCTCTCAGGTTTCAAAGGACTTACATTCTTTTTTTTAATTTTAATAGTTTATTTTCAAATTGGTTTCCATATAACACCCAGTGCTTCTCCCCACAAGTGCCCCCCACCATGACCATCACCTCCTTCCCGCCCTCCCCCTCCCCCTTCAGTCCATGGTTCGTTTTCAGTATTCAATAGTCTTTCATGATTTGTGTCCCTCACTCTCCCCAGTTCTCTTTCTCCCTTCCTTTCCCTATGGTCCCCTATTAGGTTTCTCCTGTTAGACCTATGAGTGCAAACATATGGTTTCTGTCCTTCTTTGCCTGACTTATTTCTCTTAGCATGACACCCTCGAGGTCCATCCACTTTGCTACAAATAGCCAGATTTCATTCTTTCTCACTGGCATATAGTACTCCATTGTATATATATATTCCACATCTTCTTCATCCATTCATCAGGTGATGGACATTTAGGCTCTTTCCATGATTTGGTTATTGTAAAAAGTGCTGCTACGAACATTGGGATACATGTATTCCTATGCATCAGCATTTCTGTATCCTTTGGTTATATCCCTAGCAGTGCTATTGCTGGGTCATAGGGAGTTCTATAGATGGTTTTTTGAGGAACTTCCACACTGTTTTCCAGAGCGGCTGCACCAGTTTATATTCCCATCAACAGTGTAGGAGGGTGCCCGTCTCTCCACATCCTCGCCAGCATCTATTTTCTCTTGATCTGTTCATTTTAGCGACTCTGACCAGTGTGAGGAGGTATCTCAGTGTGGTTTTGATTTGTATTTCCCTGATGATGAGTGATGTTGAGCATCGTTTCATGTGCCTGTTGGCCATCTGGATGTCCTCTTTGGAGAAGTGTCTATTCAGGTCTTCTGCCCATTTCTTCACTGGATTATTCATTTTTCAGGTATGGAGTTTAGTGAGCTCCTTGTATATTTTGGATACTAACCCTTTATCTGGTATGCCATTTGCCACTATCTTTTCCCATTCTGTCCCTTGCCTGTTAGTTTTTTTGATTGTTTCCTTTGCCTTGCAGAAGCTTTTTATCTTGATGCAGTCCCAGTAGTTTATTTTTGTTTTTGATTCCCTTGCCTCTGGGGATGTGTCAAGGAGGAAATTGCTGCAATAGAGGTCAAGGAGGCTTTTTCCTGCTTTCTCCTCTAGGGTTTTGATGCTTTCCTGTCTTACATTCAGATCCTTTATCCATTTTGAGTTTATTTTTGTGAATGGTGTAAGAAAGTGGTCTAATTTCATTTTTCTACATGTTACTGTCCAGCTCTCCCAACACCACCTGTTGAAGAGGCTGTCTTTTTTCCATTGGATACTCTTTCCTGCTTTGTCAAAAATTAACTAGCCATACATTTGTGGGCCCAGTTCTAGGTTCTCTATTCTATTCCATTGGTCCATGTGTCTGTTTTTGTGCCAATACCATACTGTCTTGATGATGACAGCTTTGTAGTAGAGGCTAAAGTCTGGGATTGTGATGCCTCCCGTTTTGGTTTTCTTCTTCAATATTACTTTGGTTATTTGGGTTTTTTTGTGGTTCCATATGAATTTTTGGATAGTTTTGTAAGAACACGAGTCTGAACCTGGTAGACGCCATGGCAGGCTTTAAGTTTCCCCTCTAAACTAGGTCTAAAGGTCAGTCTCTCCAGAACTATTAGGCGGTTACACATTGCCCAAGGCAAGAGGGACCACCCTTGTAATACCCTTAACATTCCTAAGGGCAGGCCTAGATCAGTTATTGCCTAAGGCTAGTTACACCCTACGTGAGGGTCCTGGGTCCTGGGCCTACTCTGTGATTGGTTAACACTCTAAATGTTGTAATTGGATAAGCCTGCTGTCAATAATATTGTATAATAATAATTGGATCACTGTACCTATGTCACAATTTCCTGTAACTCCCCCTTCCCAAACTCATAAAAGTCCTACCCCACCTTTGTTCGGGGCTCTCTGGCTCTCTCTCCGCTCCACCAGCTTGGAGTGAGCAGAGGACCCAGGTTCGAACCTGCAATAAACGATCCTTGCTTTTTGGCTTTGACTCTGGATTCTGGTGGTTCATTTCTGGGGGAACTCCCGAATTCTGGGCATTACAGTTTGTTCTAGCTTTGAGAAGAATGCTGGTGCAACTTTGATGGAGATTGCATTGAATGTGTAAATTGCTTTGGGTAGTAAAGACATTTTCACAATATTTATTCTTCCGATCCATGAGCATGGAATATTTTTCCATTTCTTTGTGTCTTCAGTTTCTTTCATAAGTCTTCTATGTTTTCAGCATACAGGTCTTTTACATCTTTGGTTAGGTTTATTCCCAGGTATTTTATGGTTTTTTGTGCAATTGTGAATGGGATCAGTTTTTTTATTTCTCTTTCTATTGCTTCAGTTTTGGTGTGTAAGAAAGCTACTGATTTCTCTATGTTGATTTGTACCCTGCAACATTACTGAATTCATTGATCAGTTCTAGAAGGCTTCTGGTGGAGTCGATTGGGTTTTCCATGTAGAGTATCATGTCATGCTATGATCTCTTAGGCACTTCCTCCCAGCCCTGTGAACTCCACCTTGGTGGCAGGGAGACTGTAAAATGGAGGAAAGTCCCTTGGAACCATATATTCTTCCTCTCTTTCTTCCCACTACCTCCTCTCTAGTTTGTCACCAACCAAGGAGCCTCCAGAAGGAAAGGAGGAAGAGATCTTTCTTAGGGGAATTCCCTAGGTCTTCACAAATTATTTCTCCTGCTCCTCTCTTCTCCCTATCAGACCTGACCCCACACACACCTCTCCCCTCACTTGTGTTGAAGCCCCCTGGAGAGTAGGCAGGGATGGCAGAGGACAGGAGTGGCCAGTGTCCTCATCCCTCTCCTCCCTGTACTGTGCCTTTTCCCTGCTGTACCAGGGGGATGTGTGAGCCTCTCCTTGATGGTCCCTGTTCTCCCCCTTCCATCCTCACTACTGTCTGCCACCTCTCCTTGGGGATTTTGTGCCTTTTCTTTCTTTTTAAGGGATGGGAGGAGCAGAAGGATGGGAATCAAAGACTCTTTCCCAGAGACCAGAAAACATGAGAATAGAGAAGGGGAAGAAGCAGGAAAGGCAATTGTACTAAATTCATAAGGTGGGGTTGTTCGGGGTCAGGCTCTAAACATCATTCTACTAGAATAGCTATCAGGGTAAGCTAAGTTCAAGTGAGCAAAAAAAAAAAAAAAAAAGGAACCACTAGGGTCAGAGATAGGATGAGAAGTGGAATGGTAGGGTGCAGGGTAAACTGGGGAGGGAGATCCAGAGACCACAAGTGCTTCTTGGAAGTGAGGGGATGCAGCCACCATATCCCCATCCCTTTTCCACATCAACTCCAGCTCTGGCTTTTTCTTCTCATCACCCTCACCTTGACAGAAGCTTGGCCCTCCCATGTCATTGTGTTCCTGTGTCCTTCATGTTTTCCACCTCCACTCCCTCCTTTTTGCAGACCCCATTACAATATTTTAAGTTAAGAAGAAGAAGAAGAAGAAGAAGAAGAAGAAGAAGAAGAAGGAGAAGGAGAAGAAGAAGAAAGGAAAAGATCTGACCAAGGCAGGGGATGGTGTGTGTGTGGGGGAGATGCAAAGGAAATAAATTTGGGGTCATAAGTCTCTCCTGGTGGAGGGGACACAATATGGGGACTTGGAAGGAGGAGCCCATACAAGTGATTTCACATGAAATATCTGAACCTTGATGGGTGGAGGACAGAAAAAGGTAAGGAGGCAGGGGTGTGAGCCAGAGACAAGGGAAATGCTGGAAGAGACAGAGATAAGAGGAGCAAGGAAGAGAGACAGGAGGACAAGAGAGGGAACCAGTATGGGAAGGCAGTAAAAGGAGACAGATGGGAGGAGATGTGTGAGGAGAAACTGAAAGGTACGCAGGCTGAAACTCACAAGGATGTGATGGGAACAGAGACTCTCAGAGATGGAGAGATAGAAGCACAGAGGGAGACAACCAGAAGGAAAAGCTGAGGAAAGACTCAGTTCTAAAAATCTCAGACGACAAGGTATTTGCAGTCTGAAAGACAGGCCCACAGACAGACAGGTATGCCTGACAGAGAGTGAAGGTGAAGAAGACAAAGTAGGAAGGAAGAAGTCAGGACTGCAGGGAGGAGAGGGGAAGAGGCAAGACAAAGAGAGAGATGGAGGCAGGTGTGGAGTAGGTGGAGAGAGCCAAGCCAGGAAAGGGGACATATATTTGCTTTATGATCCTCTTCCATCTCACCAGGCTCACTGCTCACCATGGTCCCATAACAGGTGCTGCTGGTGGTAGACGTGCCCAGAAAACTGACATAGTAAAGCTCCTGCCATCACTTCCCCAGGCATCCTCCCAGGGTCACTGGTGGGTGCCAGAGATCCCTGTAAGGTTTAATAGATGGAGCAGAAATGAGAGAAAAGAGAGACCAAGTTATGGAGCCAAGAAAGCCTTTACTGAAGTCTGCAATTCCTGGGCGAGGTTTCGTGACTCTGGAGTGGGGAGTCAGGGAAGTTGTGCCAGGTATGGGAGGGCAAGATGTTTTATGGATGCCAGAGTTCCAGGTTTGACCTCAGGTGGGCAGATAGCCAATTAAGGGCATCTTTGGACTGTGGCAGAATAGGATTGGCTATTTACTTCGGTGGGTGGACGATATGCTGGAATTCCATGGTGAGACATTCCAGTCTGAGACGTTCCAGATTGGAGAGTGGGGGTCTTTGGTCCATGGCGGTGCCTGGAAGCATTCTCTGACCCGCAATAAAATGGCCGCTTGGTCGCCTTCCTGAAGTAAATCTTACAATCCCTATATGGATATGAAAACTGCCTCCCCTACACTATACTCCAAAATGCTGCTATCAAAAGACACCTGAAGCTCAGTCCTAAATGTTTCAGAGTTAATGCAGCCTGTCACAACTAGTGCAAGAGAGAGTGGGGGCTAAGGAGAAAGAGAAACAGAGGCAAAGGAGACTGACAAACTCTACAGAAAGTGCTGGGGACAGACTAGTTAGGGATCACATGGAGAAGAGGGAGGAAAGGGTAAGGACTGGGACTATATTGGCATTGAGAGCTAAATAAGCACCATACAGAGTATAAGCAAAATAACATACTAGTGACTGTCCATTAAGGTGGAGTCAAAATTGTAGACACATTCTGAGCATCACCATTAATCCCTTTGAGCAGATCTGAGCGAAAATCCCCCACCAAAAAGAAAAAAAAAAGATATATGATAGATAGATAGATAGATAAATAGATAGATAGATGTATATATATATATACAACATACAAAAGAAGCTGAAGCAGAGAATAGAGACTTCAAGTCCTGTATACAGGCTTGAAACTAGATTTCAAGGGACTGATAATAAAGCAACCAGCCAAGTGTATAAAGACCTAACACTGATCCCTGCCTTTTCCCCCAGGCTTTCCTGGGGCTCTGCAAAGACTAGCTCCCCTAGCTCCTCTTAGGTCCAGGGAAGACCCTAAGAATATTAACTGAAGCAATCTAAAGGACAATTGACTACTCAGCCGCCATCCCTGACAGACAGATTTGAAGGTTTCAAGGACCACACATTTGGGTATAGCCAAGGGGCCAAGGAGTCTCTAGCATCAGAAGTCAGGGTGGAGAGGGAACCTTTCAGAAAAGCCCTGCTAGGAAGACTAGAAAGAAAAACCCACCAGGTCCATCCCACCTCCATGGATACTTCGAAGTCTAATAAATTTCAGAATGTCCAGGGCTTCCATGTAATTGTAGCCAGGAACTGGGTAATCACATTTCTTCTTCAGGTTCTACCCTGTACCCTCCCCCTCCTCCATGGACACACATCGTTAATGAAACACACTGAACCAGATCTTGAACTTCACAAACTGCCTCCACTAAAGAGATTGGTTCAATTTTAGCAACAGAATTTAGAATGCAATTGAAGTTGATTTTCCATAGAGCAGGGTTGGTGAATGAATACTAGAACAAGACACACACACACACACACACACACACACACACACACACACCGCAAACAGGAAAAGGAAAGTTCTCTCTTAACTGCTATCTTTTCTTTCTTTCTTTCTTTTTAATATTTATTTATTCTTGAGAGAGAGAGAGAGACAGAGACAGAGACAGAGACAGAGACAGAGAGTAAGTGGGGGAGGGACAGAGAGAGGGAGACACAGAATCTGAAACAGGCTCCAGGCTCTGAGCTATCAGCATAGATCCCAACATGGGACTCGAATCCATGGACCATGAAATCATTACCTGAGCCAAAGTCGGACGCCCAACCAATGGAGCCACCCAGGTGCTCCTACTATCTCTTTCCTTGTGGAATTGACCTCCAGATAATGTGCTCCACATCAGGCAACAAAACACAGTTTCTCTGAACTTTAAAAAATTAATTCTCTTCTAACCCTGTGCTCCAGGAGGGAGATGATTGTTTTCCTCTTCTAGTCATAGCAAACATTCTGAAGCATTACACAGCCTATATAAGACCCCACATGCAGAAGCCTATTTGTTGTCCAATCCCCAAAGGCCTCCCTCTCCTGTTGGATCTCAACCTCTCTGAACCTCTCAGTGTTCAGTCTTTGGATTCCCCCAGTGAACCCAGGATTTGCAGGATCACATAGGTTAATAGAGTGTCTCCAGAACCTTCTACTGCTAAGGGACCTATGGAAAGGATGGAAACAAGGATTGAGAATACCAGGCAAGATCAGAAGGAAGGAAATGCCAGGTTTAGATGCTGGGGTTGCATTGTGCTTGGGAGATAGAAGGCTGATATGTGCAGCAGGTATAGAGAGCATCAGCTGAGAATGTATCTAAGATGAATGATGAGGAAGGTAGAAAATACCTAGTACGTTTATTTTTTAATTTTAATGCAAGTTAGTTAATATACAGAGTAGTCATGTCTTCAGGAGTAGAAGCCATCAATTTATCACTTACATAGAATTCTCAATGCTCATCTCAGTAAAATGCCTTCCTTAATGTCTATCAACCATTTACCCCATCTGCCCACCAACCTCACTTCCAGCAACATTCAATTTGTTCTCTGTATTTAAGAGTCTCTTATGGGTTGCCTCTCTCTCTGTTCAAAGACGGGTGACAGAAACAGGTATAAGTATTGCTGTTTTACAGATAATGAATCTAAGGCACAGACAAGTTAAGTAACTTGCCTCAAGTCACAGAGCAGGCAAGGGCAGAGCAAAGAATCAAATGACTGCTCTGTGGTGCCCCCTCCTGAGGTTCTGCCCTGGGAAGCAATCAGAATTGGGACCTGTTGTGTGAGGGGGAAGTTACTCCCCAGAGGACAAAAGATCTGCCTCCTGGGGCTTTTCTCAGTCTATTTTGCCCAGGAGAGCTTGGCCAAGTTGAGGCCTCATCTGGGAAGTTAAGAAGTCATACCTTACCCTCTGAAGA
>NC_043709.1:84522702-84524765 GCF_006229205.1 Suricata suricatta
CCTGAAATAAGACTGGCTTCCTGGGTCTTCAAGAGGCAGTTTGCTGCTGTGGCAAAACTCTTTAATTAATTTTAATTTTAATTTCTTAAAACTCTTTGCAACTCTTTGTTTTTGAAGGTCTTTAGAGCTTAAACTGTTCTCCACACTTCCCCCTCCCCACAACAATCTACACAGTGGGCAGTGCCGAAACACCAGAAGCCCAGACAGCACTTATCCATGCAAGACACCTACTTTATTGATTGTGAGTAGCAAATGTGTATTTCCACATTGTCTTTTTGTTCTGGGGCAACTTCTTTCCATTTCCAGTTCATAGGTGTTATGTGCTTCCAGAAGACAGATCCATTTTAACCTTAGTTATGCAAAATCTGTGGAAAGGCCAATTTTCTTCACCAAGTATATTCCAAATTGATAAATATGATTTTTGGATTCTATTCTTTTGTTTTATCCTCATCCCTTTTTTCTTTTGTTGTCACAGAAAGCACAAAGCAGAGTTGGGATAAGAAACAAGGAAGAGGGACAAAGCATATTCTTGAATGTGAAGTCAGAGGCTCTTTATTGTAGATATGCTGCCTGATCTGGAGTGAGGCAGATGGGTCTTGGTGGAGAAGTCGTATTGATCAATATTTGGGTAAGAATTCAGGACTTTGAGTCCTGACACGACTTTCATATCACTATTAATCTGGTGTTTCTCCTGCAATGAAACAAAGCAAAACAAATTAACTTTCCAAGGGAGATGACGAGGGGGTGGCGGAACTACCTGGTTCTGAGAGGAACCAATCACTGGTGAGAAAGAACATAGAAAATAATCACATGGGAGGACAGAAGGACACACTTAAGGATATGAAGTAAGATAAGCAGAGAGATAGCCCATCCTTCCCAAGCCATCTTGTGTGTGATGTCTCACTGAGGCTGTATATTGGGAGGAAGTATATGCAAAAAGAAGCCTTGGGCTCTGATCACTCACAATGTCTTGTCTAGAAATGGAGACAGGCTGGGGTGCCTGAGTAGCTCAGTTGGATAAGTGCCCAACTTGATTTTGGCTCAGGTCATGATCTCACAGTATATCGGTTCAAACCCCCGCACTCGGATCTGTGTTGATGCATGGAGCCTGCTTGGGATTCAGTCTCCTTCTCTCTCTGCCTCTCCCCTGCTCACTCTCCATATCTCCCTCTCAAAACAAATAAATAAACATTAAAAAAATAAAAATGGAGACAGGGTATAGTTTGGGTGGGACCACTGGATGGATTTCTAGATTCTGTGCTGAGAAGGAAAGGAAGGATTTGGGGAAAAAACCCAAAGCTCTTTAGCAAGACTTCTTGGAAATGAGTTTGGATCAATGCTCCTCGTAGACAAAGTCCATCCTATGTTACAATTGTAGTGTGGAAACTAAGATGGACTGGCAAATGGATTTCCTTCTGCCTCTTTCTCCTGATGAGTTTTATTAGGTGTTTTATGTTGACATGATTGGGGGTTGAGAAAAGGGGAGTAGAGATTCATACAGGGATGTAGAGAAGAAGTTGGTTTTCACTGTGTAAATCAGTGTATCACATCCCTTTCTTATCCCTTATTTGCACATGCTTCCAGGCTTTTACCGGCTCTCTTTCTGACTCCTGTTTGGAATCTAATTCTGATTCTCCCTGTTCATCTAGTTTATGAAGACCTCTAGAAAAGGAATATCAGACTTTTTTGGTCTCTCAAGTTCATCATCCTGGTTTTTTTTTTTTTTTTTTGATGTGATAGAAATGTTAAGAATTTCCAAATCTAGATTCTAACTGAAACTAAGCTTGTGTTGTATCATAAATGAGGAACATAGCATTTAATTCTGTCTTCTCTGCAGTTATCCCAGATGGACTAAGAAAAGCCACCTTGTTCACAACCATCCCAGAATCATTCTAGACAATATGGAGTTTATACGCCTCTGGAGAAGCTCTGGCTATCATATTGTTTACCCAAATGATGGTGCAGTGATACTTGTGTTGTGTGTGCACATAGCAGGGACCCAATAGGTTTTGTGAGAAAGAAGCAAAAAACATTTTGTTCTACATTGACATAGATTCTGGTCT
>NC_043709.1:84524865-84526150 GCF_006229205.1 Suricata suricatta
CACACACACACACACACACACACACACACACACACACACAGCCTCCCAGGCAAAAGAAGCAAATTTCTGGTCATTGTCTCTAGGGTCCAAGGTAGCGCCCCAGCCCCATCACACCAAACGCTGGCAGGCATTTGGAAGTGATGGGACAAAGGGCCTCAGGACTCAGAGAAGGGGAGGAGAGAGGGAGATCATAAGGCAGAGTGTGTGTATTGTTCTCTTGTGACAGGGCTGTCTGAATCTGCAAGTGTGCACATGTGAGTGCACCTGCACCAAGGAGCCCCGTGTGCCTGCAGGACTCTGTGTCTGTTGACCTTCTGGCTCTTCATGAGGGTTTCTCCCACACAAGTGCAATCTCCACATGGTTTACAGTATTTCTGGTCTCTCTGCACATAGCTTTTTGCCAATTTGTCTCTTGTCTCCTTGTCAGGACCTCAGATGAAGCCAGAGGAGGGAGAAAGACAGAAGGTGATGCTTGGATAGTCAGGGCGCCCTAAAAGCCCCAGTCCTCCTGCAGACTTGTGGATGCACACTCACATACATACATAACACACACAGTAAACACCTTTGCACTCACACTGCCCTGCACTTATAGCAAATAAAATACACACACACACACACTGCCCTGCACTTATAGCAAATAAAATACACACACACACACACAACCTTAGACACCAACCATACATAACCACAAGGAGACACACAAATGAACAAAATCACACATACACATTAATGTGCCAATCAGCCACACAGATGGAAAGTCAAGAGCTGGGGTCACAAAGTCCCTTGGCACAACCTGGATGTACAGCTTCTTCCCCTTAACAGACACACACAGAAGGCATGCAAATTGGGGTACACACTTCTCCAGACACTTTTGTGCACACACACCACTGACTAAACCTCTTAGGGCACCCTCCAATGGGCTCCAACACCTGTCTCAGCGAATTCAGAACACCCAGCCTGGCCATAAGATCTGCCCCTCCACTCCCCTTCATGCCGGTTCCAAATCCTGCTGTGTATTCAGGCCAGCAAAGCTGTCTCCTGCCTGCCTTATGGTTTGCTCATCCAGCTTTAGAAGCAACAAAAGAGGCTCTCATCTTCTTTTCCTCCTCCATCCCATACCCTGTTGAGTTTCTTCCCCTACATTCCATTCATGAATCCCCTCCTCCAAGAAGCCTTCCCAGATAAATTAACTGGCCCTGATTCTGGATTTTCCCTTGTCTTTGGAACTTGTTTGTGTGTGCTGGGTGAGTATCACCAGTCACTTTGCATATCAGTTGGCAGGGAG
>NC_043709.1:84526250-84542606 GCF_006229205.1 Suricata suricatta
CTAAAGAGGCTGTCTTTTTCCATTGGATACTCTTTCCTGTTTTGTCAAAGATTAATTGGCCATACACTGTGAGTCCAGTTCTGGGTTCTCTATTCTATTCCATTGGTCTATGTGTCTGTTTTTGTGTCAATACCATACTGTCTTGATGATGACAGCTTTGTAGTAGAGGCTAAAGTCTGGGATTGTGATGCCTCCTGTTTTGGTTTTCTTCTTCAATATTACTTTGGTTATTCAGGGGTTTTTGTGTTTCCATATGAATTTTCGTATAGTTTGTTCTAGTTTTGAGAAGCACACTGGTGCAATTTTGATGGGGATTGCATTGAATGTGTAGATTGATTTGGGTCGTAATGATATTTTCACAATATTTATTCTTCTGACCCATGAGCATGGAATATTTTTCCATTTCTTTTTATCTTCTTAAATTTCTTTCATAAGCTTTCTATAGTTTTCATCGTACAGGTCTTTTACATCTTTGGTTAGGTTTATTTTTAGGTATTTTATGGTTTTTCGTTCAGTTTAGAATGGAATCAGTTTCTTGATTTCTCTTTCTGTTGCTTCATTATTGGTGTATAAAAATGCAACCAACTTCTGTACATTGATTTTGTACCCTGCGACGTTGCTGAATTCATGGATCAGTTCTAGAAGGCTTCTGGTGGAGTCGGTCGGGTTTTCCATGTAGAGTATCATGTCATCTGTGAAAAGTGGAAGTTTGACTTCTTCTTTGACGATTCTGATGCCTTTTATTTCCTTTTGTTGTCTGATTGCTGATGCTAGGACTTCCAGCACTATGTGAAACAACAGTGATGAGAGTAGACATTCTTGTCTTGTTCCTGATCTCAGGGGGAAATCTCTCAGTTTTTCCCCATTGAGGATGATGTTAGCTGTGGGCTTTTCATAATCTGCTTTTATAGTGTTTATGTAAGTTCCTTCTCGCCATACTTTCTAGAGGGTTTTTATTTAAAGGGATGCTGTATTTTCTCAAATGCTTTTTCTGCATCTATCGACAGGATCATATGGCTTTTGTCATTTCTATTGTTAACGTGATGTATAACATTGATGTATTTGCGAAATTTGAACCAGCCCTATTACCCAGGAATGAATCCCACTTGATCTTGATGGATAATTTTTTTTATTTGCTGTTGAATTCTATTTGCTAGTAACTTGTTGAGTATTTTTGCATCTGTATTCATTAAGGAAATTGGCCTGTAGTTCTCTTTTTTTGTTGGATCTCCATCTGGTTTGTGAGTCAAAGTGATGCTGGCTTTGTAGAATGTGGCCAAAAGTTTTCCTTCTATTTCTATTTTTTGGAATAGCTTGAGAGGGATGGGTATTAACTCTGCTTTTCCCTGGGAAGGCATCTGGCCCTGGACTCTTATTCGTTGAGAGATTTTTGATAACTGATTCAGTTTCTTTACCCAAAAGCAAGGGAATCAAGAGGAAAAATTGAACTATTGGGACCTCACCAGGATAAAAAGCTTCTGCATGGCAAAGGAAACAATCCAGAAAACTAATAGGCAACTGACAGAATGGGAAAAGATAGTTTCAAATGACATATGAGATAGAGGGCTAGTATCCAAAATCTACATGGAATTCACCAAACTCCATACCCAAAAAACGAATAATCCAGTGAAGAAATGGGCAGAAGACATGAATAGACACTTTTCCAAAGAAGACATCCAGATGGCCAACAGACATATGAAACAAAGCTCAGTGTCACTCATCATCAGGGAAACACAAATGAAAACCACACTGAGATAGCACCTCACACCATTCAGAGTGGCTAAAATGAACAAATCAAGAGACTATAAATGCTGGCAAGGATGTGGAGAAATGGGCACCCTCCTACACTGTTTGTTGGTGGAGATGTAAACTGGTACAGCCGCTCTGGAAAACAGTGTGGAGGTTCCTCAAAACACTATCAGTAGAACTTTTCTATGACCCAGCAATAGCACTGCTATGGATTTACCCAAGGGATACAGAAGTGCTGACACATAGGGGCACATGTACCCCAATGTTCATAGTGGCACTTTCAACAATAGCTAAATCATGGAAAGAGCCTAAATGTCTATCAGCTGATGAATGGATCAAGAAGATGTGGTTTATCTATACAATGGAGTACTACATGGCAATGAGAAAGAATGAAATCTGGCCATTTGTAGCAAGGTTGATGGACCTCGAGGGTGTCATGCTAAGCGAAATAAGTCAGGCAGAGAAAAACAGATACTACATGTTTTCACTCATGGGTCTAACAAGAAAAACCTAACAGAGAACCAAGGGAAGGGGAAGGTGGGGTAAGAGTCAGGGAGAGGGAGGGAGGCAAATTATGGGAAACTCCTGAATACTAAATACAAACTGAGGGCTGCGGGGGAGGAGAAGGAAAGGGGAAGTGGGGTGGTGATGGTCATGGAAGAAGGCACTTGTGGGGAAGAGCACTGGGTGTTATATGGAAACAACTTGACAATAAATTATATACATATAAAGGAACTTTAGCTTGACAATAGCTAGGACTCCAGTATCCTGTAAATCTTCTTTAGAATATCAAATTTTGCCGGGAGCCAAAGAAAGAATTAAAAGAACTCTGGTGGAATGCTAACCAGCTCTGGTGGAATGTTAACCAGCTCTGGTGGAGTGTTAACCAGCTCTGGTGGAATGCTAACCAGCTCTGGTGGAATGCTAACCAGCTCTGGTGGAGTGTTAACCAGCTCTGGTGGAATGTTAACCAGCTCTGGTGGACTGCTAACAAGCTCTGGTGGAATGTTAACCAGCTCTGGTGGAATGTTAACCAGCTCTGGTGGAGTGTTAACCAGCTCTGGTGGAATGTTGCAGCAAGACAAGCAGCAGCTAAGTCATAAATAACTGTTGGGTTAAACAGCAGTCAAGTCATAGATAACTGTTGGCTTCAGGAACTGAGATTACCATCTGTTAACGTCGGGCAGGTCCCCTGTACCTTGTACCTCCCCCAGCATTTTTTTCTCCTTCTACATTATTTCTTCCCCCTGCACATGTATATAATCAGCCTCCATGAGCTGATTAGAGCTTGATCAGACCTCCTGTCTTGCTCTCGTTCTTTGTGTCTCTTGTCCTATCCATTCGCCCGTTCCCTCCTCTAGGTCCCCGTTGAATGACCCCGCGGGCCGGGGCAAAATTTACTTTGGAAAATTCTTCTTGATTTTTCCTCCCCAACTCCCAAGTGTATAATCAGTCTTTCTTTATGGTCCCAGTGCAGGCCTTTCTGCGGTTGGGTCCTGTCCCTGTGTTTTAATAAAATTAGATCTTTTACACTAAAGTCATCTCAAAAAAATCGTTCTTGGCCGTCATCTCTGGACTCCCACCATTCCAAAACCCTATCACCCACCATGGTCCTCTTGAGCCTCATGAGCATCCCTAGCTGAGCAGAACTGGTGGCAGAAGGGGAGACATGGGTGCTGGAGGCGGAGAGGCCACAAGAGCCTCAGGAGCCACAGGAACCAAGAGTGCTAGGACTGCTCTGGAAAGTGCATCCTGGAGAAGCATGCCTGTGATTTCCTTGGCAAGGCCTCTGCGATGTCTGCCACCTGAGCCTAGACTAGCTGTGGCTTTGGACAAGGAGCCTCACCCATGTGTGAGTGCTAGCAGCACTGCAAGTGCAATAACTATGGGAGCTACCACATGCACAGAAGCTACAGGACAGGATGGCACAGTGCACAAGCCCTTCAGCTGCTCCCACTGTGAGAGCCTTTCTCCCTCAAGATCATCTCAACAGTCATTTCCCACAAGTACTTTCCACTGACGGCCCTTCAAATGTGGCCAATATGAGGCAGCTTTTGCCCAAAGGATCTACTGCAGATGCACATAGTGTAACACAAGGAGAAGGTGTCATGCCATGTGGCAAGAGGCTTCTATTTTGACCACAGGACCTTTGACCAAGGTGCACTGCCAGGACGCTCACCATGTCTGTGAGCTCTGCAACCACAGTAATGGCGAGGGCTGTCCTAAGGCAGTAGTGAGGATGGCAGGGTACACCCTTCCCCAGCTGGGGGCTCCCTCTCAGCCCAAGAGGGCACCGCTGCTTTCAGAACTTCCTTCCCAGCCCTGGTGAGCTACCATTTGGAGGTAGGGAGAGTGGAAAGTGAAGGGAAGTCTCTTGGAATCGTCTCCTACTCCTCTCTCTCTTCCCACCACTGCCTCTCTCTTCCTCTACCAACCAAGGAGATTCCAGAAGGAAAGGAGGAAGAGATCTTTCTCAGGGGAATTTGCTAGTTTTTTATGATTTGTTTCTCCTGCTCCTCTCTCCTCCTTATCATACCTGACCCCACACACACCTGTGTTGTATTGAAGCCCCTGGACAGTGGACAGGGGTGGCAGAGGACAGGGGTGGCCAACATCCTCACCACACTCTTCCTAGATTCCTACCCCTGACCCCTTCCAGAGATGTGTGAATTTCTCCTTGATGGTCCCTCTTGTCCCCCTTCCTCTCCCACTACTGTCTGCTGCCTCTCCCTGAGGAGTTGGTGCTTCTCTTTTTCAGGGGGAGAGAAGACAAGAAGAGGAATCAAGGTTCTGTCTCAGAGATAGGAAAATGTGAGATTGGAGAAGGGGCAAAAGCAGGGAATGCAAAGGTAGTACCTTCATAAGATGGGATTGTTTAGGGTCAGAAACTAAACATCATTCTATTAGAAATAATTATCAGGGTAAAAAAAAGTCAGGGGGAGCAAAAGGAGTAATAGGGCCAGAGGCAGGACAAGAAACAGAATTGTAGGTTACAGTGTAAACTAGGCAGGACCCGGGAACCATAGGTGTTTCCTGGAAGTGTGGAGATACCGCCATGGTGTCCCCATCCCTCTTGCCCCCAGCTCCAGCCCTGGCCTTTTCTTCTCTTCCCCTTCCCCCAGGACAGAAGCTGTGGCCCTGCCATGTCATTATGTTCCTGTGTCCCCTGCATGTCCCCCACCCTTTGCTCCCTCCTTTTGTTCAGAGCCCATTACAGTATTTAAAGTTTAAAAAAAGAAGAAAGGAAGTGACCAAGACCGGGAGGGTGGGGGGAATTAGAGGATAGAGTCGGGGCCATAATTCTCTCCTGGAAAGAGGGACACAATGTGGAGGCCTGGAAGGTGGAGACCATCCAGGTGATTTCACATGAAGTGTCTGAACATTGAGGGTGGGAGGAAGGAAAAGGTGAGGAGGCAGGGGTGTGAGCCAGAGACAGGGAAAGGGGCTGGAAGAGACAGAGATAAGAGAAGCAAGGAAGAGAGATGGAAGGGAGGACCAGAGAAGGAACAGGGATAGAGAGACACCAAAAGGAGACAGATGGGAGGAGATGTGTGAGGATAAACTAAAAGGCACACAGGGTGAAACTCACAAAAATGTGATGGGAACAGAGACCCTCAGAGGTTGAGTGAGGTAAGTAGGGAGGGAGACAGCCAGAAGGAAGACTTGAGGGCAGACTCAGTCCTGGAAAATCAGAGAACACAAACTATTTGCAGTCAGAGAGACAAACAGGCCCACAGACAGATTTGCATGACAGAGATGAAGGTGAAAGAAGTAAAGCAGGAAAGAAGAAGACAAAAATGCTAGAAGGAGAGGGGAGGGAAGAAGACAAAGAGAGAGGAGGTAGGTGTGGAGCAGGAGAAGGGATCCGGGTCAGGAGAGGGACATATATTTGCTTTATGATCCTCTTCTATCTCACCTGGTCCCTGCTGAGCCCGTCTCCTCTCAGGTGCTGCTGGGTGGTGAATGTGCCCAGAAAGTACATCTTTCAGTGAAGCTATTGCCATAAGTGCCCCAGGCTCTTTCCCAGTGAAAACCCCACATCCCAGAGACCCCTACATGGGTAGGAATACTGCCTCTCCTTCCCTTTCCTCCAAAACTCCTCATTCAAAAGACATCTGAGCTCAGGCCTATATATTTCAGAATTAATACAGGCAATCATAACCAGAAAAAAGGGGATTTGGGGCCAAGGAGTAGCAGAAACAGAAGCAGGTGGGCAAGGGAAGCTGATAAGCTCTGAAGAAAGTGCTGGTGACAGAATGGTTAGGGATCACATGGATAAGAGGGAGGAGAAGATAAGGACTGGAACTATGTTTGTATTGAGAGCTAAATAAGCACTATGCAAAGAATAAGCAAAATAACATACTAGTGACTGTCCATTAATTTTGGCTCAAGCATACAGACACCTTCCTTGCACTCACAATGAAGCCTCCAAGCAGCTCTTCACTAAAGAGTCTCCATAAATATACATATGAAATTCCCAAAAGAAGAAACAAGGCAGAAATAGAGACACTGAGGTCAGTGGACATGATTGAATCTAGGCTTCAAGGAAACAGTGAAGAAGCAAATAGCCAAGTATGTGAAGACATTCTTTTTCCCAGACTTTCCTGGGGTTCTGCAAAAACTAGCTCCCCAGCTCCTCTCAGGGCCAGAGAAGACCTTAAGATCATTAACTCAAGCAATCTAAAAGGGAATTGTTCTCCCAATCTTGTGCCCTGTAAGCCACATTTGAAGGTCCCAGAGACCAAAAGTCTGGTAATAGCTAGAGCTCAAGGAGTCTCCTAAATAGCAGGAGAGAAGGTATACAGGGAACCTTCTAGAAAAATCCTGCAGAGATGATGGAGGAGAAAACCCAGCAGATTCTTCCCACTCACATGGATGCTTAGAAGTTTGATAAAGTTCAGAATGTACAGGGCTTCCATGTAATTAAATCATGAACTGGGTACTTATATTTCTTCTCCAACTTCTACCCTTTATCTGTCTCTCCCCCATGGACACGCATCTTTTATGAAACACACTGAACCAGATCCTAGAAATCATTACAACTGTACACAGTTCTTTTGCAGAAATTTCATTTCATCCTCTATAACAAGCTACAGAAGCAGGTATCAGTGCCACTATTTTATACATGATAAACCTAAGACACAGATTAACTTGCTCAAGTCACAGAGCTGGTAAGGGAGGAGCAAAGAATCAAAGGACTGCATGTGGTGCCCCCTCCTGGATGTTCTGCTCTGGGAAGCAGCCAGGCTTGGGGCCTGTTGTGTGAGGGGGAAGTTACTCCCCAGAGGACAAAAGACCTGCCTCCTGAGGCTCTTCTCAGCATGTTCTCCCCAGGAGAGCTTGGCCAAGTTGAGGCCTCATCTGGGAAGTGGGGAAGTCATACCTTACCCTCTGAAGACGAAAGTCTAAACCAGATCATTGATTGAAGTTCTTTGAACTTTAAAACACAGAATTCAATCCATAGAAGTACTGGGTGAAGGGGATAATCAGGTTAAAGTTCTCAAAGCCTTCAGTCTTCCCATTACCCCTCTCCACCCCATCTGTGTCTCCCCCTTCCTCTTTCTGTTTCCCAACCCCCAAGTATCTATTCCCCACCTGTCTATGCTCTGGCAGCTGTCTTCCCCCAGCCATGGATCACTAGCCTATGCAGACCAAGTTCAGTCATCCTCACAGCCTGTGAAGACATATCAGGGCCATGGAGTCAGCCTACTTTCCCAGCATCTTGTCCACTCAGCCCAGGATCACTGTGGAGCTACAACCATGACATATTTTGCACTGCTGTCCCCAAATGCCCAGCACTACCGCCACCCCATCAATCTCACCCTTGGAGAGTTGGCTTTCCAGGTCATTTCAGCCCAAGTTCCCTGCCCCTGCCCCAACAGTCCCAGCCTCCTCCATACTTCTGCCTCCCTAACACACATTTCCAAACACACACACACACACACACACACACACACACACACACCCCACTACACAATTCTGCCTCAGTAGGGAATTCAGATTCCCTACTTCAAGATTATGCACTTACTGAGATCTCCGACTTATCTGATCCTCCTCTCTCCATTTTCCTGCTGCTTGCTAACTAAATGAGTATCATTTTCCTTGTCTCCTAGGACACCTTCTAGCTTCTGTGCCTTCCTCCATCTTTCCTCTTTTGTGTCATCCATCATCTAAGTCATGGTGCCTGATCCATTTGCCCTGACCAACTCAGCTCACAAACATTTGGAAGAGACTGTCCAGAACACTTGTGCCTCCCTGTGTTAAGTCTCAGCCTCATTTTACCTGCTTTCCAGGGCCTCTTGCAGGACAGGGCTCTGCTCCTTCTTCTGGGTCTCCCCTCAGTGCCCAGCACAGACAGAGGGTAGAATGTGTGACTCTTTGATTCTGCTACCTAGGAGAGAGGCGGGAATTGAGAAAGAAACCCAAACAGGGACATTGTCTGAGCCTACACTCTTCTGTGAGATTTAGTGTCAGGGAGGCAGGCAGCTGAAAGGAATCCATCTCTGGTAGGGCAGTGCTTTCCTTTAGAAATCCCAGGGCACCTGTGTGTGTGCGAGCACACATGCACACACATGCATGCACACCTGACATGCCCAGAGGGGAGAGGAGGATGTGGATATGAGGCTCCAGGGGTCCAGGTACTGTCTAGAGGTGAGAATATGGGCATAGCTGACTCCCAGACCTTCTACAGCTCCAGAAGACCCAAGCCCATGACTGCTGGGACAGAGAGCTGCCAGTGCTGCAACTGCAGGATGAAGGCAGTCTCAAATTTGAGCAGACTCCATCCTCCCTGGATTTGAATTTGCTCCATTCAGGGCACAATTCACATGGTTTGCTCTGTTCTGTGGTTCAGTCCAGTTTCCATCCTTCCTTCTTCTTCATACTCACAGGCAATTCCTGTGTTCAGACCTTAGAGCACTTGTTTCATATGGCTGAACCATATGAAATTCCTGATATTCAATCGGTTTTGGCTTATATGGTCTATTACTTTGGTTCTTCTCTCTTCTAAGCATTTTTTTGGATTCCAGGCTAAAAAGACAGGGAAGCAGATTGAGGAAGAAAAATAAGAGCTATATGTATTGAATGCATACTATGTGCCCTTATCACAGTGCTAATTCTCACTACAGTCCCATGAATTAGTTCCTGCAGTCCCTATAATTATTTCCCACCTTTTACAGGTGAGTGACTCCAGGTGAAAAGGCTACATGGAGAGGAACTGGGCTGGGATTCCAGTTGAACCCAAGATCCCCTGCTTCACCACTGCCTCCCACACCCACTGGAGTCCTGGCAGAGACTGGGAGTCAGAAAACAATGCCTGCAGCTTCACAACAGGAAGGGAGCAAAGGAAACAGGTCAAACTGGAACTCTGGAGGGGTTAGAAGAACCCCCAAGGGAGGGAGTGTGAAAGCTCAGCAACCACACCCAAAATCCACCTGGAGAAAGGCCAGTCTAAAAAATAACCCAGGCAGTGACAGAGAGCCTAGACAGGAAATGGGAGATGGCAGCAGCCTGGGACAGAGCAAGGAAGCTCAGAGGGAAGACATGGAGGGCGGGGGTGGGGGTGGGGGGCGGCGCAGGGCGGATGTAGACAGAGCAGAAATCCTATGATGCTGAGGAACAAGGCTATATAGGGCCTAGGGTATCAGGGAGGGAGCAATAGTGGTTACATAAAGCCCAGGCAAAAGGATGAAAAGCAGGTGGCAGGGAGAGATCCTGGGGAGAGATGTGAGACTGAGGCAAATAGAGGAACCTGGGGTTAGAGGCAGTGTTCAGCGTGGAAATACTAGTGAGCTTCAAAAAGGTCACGGGTGGGTGGATGGGGTGGTGGGATTGAAGAAGTAGTGAAGCAGGGAGAACACACACACACACACACACACACACACACACACACACGCCCTCCCAAGGCAAAAGGATCAATTGTCTGGTCATTTGCTCCAAGGTCCAACTGAGCATATTAAGCCCCACCTCCCCAAATCCTATTAGGCTTTTGGAGGTGATGGAAGGCAGGACCACAGGGATTGGAGAAGGGGAGGGGAGAAGGATGTCATGAGACACAGTGTAAGTGTCCTTCTGTGCCTAGAGCACCCACAGCCCTCGCTCTTTTGCTTGACTACATAAACGGGGTTAGTTGCTTAGTCTAAGCCCCAGTTTCCTCATCTATAAAGAATCTTACTTGACTTCCCTTACTGGATTAATGTAGGAATTTGATGAGAAGATACAAACTATCATGCACTGTTGGTGGGAGTGTAACTGGGACCACCATCCTGAAGCACAGTCTTAGTGCAATTAAGAATGCACACCCACCCCACAATCCCTCTCCTGAGTCCATTAGGAGGCCCTTATGAGCATGTTTATCACAGGACTATTTGTGGTAGCAGGAAGTTGGAAACTATGTCTGTGTCTGTTACTAGAGGAATATATAAGTGAAATGTATTATACGTGCACAATGAAATATTAAACAGCAGTCAGAAATAATACAGTAAATTTATAGAGAGCAACTTGGATAAATCTCAGAAACAATATTAGGTTGGAAAAATAAAAGGATGAGGTGTATAACACAATGCTATTTATGTACATTTTTTAAAGTGTTTCTTCCTTTAGAATTTTATTTGTAAAAGACATGTTTTTTTAGACAAGCAAGGCTTGCTGGAAAACAGCGAGTGCACAGATAACCATACGTTTGCACTCATAGGTCTAAAAGGGAAAGCCTAACAGAGGACCAAGGGAGGGGAAGGGGGAAAGAGAGTTGGGGAGAGAGGGGGACGCAAATCATGAGAGACTATTGAATACTGAAAACGAACGGGGGACTGAAGGGGGATGGGGAGGGGGAGAGGGAAGGGGGGTGGTAATGGAGGAGGGCACGTGTGGGGAGAAGCACTGGGTGTTTATGTACATTTTAAAAACAGCTAAAAAATGCTGTATAATTGTCAAGGCTACACACATATATCTGTTAAAAATGTCATGTCATTCCTCTGCTCAAAACCTTCCAACGGTTTCCTTTTGATTCAGAGTATAAAGCCGAAGTCTGCATTTACAATGGCCTACAAAGTTCTACAGTATTGGTCACTGACCCAGCTACCTCTCAGCCTCTGTTTCTTTTTTGTTTCTTTTTTTTAATAGTTTATTGTCAAATTAGTTTCCATATAACACCCAGTGCTCTTCCCCACAAGTGCCCTCCTCCATGACCACCACATCCCTCCCCCCTCCCCCTCCCCCTTCAACCACTCGGTTCCATTTTCAGTATTTAATAGTCTCTCCGGTTTTGCAGCCCTCTCTCTCCCCAACTCTCTTTCCCCCTTCCCCTCCCCATGGTCCTCCATTAGGTTTTTCCTGTTCTTCTAGTAGACCTATGAGTGCAAACATATGGTATCTATCCTTCTCTGCCTGACTTATTTCGCTTAACATCACACCCTTGAGGTCCATCCACTTTGCTACAAATGGCCAGATTTCATTCTTTCTCATTGCCATGTAGTATTCCATTGTATAGATAAACCACCTCTTCTTGATCCATTCATCAGGTGATGGACATTTAGACTCTTTCCATGATTTGGCTGTTGTTGACAGTGCCGCTATGAACATTGGGGTGCATGTGCTCCTATGCATCAGCACTTCTGTATCAGCCTCTGTTTCTCTGTCTTCCCACTCATCATTCTCAAGCCACTGGTCTCCTTAACCGTTCCAACTCCCTAACATACCAGGCAAGATCCTACCTCAGGGCCTTTGTACTTGCTGTCCCCTATAACTGCAGCACTTCTACTTTAGATAATCACATAGTTACTCCCTTCCCTGCATTTGGTATAATAGCACGTTTATAGCAAGACCTACCTTATTCACCTATATAGAACTGCAATCTGCTCCTAACCACCCACAACATAACTTATCACCATGCTCCCTTTTTTATCCCTAGCCTGACTGTGTCTGCTTTCAAACCACTTGCAAGTCATCCCACCCCCTGTTTTTAGGAGCTTTGCTTCAGGTTTTCTAGAGATGTAAACAGAGACATTCAACTCCTATTATCAACCTTGCTTCTGTCAAACCTTATTGCGTTTTTATGAAATTAGTTGCACAAATGACCAGTTTCTCAGAATCTCGACTCTAGATTCCTTAATTACCATAATTTCAGTCCTCCTTTTTCTGAGATAATTCAAACAGAGAGTTCAACTTAGAAGCAAATAAAAAGGATTCTCTTAGTACCTTCCATTAGGGGATTCTAGGAAAGGAGAGGTGGTTACGTGGGTGGTGTGCATACAAAAGCAGATGTGTATTAGGCTAGAAAGTAAAAAACAGGAGGGGATTACATTCCGATCATTCTCCCTCCTTCTATGCAAACCTCTTCGGCCTGTAGCGGTTTTATAGGGGCTCCTCTGAGTAGCCTGGCATCTTAACCATAAACTTCCCAGAAAGAAAACTCATTGATATTCCCTTGAGAAGTGGTGAAAAATAAATATCAGGGTTTGGTACAAACACACCAACCATGTCTAGGAGTGGAAGGCAACCAGTTCCTGATAGCTCTAAATCCTAAAGCACTCCTATAAGATTTGTGTACATGCACACACACACACACACACACACACACACAAAAGGAATCTAACAAATATGCTTGTTTATAGACTGCTGAGAGAAATGTACCTCAGTCCTTAGTGCATATTTCCACTCAAATTCAAACATATATGTCCAGAGAGTAGGCACACATATATGGCTTCCAATGTTGTGCTTTCTGAATGTATGTACCCAGCCTCTCCCCGTTTCCAAGCTACTGACTGCAGGGTGGGGCCCAGTGAGGGTGAATGAGAGAATGTCTTAGTGGAAGTTTGCATGTGTCACTAAGTGCATCTCCAACTACACTCCATAAAACAAAGAAAAATTGTTTTTCATTATTCACTATTTGGAATTATCCACTATCTTTCAATTACCTCTATGCCATCAAGTTTCAGTGATCATTTCCACCTTACTGAGTGGCTACTCAATACAGAATATAGCTCAAGGACTAGAGGCACCAGCTTTGCTTAAACTTGGGACAAATCCTACCTTCACTATTCACTTTACACAAATGACTTGACCTTTCTGAGCCTTAGTTTTAATTTTTGTAAAATAAACATAAAACTACTCAACTCATACACTTCTGTATTAAACAGATGATTATAGAAGCACCTGGATGTCTCATTCGGTTGAGCATCTGACTTCAGCTCAGGTCATGATCTCACATATGCATGAGTTCAAGCCCCACGTCAGGCTCTGTGCTGACAACACAGAGGATGGAGCCTGCTTTGGATTCTGTGTCTCCATCTCTCTCTGCCCTTCCCCTGCAGGTGATTATGAAAAGTGTTTGCAACAAAATATAGGGCATAGTATTCAGTAATTGATAGCTATTATTTTTATCATTTGGGGGACATTGGAGACATAAAGAAGATACATAAAAGAGATGTTCTTTTTTCTTAGCAAGGTTTTAAATCTCATCAATGAGGCAAGATAAATCATAGGAAGAGACATGACATGGAAACCTAAAACCGTTATTTGAGCCCTAACATGCACTTATTCTCCATAATCCAAGCCTTGTTTGAAACTTTTACCAGATTTCAGGCCTCTAATAAGATTTTTTTTCTCCTTTCATTCATCATTTCCATGCATCACCACCTCATATACATACCACATCCACACCAGTCTTCCATTTCAGGAGTTGACTGAAGTATTCCTGGGATAAAAAAAAAAAAAAAACATTTTGATTGTTCATTTTGTAAATTTCCCTGTTTCTGGGAGGGAGCGCATCTGAGGTATTCCAAACCCAAGTGAGACAACTATGCTCATGGCCAGTGGACCTGCACCCTTCCACTCCCTTAATCACCCTCAAATCCCAGAAAATTCTACCTCATTCTCAATATCAATCAGTTTTCCTTCAATAATGCCCTCTCTTTATCACCCATTCTGATTGAAGGTGAAGTACAAAAACCCTCAAACACTGAAGAAAATTCTCAAATGCCCACCTGGCAACATTGTTTTATTGCCAATGTTCCAGGTCCCTGGAAATAGAGGTCTCATATATTTTAATATTGACCCATTTAAAAATATCAAAAGATCCCTGAAAAAACATTAATTTAGTCCCTACTGGGGTATAACCCCTTATGCAGTCGTCTGTTCTCTCCTTAAAGCTTTTTGATAGATGAAAGTATCCCTAGTTCTAGGACAGATAGTTAAGAACTCCTATTTCAAACCCCTCCCAACCTCTATAGCCTCCTCAATTACTTTTATCATGCTATTACTCATTTGATTAAGAGACAGTACAACCCTGAAGTGGGGCATGACTACTCTGTCCTCTCCAGTCCCTTTCAGGCCATCACATGAAATAGGGGCAACAGAATTGGCAGCATATCTGTCCCACACAATGCTTCTTCCAGGGGAGCCCCTGAGGATCAGGCAGACTCCAGCATGGGCACAGCAGGCACTTTCCCAAAGTGGACAGAATGCCAAACCTTAGCACAGTGACTGGTGTGGGTAGCTTGGGGACAGGAGGGCAGCTTGAGCACACACTTCTCTGTCTTCCCCAAATTCAATTTCCCCAGCCTTGGCCTCTCCTCCTGTTTTCCTAGTTTCAAAGTTTTCAGACCTTCCATAGTGCTTATCTGAGGACAGATACCTATCATCCTTGATATAAAGCCAATGTTTCTCAAACCTGATCATACAGATCACTTGGGAACTTGTTAAAAATGCAGTTTCTGAATAAGTAGGTCTTGGTTGGGGTCTAAGATTCTTCATTTCTTTTCTTTCTTTTTTAATGTAGCTTTTGCACCCAATGCAGAGCCCAATGCAACGCTTGAACTCATAACCCTGAAATGAAAACCTGAGCTAAGAACAAGAGTAAGATGTTTAACTCACTGAGCCACCTAGAT
This sequence comes from Suricata suricatta, assembly GCF_006229205.1. NCBI lineage: Eukaryota > Metazoa > Chordata > Mammalia > Carnivora > Herpestidae > Suricata > Suricata suricatta. The sequence goes on from NC_043709.1 coordinate 84,540,884, forward strand.
GACCCTAAGATTCTGCATTTCTAACAAGTTCCCAGGTGACACCCATGCTACTGGTCCATGGACCACACTTTGAAGAGCAAGGATGTAGGTGACTGGAGCAGGTGCTATAACTGTCTCCCAGAAGGAGAAGAAGGATGTCCACATCCTTCTGTCTATCCTCCAGATGGTGCTGGAGATGGCATCATATCTCATTCCTTCCTGATTCAGGAATCTAACTCCATGGCACAATGCACAATACAAATCTGGCTCATAAATTCCTTTCAAGTATGAAAACACACATCCCTCACAACATTCTCATTCTTTCAGGACACTTAAATGTCTGTGTAGCCCAAATTACTGTCCCATTTCTTTTCCAACTCACCTGTCCCTCTTTTATTTCCCAAAGTGTCTCTTGACCAATGCCTCTTTCTTAGTTTCTACTCATACCTTCCTTCCAAAGGAATGATGCCTCAATCCCTGTCCAGATACTAATTCCTCCTATTTCAGTCTGTGTTCCTCCCCATTTGGGTTATAAGTTCTCTCTCCCAAAAGAATCATAGATGCTTTCACAAGGTTTTTGCACCAGTCTCTCAAAAAAAAAAATATCTAAAACATTTGGTAAGTATATGGTAATTCTGCCTCTGGCAGACTTCCCTGGGAGTCACCTATTCCCCATTGGGAAGATGAGAAATTCCACAGGTAAAAAAGTAACTTCCTATCCCTCCTTCCCAGAGCAGTCCCCATACATTAATACAATAGAAAAACACTGGCTCTTATATACCAATCATAAAACTCTGACTGCCTCAAGAAAGATGCCTGCTGTGCCAAGTTGGAGTCAGTCTCATTTCAGGGATTCCATGGAGTCAGAGCTGGTTGGGCCTTCTATCAATTTGCTACTTCAGGCCCCTCCCCAGAACCCATGGGAATAGATGCAGTGGGACCAAAGGAGGTCATGGCAGGCATTCTTCTGCCTCAGGAATGTATTTCCCTTGTCGCTCTTTGAATGAACAATACTGTTCTTACTTTTGGGTCTAGAGGAAGGAGAGAACCTACTCCTTGTCCTGAACAAGACTCCACTCTGATGGAACAGACAGGATAGTCATCAGAACTCAGCAAAACTAGAAGAAGTACCAGGGTACAGTTCTAGAAGCTGGGTACAGATCCAGATACAGTTCTAGATATAGTTCTGGATGGAGAGAAATGCTATTTGTCAATTCTTGCAGAAGAATTCTCACAGAAGACGGTTAAAGGAGTAACACAGTGCCAGCCTGAAAGGAAGAAGAATTTCTTTACCAAAGAAATGTGGAAGGTTCAATTCAATTTAACATGACTTTGTTAAATGCTCATTCCATGTCTGGTCCCAGATGGAAGCTCTGGGAGAGTGAACAAGATACCTCTGATCTATAATCAGGAACAAAATGAAGAATATAAAGACAGTCAGATAACTGTGGTATTTTATTTTTTTTATTCAGCTTTATTGAGGTATAATTGATCTACAAAACTGTAAGGTAGTTAAAGTGTGCATTGCGGTGATTTGATAGACACATTCATTGTAAAATGATTCACTATGATCTCCCCACTGTGAAAGGATTAACGTGGTATTTTAGTCTAAATGTTTCATTAAATGAAGGTATGTGTTAAAAGGGCACCCTTGTTTTTCTTACTTCATTTTTACATATGTAAGGGCATCAGTTGGAGCTTTGGTTTTCTATGTGAGGTCTCTGGAGCAGCAGCAGCATCACCC
>NC_043709.1:84542706-84560169 GCF_006229205.1 Suricata suricatta
TTTTTCCAAAGAAGAAATATAGATGGCCAATAGGCTCATGAAAAGGTGCTTAGCATCACTAATCATCAGGAAAATACAAATTAAAATTGCAATCACATCACCAAATATCATTTTATACCAGTCAGGATGGCTAAAATAAAAATACAGGAAAACATATGTTGGCGAGTATGTGGAGAAAAAAGAACCCTTGTGCACTTTTGGTGGGAATGTCAATTGGTGCAGCCACTATGGAAAACAGTATGGAGGTTCCTCAAAAAATTTTAAAAAGTAATTACCATATGATCCAGTAATTCTACTACTGGATATTTTCTTAAGTAATCTCTACATGCAAAATGGGCTCACACTCACCACACTGAGACCAAGAGTACTGACTGAATTCCCCACCCCATGGCCACTAGTAGATATTTAGCCAAAAAAAGGAAAACACTTTTACAACTTTCTTTAAAAACAATTTTTAAAGCCAAAAAACAGCTAATGACACAGTTAAAAAGGAGACAAGTAAAAAAAAAAAAAAAAAGGAAGGGCAGAGCAAACACATATCCTTCACTTCACCATAAATGCACAGCTCTTTTAGTGTTTACCCCACCAACATCCTATGGGAGGCCTAGCTTTCCATAAACTCAGGAGTACTTTCCATTATTGTGCCTGCAGGGAGATCTTACTGCATTCAGGTGTGATGATATCAAATAAATATGTACTGGCACTGCTGAATTAAAGTTCCACAGTTTGGGCCCTAACTTAAGTGGGGTTAGCAACGAGACTGTGCTGGATCCCATAGGCAAAGTAGATAGCAAACCCAATCAGCATCCAGACAACAAATCGGGCCCAGGTGCCAGCTGTCATCTGCATCATAAAATAAACATTCATGAAGATGCTCAGTAGTGGGAGGAGAGGCAGAGCAGGTACCTTAAAGTAAAGGGGACTGGAGCTCTGGTGCTGTCTCCAGATGACCCCTGTGATCCCAGTGATGAGCACCAGGAGCAGCACAGCCACTGAAATCCATACTGGGTCTCCAGAAAGCAGAACTGGCCACTGGGCCAACACCAGGCACAGAAGAGTGAGCAGCAGAACAAGCAGTGATGAACAAACATAGACAACCCTGCCAGAAAATGAAGTAGGGGTGGAGCTGCCTGGAAAAAATAGTCCCTGTAGTGTCAGCCTCTCTGTTGCAGGTATATTCTGCTGCTGCACCTCTGCTACATGCTCCCCATTCTTCCTCTCAGGTTGATACCTGAGGATGAGAACACAAAAAGCAACCAGAGAATAAGATACCAGTGTTCCAATTAACCTGAGGTCCACAAGATCAGTGATTCCAAAGAAGAATGTCATGATTGCTCCAATAATCGTAAATATCACAGTGGCTATGAAGCGGGGGTATATGCTAGTATAGATCCTGGTCAATACAGGGAACAAGAGGCCATCCTTTGCCATCATATATATCACCCAGTGAATGGGGGTCATAAAGCCAATGAAAATGCCACAAACACTACAGAAAAATCCAAAACCTACAACATAGTAGGCAGTTGCCCAGCCAATATGGAGAAATGCCTCAGGCAAGGTGCTCCCAGGTTGAAGTTTGTAGTAAGGCACCATAAGTGTAAGTGAGGAAAAGACACCAAGATACACCACAAAGCAGATGACCAGTGAAATCACAATACCCATGGGGATAGAACGCTGGGGATTCTGGACTTCTTTGACTCTGGTAACAATAATGCTGAAACCTATAAATGTATAGAAACAGGTAGTTGCTCCACGGAGAATCCCCCCAAAGCCAAAAGGCACAAATCCTCCAGAGCCCAGAGGGCCCAACTTAGAGGTGTCATTGAGTTCAGCCATTGTGTAGTCCTCTTCTGTGAGCTTCCAGTTGTGCGGGTCCCCCTTAATGAAGCCACAAATGATGACAAAACTGAGAACCAAAATTTTCACCAATGTAAACACTTTGGAAAGGGCAAATAACTCATAAAAATGCAAATATTCAATTTCTCTAAGTAACAACAGAATGACCACAGCAAAGTAGCCTAGATTGTCTGCAAGGACTTGGGGAATATGCTGAGAGATGCTTTCATGCAGAGTCTGAGACATCTGGTTCCCAAGCAGGTTGTCAAAAGTTAAGCCCCAGGTCATGATATAAATGACTGTATCAGCAGTAAAGGACAGGATAAGGTTCCAGCCAGTGATGAAAGCCCAGAGTTCACCAATAATGGCATAAGTGTACAGATATGAAGAGCCAGAATGGGGAACCCGAGAACTAATTTCAGCATAGCACAGTCCAGCTAGCACAGAAGATAGGCCAGCCACCAAAAAGCAGATTACAATGGATGGTCCTGCTTGATTACTGACCACTTCACTAGCCAGGATGTACACACCTGCACCTACTGTGCGGCCCACACCCAGGGCCACTAAATCAAGAATGTTCAGTCTTCTGTCAAAAGAAATCCCAAATGTTTCTTCCTCCAGTGGACGTCTGTGTACCAGCTTTTGGACAAATCTGCGAAACGCCTGACGCAGCATTCTTGCTGGAGTTGAAGAAGATTCTAAGGATCAAAGAGCTGTAGCAACCCCAGGGAGTGTTGGATCCAGTTCGATGAGGCTGAGTTAAGCTGTGTTGCATTGGGGCAGCCAATTTCCCTTGTTAAGGCTTCAAAGTTGCTGCTTCATATTTCTTCTAGTATGTGGTATTCTTCCATAATTCCTAGGTAAATAATAAATATTTACTGAACAATGGTGTTTAACCAACCAAGTTCAATATAACTTGTTGCAGCTCAAATATCACAGAAACTGACACCAAAAGAAATTATAGAGAAATTAACCCTGCTTTCCCTGCCGCCCCCAAAAAAGTGCCAAATACCTCCCAACATCCTTTATACACACCACATGACATAATCCCATTTGGGTTAATCTAAGTCATGTAGCTTCATGTACTAATTAAGCTGTAAGACATAACAGGGTGAATGTATTGTGCAATAATTCACACATGGGATATTTGCGTGGTGCTTGAGCTTGAGTTATGACACATTTGTTCACAGACTAGAGGGCCTTATTGCAATTATAGAACCATATAAAATCTCAATTGAGTTTAAAATGCAAATATTGCCCCTAGTTTTAAAACCCTTATCCCCAAATCAGCTAGCCGAGGTCTAATGTATGTCATTTTGGCCCCCTTTCTCCTCATTTGCATCATCCAGTTAGCTGCACTGATGTCACAGAATGTACAGTTCAACCCTTTGCTTTACCCTTCTAGGCCCACATGGAAGCTGTGAAAAGAGGAAGAGGGAGAAAGGAGGAAAGAGTGTTCATAACTAGCTTCAAGGTAAAAAACAGGCTTTCTGGAAAGAAATGGGTGCAGCAGCCAACCAAGAGTCCATTACTAAGAGGGGAGAAGAGTCAGAAAGGTCGGTCATTTTATGGTATATAATATGCAATAAACCACATGAAGTAACCAAATAAAAATTCACCACAACTTTTATGTCCATAGTTTTGCGATTGTAATGAGTAGCAAGAAAAGAAATAAGTCATTTAGCTCAGTAGCTCACAACCAAAACAATTCCTTCTGCTTCTCCCTCTCTGGGTTCCAAGTGAGAAGGTGAATTCACTTCTGCAGAAAGTTTCCTCACTGGCCACACTAGGCTTTATAAACACCTTGCACCATCTGTGAGGTCAGTAACCAACTTCCTGGAGACCCCCCTCTGAGCTATGGACTTGTATTAAAACACTCACCTGTAACTCCCTATCAATTTTTTTTACAAGGAGTTATTTTTTTTATATTTTTCCTTTATTTTTTTAATATTTTATTGTCAAATTGATTTCCATACAACACCCAGTGCTCTTCCCCACAAGGAGTTATTAACTCACTCAAACCATAGTCTGAATGTGTTCTTAGTGAAGGAAATCCTGCATGTGGTTCCTCCTTCACCCTCCTCCCCTAGCTGCTATTCAAATGGGCCCCTCCTCAAGGGCAGCAAGACTTTGGGTGAACAATTCACAGCAATGCCCCAGAAATGAGTAGTGGAGAACAGAGAAAACAGAGTCGTGTAGCCCCCACTCTCCTCTCTATTGAGGGTTTAGTTTTGAGAGAATTTTAGGGAATGTTAACAGAAGTTTCTAAAGATGGAAAGACAAGTCAAAATTGAAAAGTCTTCTCTATAAATCACCAAAATGAACCCTTGGGTTATGGGTCAGACCTTCTGTCTACAAATCCATCTAGACTCCTTATTTGCCACCCACCAGTTCCAAGGTAATGATTTACTAACAAGCACACAACATAAAAAAGAGAATCAATACTTAACTCAGGGAAATATTCTACCCTATAAATGTGATTGACAGGTCCCCTACTCCTCCCCAGGCTTCAACCCTTTCATGGCTCCCACTACCCTTCTTTCTTAATCCTGCCTTCCTTCACCATCTGTGTTTATTCCTCTAGCATCATCCCCTTCCCAGTTCCTAATGCAACTGCAAAATCCTACACTCATCCTGTTGCCTTGCCTCTAGTGTCTTCTTGTCCCCTTCACTTAGCTAACCCCCAATTCTCTTTTAGTTCCCAGCTCAAACGTTGCTGCCCCAGGAAGCCTCCCTTGACCCTTCTGCTGCCCTTCCTATGTGCTTTCATAGCATCCAGGCTTCCCTCATGTGCCAGTTATCCTAATGATACTAGTATCATTGTGGGTAAACAATTAGATAGCCAGAGCTTCTCTAGAAATGATATAGACTCTTATAAATACTTATCTAGTATCTTTCTGGGGTGGCTGTAAACAAGGCAGCTTTTCTTAGTTACTCTGGCATAACTTCAGAGAAGACAGAGTTAAATGCAATGTTCCTCATTCATTATTTGACACATTTTCACGTTTAATTTCAGTCGAATGCAGTTATGGAAATTCTTAACATTTCTATCACACCAAAACACGATGATTAGCCTAAGAAATGAGAAAAGTCTGAGCTTCTGCTTCTAAAGGTCTTCAGAAACTAGATGGGCTACCAGGAAGAACCAGAATTAGATTTTCCAAACAGATATCAGAAAGAGAGTTGCAAAAAAACCCAGGAAGTGTGTGCAAGTAAGGGATTAGAAAGTGACGTGATTGAGGCATCTGGGTGGCTCAGTAGGTTAAGCGTCCAACTATGACTCAGGTCATGATCTCGCAATTTATGTGTTTAAGCCCTGCATCGGGCTCTGTGCCGACAGCTCAGAGCTTGAAGCCTGTTCAGATTCTGTGTCTCCCTCTCTCTCTGCCCCTCCCCTGCTTGTGCACTCTCTCTCTCTTTCAAAAATAAATAAACATTAATTTTTTTTAAAAAAGAAAGTGATGTGGTGCATTGATGTCAATAGTGAAAATCAATTTCTTCTCTTTCCCAACCCCAGATCCTGTCAACACAGAACACCTAATAAAAGTCTTCAGGAGAAAGCATTAGAAGGAAGTCCATTTGTCTGTCCACGTTATTTTCCAAAATATGATGATAATGGAGGATGGACTTTGTCTACAATGAGCACTGATCCAAACACATTTTTTCCAAGAATATTTGCTAAATAGCTTTATTTTTTGTCACAAATCCTTTCTTTTCCTGTAAGCACAGACTCTAGAACCATCCAGTGGTCCTATATATCCCTAAGCTCTGTCTTCATTTTCAGACTAGCAGTTGTGAGTCATCAGAGCCCATGGCTACCACTTCCATGTACCTCCTCCCAATACACACCCTCATTAATACACTGCACACAAAGTGGCTTAGAAAGACTATCTCTCTGTTTATCTTCATTCATATCTTTAAATGTGTGCTTCTGTCCTCCCATGTAAGTACTCATCTGTCTATCTCTGGCATCTCTCACCAGACCGTGCTTGGTTCCTCCTACAGTCTTAGGTAGCTGCTCCACACTGCCATCATCTCCCTTGGAAAGTTAATTTGTTTTGTTTTGTTTTGCTGTAGGAAAGTCATCAGATCATCTGACTCATGTGAAAATTATATCAGACCTCGAAATCCTGAGTTCTTTTCCTAATATAGATCAACATAACTTCTCCACCAAGACCCATCTGCCTCACCCCAGATCAGCCAACATAATCTATAACAAAGATTCACTGCCACGAATTTTGGGGGGACACTCATCCCACTTTCTAATTCTTTTTAATCCCCCCTTTGCTTTGAGATTTCTGCAATAATAAAAGGAAAAGGGATGAGGATAAACCAAAAGAATACAGTTCAAAAAGTATATTTGTCAATTAAGAATAACTTTGTGAGAGAACCTGGCCTTTCTATATGATTTTGTTTAATCTGAGGTAGAAAAGAATCTGCCTTTGTGAGGCAATAATTCATATTAATGGAGAGAAGTTGCACAAGAACTGCTAAAGGGCAAGAGAGGGACAATCTAGAAATGAACATTTCCCACATGTAATCATAAAACAGGTGCTGTGCATGGATAAGTTTTGTCTGAACTTCTGGTGTTGGGGTATTTCTCACAGTGTACATGGCAGTATGGAGGAGGAGGAGGGTGGAGAACAGTTTAAGACGCCAAAGGGCGTTTAAAATTAAAGAGTTGCAAATATGTTTTGCGATAACAGCAAACTGCCTCTTGAAGACCAAGTATTTTAATACTACTAGGAAACTACACCCCAGGGGAACTAGGTAATCTTTCCTCCAACAACCTGACCTGGTCTGTAATCAATCCATGCAACAACTTTTTAAATTAGATAAGAAAGGCTGGGAGATGCTATCAAGCACCAGTAAAAATAGATATCTAGCTCCTTAAGCAAGGAGGAAGAAGACTTTCAACTCCTCCATTGTGATGGTGGACCACCTTATCAACCTGACCTGCTATTCTGAAAAATTCACGCCAATGTCCTTCCTAAGAAGATATGATACAGACATTTTCAGAATCTCCAGTGAGGAAAGTGTGGCAAACATGAAGGAGTCAGTAGAGCCAGATGGAAGAATATTGATTCATTTAAAGAACATGTCTAAGAATTCTAGGTGCTAGGCCCTGTGGGAAAGATAAAGATGAATAAAGCAAGCTCTGCACCAGGTCAGAAAGGAAAAGCCCACAAGGACGGCAGGGCAAAAAAGGAAGGACACTGGAAGAAAAGCGCCAAGCAGTAACCTCTAACTCATCTTTTCTTCAACAGAACTGAGAATATTTCTGATCTGGAAGACAACAGAGTATAGCTCTCCAAATCACTCTGACCCCAGAAAACTTACCTGCCCTTCTCCCAAGGCCTCCAGTCTGCACCTGCCAAAGCAAAGTCTAGCTCTGGTGCCATGAAATACCCTCTGCTCAAACCCACAGGATTTGGACAGCCACCTATTATCCAAGCCCAGCCTTCCTCCTCTCTGGCTCTGCCTCAGTTTCCTTGACAATTCTACAAACAGGAGAAATTACTTACCTATAGGCTTTTTCTTTTTTGGAGAAGAGAGACCTGAGAAGAAAGTGTAAACCAAACCCAGGGACATGTAAGGAACTTGCCCAAGCAGTGTCAGGACTTGGAATGGAACTTAGTGAGGCCCTCTGGGAGTTGAGGCCCGCAGAGAGGCGGGGCCCTTGGAGGAGGGGTTCTTAGGAGGCAGAGCACTAGCAAGGCTGGGCCTCAGGGAGCTGGGACAATAGGGAGGCAGAGACACCCAAAGGGTGGAAAAGGGTGAAGGAGGTAGATTAGCTGGAATCCTGGAAGAAAGCTGGAGGTGGGCAATGGAAGACTAGTGGGGCTCTGCATGGGTGAAAAGGTGACTGAGGGCTTAAATGGGACTTTGCTGGAGACTCTGCTGGCAGCAAGATGTGAATTTAGAAGTAAACAAGCTTCCCAACATCCTGGGTATGGAGGAGATCCTGGTTGGCAAGAGAGTGTGGGGAGCCAGGTAGAGCCCAGCCCATGGTGACTTGGAGGCCAGTCCCGACCACTTAAAAAGCCCATTAAGCAGTATTTAAATAAGGATAGGAGCACTTCCATCCATCTCTTCCAGAATATTCTACTAGGTTCCTCTACCACCACCATTCAGGCCCAACTCATCATCCACCTTTCCTATCACTCCAGAAATAAAACCAAAGCATAGGGGGAGGGAGTTAAGATGGTGGAGAAGTAGGGGGCCCAGGGTTTTTCTCATCCTTCAAACACAGCTGTATTGAGGTCAGATCACTTGGGTCACCCAGGGAATTGATCTGCAGAGTGGCAAACAGATCTCCAGAGCTAGAGGGAAACAGCTTGGCAAGATCAAAATGGGAGTATGTGAACTGAAGGTGATAAAAAAAAGCATAGGCAGGAAGGGAGACAACCCTTTCTGTGGAGTGACAAAAGGGAGAGAAAAAGAGGAGTTGTGAAAGTGCAGCATCGAGTTAGCCCAAGTGGAAAACCTCTATGGACCACAGACTAGGGGACAAGAAATATGAAGAGTGCCGGTTTCTTTTTTGCAAACAGCCTTTGGAACAGAAACTCAGAGATTTCAGAAGTGCACAACTTTCTCTGGAGGAGAGCCGGGAGCTGTGGCACACACGCCTGTGGAGGAGGAAGCCAGCCCAGGACGGCACAGTGGGGTGTAGCGATATCAGGGGCACACTGGGAGAGAACAGTCCCCTTGCTGGAGTACTATGGGTAGTGGGTTTATTGCCTCCCCAAGGACAAAATGCCCTGAAGATGCCAGTAAAAGGCGTTTTATCAGCAGGGTAGAGAGGCTCTACTCTGGGACAGAGAAGGAATCACACGGAGCTGGGTTCTTTATGACCTCAGATTTTGAATCTGAGCTGAGCTCCTAGAAGGCACAGGAGAACTATGGAACAGAGCAGCTGACTGCCTTCACTATTCTGGGAGAGCTGCTTGAACACTGTGGGTTGAGATACCCATTGGGGGAAGAAGAGATTGGGCTGTCACCATTCCCCACCCACCCAATACCCATATGGTGGACTTCAGAAAGCAGTACAGCAGCCCTCAGTGGGGATGAGACACACACCAAACCCAGCAGTGTGCTTGGCAACTGTTTATTTACTGGAGCAAGACTGACTGATCCAGTGCAGCTGGCCTCTCCTCCATACCAACACAGCCACTGATCCTAGGCACAGACAACTGTTTCTCCTCCTCCTCCTCCTCCTCCTCCTCCTCCTTCTTTCTTCTTCTTTTATTAATTTATTTTACTTTTCTTTCCTCTTTATGTTTTATTTTCTTTTGGAATCAAGCTCATAATTTCTGGTTTGTTTTGCCCATCTATATCTATAGATAGATATAGATGATATAAATATAGATAGATTAGGCATTTTTATTTCTATTATTTTTCCATATTTTCTCTTTCTTCTTTATTTTCCTTTCTCTTTTTCTCAAATTAGCCTTACAGTTTTTTTACTCTCTGTTAGTTTTCTTCTCCCACTTAATTTTTCTCTATTTATGGGATCAGGCTCCCTCCCCTCTATTTTTTTTTTCTTTTCCAGGGTTACTTCAACAAATAAATCAAAGCACACCTAATTAAAGGTCCAAACACTCCACCACAACAAGCAAGTAACTCTGCAGAGGACACCAGTGGGATAGGTGAATAGGAAAAATGCGCAACCAAGAATCCTTTACCCAGCAAGACTGTCATTCAGAGTAGAAAGAGAGATAAAGACTTTCCCAGACCATCAAAAACTAAAGGAGTTTGTGACCACTAAACTAGCTCCTGCAAGTGATCCTAAGGAGAACTCTGTAAGTGGAAAGGGGCAAAGCCTAAAAGGACCAGAAAACATCTGGTGTATGAAATCTACAGATATTTTTCAATAATCACTCTGAATGTAAGTGGACTAAATGCCCCAATCGAAAGACAGGATATCAGAATGGAATTTTTAAAAAAGACCCTTCTAATACTGCCTATAAGAAACTCATTTTAGACCTGAGGAGACCTGAAGATTGAGCTTGAGGAAAAGGAGAACCATCTATCATGCTAATGGACATCAAAAGAAAACCAAAGTAACCATACTTATACCAGACAAACTAGATTTTAAAACAAAGACTGTAACAAAAGATGAAGAAGGGCATTATATCATATTAAGGGTCTATCAAGAAGAATTAACAATTCTAAACATTTATGCCCCCAACATGAACACCCAAATATATAAATCAATTAATCACAAACATAAACAAACTGCTAATAATACTGTATTTTTTAATGCTTTATTTATTTTTGAGACAGAGAGAGACAGAGCATGAGCGGGGAGGGGCAGAGGGAGAGGGAGACTCAGAATCAAAAGCAGGCTCCAGCCTCTGAGCTGTCAGCACAGAGCCCGATGCAAGGCTTGAACCCACAAATGTGAGATCATGACCTGAGCCGAAGCCAGACAGTTAACTGACTGAGCACCCCAATAACACTGTATTTGTAGGAGACTTTAATACTCCACTTACAACAATGGACAGATCATCTATGCAGAAAATTAACAAGGAAACAATGACTCTGAATGACATATTGGACTAGATGGACTTAACAAATATATTCACAAATTTTTTACCTAAAGCAGCAGAATCCATATTCTTCTTGATTGTACATGAAACATTCTCCAAAACAGACCACATATAAGGTCACAAAACAGGCTGCCTGGGTGGCTTAGTCGATTAAGCAGCCGACTTTGGCTCAGGTCATGATCTCACAGTTCGTTGAGTTCAAGACCTGTGTCAGGCTCTGGGCTGGCAGCTTGGAGCCTGCTTCAGTTCTGTGTCTCCCTCTCTCTCTCTCTGCCCTCCTCTGCTCACTCTCTGTCTTCCAAAAAAAAAAAATAACCAGCCCTTACATGTACAAAAATATTGAGATCATACCATGAATATTTTCAGATCACAATGCTATTAAACTAGAAATCAATCAAAAGAAAAAATTTGAGAAGCCCCCAAATACATCCTATTAAAGAATGAATGGGTTAACAAGGAAATAAAAGATAAAATTTAAAAAATACATGGAAGCAAATAAAGATGAAAACATTACATCCCAACATCTTTTATGATGCAGCAAAGGCAATCCTAAGAGGTAAATGCATTGCAATTCAGGGCTATCTCAAGAAGCAAGAAAGGTCTCAAATGCACAATATAACTTTACATTCATCTAAAGGAGCTTGAAAATGAGCAGCAATTAAAGCCCTAAGCCAGCAGAAGAAGGGAAATAATAAAAACTAGAGCAGAAATGAATGATATAGAATCAAAAACAAAACAAAACAAAACAAACAAAAACAATAAAACACATCAATGAAACTAAAAGCTAGTTCTTTGAAAGAATAAACAAAATTGATAACCCCCTAACCAGACTTCTTAAACAGAAAAGCAAGAGGACCCGAATAGATAAAATCACAAATGAAAATGGAGATATCATAACCAAAAATACTATCAAAAATAGAATACTATAAAAAAATAATACTCCAAAAAAACTAGATAATCTGGAAGAAATGAACAAATTCCTAGAAACTCACACACTATCAAAACTCAAATAGGAAGAAATGGAAAATTTGAACAGACCCATCCCCAGCAAAGAAATTGAATTGGTTATCAAAAATCTCCCAAAAAATAAGTATCTTGGGCCAGATGGCTTCCCAGGAGAATTCTACCAGACATTTAAAGCAGAGTCAATAACTCTTCTCGGGGCGCCTAGGTGGCTCAGTTGGTTGAGTTGAGCCGACTTCGGCTCAGGTCATGATCTCCCGGTTCGCGAGTTTGAGCCCTGCATCAGGCTCTGAGCTGACAGCCCAGAGCCTGGAGCCTGCTTCAGATTCTGTGTCTCCTTCTCTCTCTGCCCTCCCCCTCCTCACTCTCTGTCTCTCTGCCTCTCAAAAGTAAACACTAAAAAATTTTTTAAAAAAAACTATTCTTCCTATACTGTTAAAAAAAAAAAACCAACAGAAATGGAAGGAAAGCTTCCAAACTCATTCTATGAAGCCAGCATTACCTTAATTCCAAACCAGACAAACACACCACTCAAAAGGAGAACTACAGGCCAATGTCCCTGATGAATCTGGATCCAAAATTCTCAACAAGATACTAGTAAATCGAATTTAATAGTACATCAAAAAAAATTATTCAAGATGATCAAGTGGGATTTATTCCTGGGTTTCAGGGCTAGTTCAATATTCACAAATCAATCAACATGATACACAACATTAATAGAAGAAAGTATAAGAACCATATGATCCTGTTGATAGATGCAGAAAGGGCATTTGATACAATATGGCATCTTTCTTGATAAAAACCTTCAGGAAAGTAGGGATAGAAGGAACATACCTTAACATCATAAAATCCATTATATGACAGTCTCACAGCAAGTATCATTCTTAAAGGGGAAAAACTGACAGCTTTCCCCCTAAGATCAGGAACAAACAGGGATGCCCACTCTCATCACCATTTTCAACATAGTACCAGAAGTGCTAGGCTCAGCAATCAGACAACAAAAAGAAATAAAATGCATCTTAATTGGCAAAGAAGTCAAATTTTTACCCTTCACAGATGACATGATACTCTACATGGAAAACCCAAATGACTCCACCAAAAAATTGCTAGAACTGATGCATGAATTCAGCAAAGTCTCAGGATATAAAAATCAATGTAAAGAAATCAGTTGCATTTTTATATATCAATAATGAAGCAACAGAAAGAGATATCAAGGAACTAATCCCATTTACAATTGCACCAATAATCATAAGATATCTAGGAATAAACCTAACTCTGTACACTGAAAACTATAGAAAGGTTAAACTGAAGAAGACACAATGAAATGGAAAGGCATTCCATGCTCATAGATTAGAAGAACAAATATTGGGGGGCCTGGGTGGCTCAGTTGGTTAAGTGTCTGATTTCAGCTCAGGTCATGATCTCATGGTTTGTGGGTTTGAGCCCCACATCGCCCTCCACGCTGACAGCGGGGAGCCTAGAGCCTGCTTCGAATTCTCCGTCTCCCTCTCTCTGCTCCTCCCCTGCTTGTTCTCTATCTCTTTCTCTCTCAAAAATAAATAAACATTTAAAAATGTATAAAAAAAACAACTAATATTGTTAAAATGTTGATACTACCCAAAACAATCTACGCATCCAATGCAATCTCCATCAAAATAACTCCAGCATTCTTCACAGAGATGGAAGAAACAATCTTAAAATTTATATGGAACCACAGAAAACCCAGAACAGTCAAAGTAATGTTGAAAAAGAAAAGCAGCAGATCGTTATTTGCTGGAGGAAGTAAAGGAAAAGGTACATCCCTGCCTACAGAGCTTCCTGCTCTAGACATTCAAAATGTAGGGTTTCCAAGACCATGAAACAGTGAGCAAAGGAAGGGGTCTCTCCCTTTCCTGAAAGTAAATCTTCAAACAGAGGCAAGACTTCTCAGAGATGGAGAAGGTGGGGCCTACCTAGAGATCTAGGGCTGAATGCACAAGTGGTTGGCCCCAGAAGCCATAGATCTCAAGGAAAAGAAGCACCACTGCCTCTACCTGACAGTGCTAAGATACCTCTAAACTTTATGTTCCTTAAAGACTGAGGTGGAGGTGGAGGGAGGGGAGAGTAGGGTAGCAACTGGCCCTTAAAGAGACAGGTGCTATACTAATACAGAGCATTGAACCTGGAGCATAAAGAATTGCTTCAGATCTCAGGATGCCTGAGTCCAGCTCTGGCTGGTCCAGGGTCCCATGAAGGTGTCTGCAAAAATGGCGGCAAGAAAGCCTGGTTGATCACCAGTCTGGAGCACTGAAGCCTGGGTTCAAGTGTATATACTGGTCAAGGTCTCTATAGTCTGCCTCAGTTACTCATTTTACTGGTTTCATATGAACTTTTAGCTCAGACTTCTTGAAGTCATTGATCATTACTGCTCAGAAAGTGTCTACATTGCTGACCCCAAATTAATGGACAGTCACTAGTAGGTTATTTTTCTTGCACTTTGCATGGTGCTTATTTAGCTCTCAATGAAGACATCCTCCCTGGCCTCACCCTCTCCTCACTCTTCTCCATGTGATCCCTAACCAGCCTGTCCCCAGCACATTCTCCAGTTTGTCAACCTGGTTTCCTGCCTGGTTCTGTTTCTCTTTCTCCTTGACCCCCACTTCCCCTTGCACTGGTTCTGCCAGGCTACATTAACTCTGTGAAATTTAAGGCTGAGATTCAGAGGTCTTTTCATTGCAGGAATTGAGGTAAGGGGAAGGGGAGGCAGTTTTCCTATCCATGTAGGAGTCTCTGGGATCCCCAGGTTGGCACTGGGAGGGAGCCTGGGGCAGCGATGGCAGCAACTTCACCCTGTCAGCTGTCTGGGCACATCCACCACCCAGCACCCCCTGAAAGGGGACCGGGCTCAGCAAGTGGCTAAGTGTGATGGAAAAGGATCTTAAAGCAAATATATGTCCCCCTTCCTGGTCCTGGTTCCCTCCTCCTGCTCCATACTTGCTGCCTTCTCTCTCTGTCTTCCTTTCTCCTCTTTTCTCCCTGAAGCTCTGTTTTTTTCCTTCCAACTTTGCCTCCTTTGCCTTCATCTCTGTCAGGCAGATATGTTTGTCTGTCTCTCTATCTAACTCTAAATATTTTGTGGTCTGAGATTCTCCAGGACTGAGTCTGCCATCAGCTCTTCCTACTGGCCGTCTCCCCTCCTACTTTCCTCCCTCAGTCTCTGAAGGTCTCTTTTCCCATCATGTCTTTGTGAGTTTTGCCCTGTGTGCCTTTTAGTTTCTCCACCCACATCTCCTCCCATCTGTCTCCTTTTGCTGCCTCCCCTTCCCTGTTCCCTTCTTTCCATCTTATTCTTTGCTCCTCTTATCTCTATGTCTTTTAGTGTCTTCCCCTGTCTCTTGCTCACACCCCTACCTCCTCTCCTCTTTCTACCTCCCACCCCTCAAGGTTCAGATACTTCATGTGAAATCACCTGGATGGGGACCCCTTTCTGAATCGCCTATTCTCTACTCCCTCCTTCAAGAGAAACTTATGGCCCTAATTCTGCATCCCCTGCATCCCCACCCCACCCCCAGGTATGGGCCAGTTCTTTTCCTTACCTGGTGATGGTATGGGGACCTCCTATCCATTACCTAGTAGGCAGTGTGTAGCACAGCAAGAAAGGGGAAGGGATTGCTCTTGGGACTAGATACAAAGATAGACAGATCCCTTGCACTTGCCCTTCTTTCATTCAGGCAGATTCACATCTGGGAAAATCCCAGCTTGATGTAGGAGAAGACAGCTTACGACTGTTGGAACAGACACAAATCAAACACCCAGATGCCCCTACTCTACTGTTCTGCATGACAGCCATCCTTCCAATTCCTGCCTGTCTCTTTTGTCTCTAGGAATTTTGATGATTTTTTCCCTCCCCTAGTCTTGGCTAACATTCTGAAGAAGAATCACACAGCCTGTAGGTAAGAGATCTACATGCAGATGCCCAATTTGCTGTCGTATCCCCCAAACCTCCTATTCCTGTTGGATCTTAACCTGTCTGTACTTCTCAGTGTCCATTCTTTGGACTCAGTCTGTGAACCCAGCCCAGAGGGAAGTAAAGCATCCCAATGAGGGAGAAGACAGGGCCTTGTTCTCTGGGATGTGAGAAGAGAGACACACAAGACAGAAACACTGGCAGAGAGAAAGAAAGAAGCAAAGAATGAGAGGAAGGAAGGAGAAGGAAGGAAGGAAGGAAGGAAGGAAGGAAGGAAGGAAGGAAGGAAGGAAGGGAGGGAGGGAGGGAGGAGGGAGGGAGGGAGGGAGGGAAAGGGAAAAGCATATAAGTTAATATAGTGTATCCAGAACATTCAAGGGCAGAGGGACCTATGGAAAAGAGGTTGGAAACAGAGATGAAGAATACCAAGCAAGATGAAAGGGAAGGAATATGAGAATTAGAGGCTAGGGGTAAAACAGGCTTGGGAGATGTGACACTGATGTACTCAGTAGGTATAGAGAGTAAGATGAAGATGAGGATGGTTTAAAATGCCTAATGTTTTTACTAATATGTATTTTTAATGTTTTGTTTATTTATTTTCAGAGAGAGACAGAGACTGTGAACGAGGAGGGAGAGAAAGAGAGAAACACCGAATCTGAATCAGGCTCCAGGCTCTCCACACAAAGTCTGAGGCTTGAACCCAAAAATTTTGAGATCATGACCTGAGCCAAAGTCAGATGCTCAACCTGCTGAGTCATCCAGGTGCCCCTAATATGCCTAATGATTTTAGATTTTTTTAAATCTTTATAACTGCACAGTTCTTTTTCCTAAATATCATTTTATCCTCAATAACAAGCCACTGAAGCAGGTATTAGTGCTGCTATTTTACAGATAATAAAACTAAGGCACAGAGAGGCTAAGTAACTTGCCTCAAGTCACAGAACAAGTAAGGACAAAGCAGAGAATCAAATGACTGCACTGTGGTGCCTCCTCCTGGAGGTTTTGCCCTGGGAAGCAGCCAGGCTTGGGGCCTGTTGTGTGAGGGAGAAGTTACCCCCCAGAGGGCAAAAGACCTGCCTCCTGGGTCCCTTCTCAGCATGTTCTACCCAAGAGAACTAGGTCAAGTTGAGGCCTCATCTGGGAAGTGGGGAAGTCATACCTTACCCTCTGCAGATGAAAACTTAAACCAGACAATTTATTGAAGATTTGAGCTTTAAAACACAGAACTCAGTGGATGGAAGGGGTGGGTGAGGGGATAACCAAGATAAAGGGCTCCAAGCCTCAGTCTTCCCATTACCTCTCCCCACCCTATCCCTATCTCCCTCTCCTTTCTGTCTCCTGACCCTAGGGGCCTCTTTCCCACCTGTCTATCCCCTGGCAGCTGTCTCCCCTGAGCAATGGCTCATTTGCCTATGCAGTCTAGGCTCAGTCATCCTCACAGCCTGTGAGGACACATCGAGGCCAAGGACCTCAGCCTAAATTCCTAGCACAAACACGCACGTGCACACACACACACGCACACCTACACATCCCCTCCTCATCTGTCTCTAAGGTTCACATTCTCTACCCCAAGATCATGCATCTCCTATGAATTCTGACTTATTTGGTCCTCTCCTCTCCACTTTCCTGCTCCTGGATAACCAAATTCGTACCAAATTAGTATCATTTTCCTTGTCTCCTAGATCACTTTTTGGAGTTCAGTATTTTCCTCACCTTCCCTCCTTTGGTCATTCCCAGTCTCTCATTAATTATATGAGCCATGGAGCCCGGTGCAGTTGTCCATAATCAACTCAGCTCAGAAACATTTGCTGAGGGAGTGCCCAGAGTTCTGTGCCTCTCTGTCCTGGCTCTTAGCCTCATCTTACCAGCTGCCTGGAGCTCCTTCAGGACAGGGTTCCTGCTCCTCCCTTTTGGTCTCCCCATAATGCCCAGCACACAGAGAGGGTAGAGGGTGTGACTCACTGATTCTGCTCCCTAGGAGAAAGGAGGGAACTGGGAAAGAAACCCAAGCAGGGACATCATCTGAGCTTATACTGCCCTGTGAGGTTTAGTATCAGAGCAGCAGGAAGTTGTAAGGAATCCATCTCTAGTGGGGCAATGCTTTCCTTTAGAAATCCAGAGCACGTGTGTGTGTGTGTGTGTGTGTGTGTGTGTGTGTGTGTGTGT
>NC_043709.1:84560269-84563658 GCF_006229205.1 Suricata suricatta
CACACACACACACACACACACACACACACACACACACACACACACAAAGTCTGCATCCTACCCTCTGCTCTACCTGTCACTTCTCATTGATCTGTCTGTCTTTGGTTCTGGGTCCATGGATTTCAGACCCCCTGAGCCTGGGTCTAATTCATGTCCCTGAGCCCATGTCTGACTCTACTATCTCTGGCCCCTGGTATCTCTCTGTTTCTGTTTTGGATCCTCTGCTGTGCTCTCTGGATGCCCCTCTCTTTCCTCTCTCCTGTGTCTGGGTCTGTCTCTGTCTCTCCATTGCGGTCTCTCTCAGATTGTGTATTTTTGTCTCTTGGACTCTCCAGGGTGCTCTTACCTGCTCTGCCTTATTGTTCCAATTCTCTTGTTTTGGCTTGAATTTACTGGGACTTTCTGCCCCTGTCCCTGTGTTTATCTGCAACCTTCTCTACCTCCCCCATGCTGTTGTGGTATTTGAGGGATGGACTGGCACAGAGGGTGCAATGGGTATGGCAGGCAGCACTTTGTGTGGAAAATGGACAGCTGGCAGATTAGAATGCACAGGTTCCTTACTGAATATTCTCAGGGACTCCAGATGTGAGTCACCTCCTTGTCTGCTTTGCTGGCTGGTGAGGCATGGAGGCTTGGCCCTACCCCTTCCTACTTGTCAACTGGGAGCTGCTGAAAATTCTGGAAAGGCACTCAATGTCTCCCTCAGCAAATGAGCCTGGATCATTCTGTGAGAAGAGGAGTGAGGAGAGGCAGAAGGCCACTTGGAGGTGCTTTGCAAAAGGGGGGCAGGATGTGAAGAACAGAAAGCCCAAAAGCTTTGCCTCTGCATCCTGGATGAGAACTGCCCGGCAGCTCCTTGTACCCCTCAGAGAGGCCCACAGGAGGCAATGAGTCCAGGGAGGGGATGTGGCAGGTTTTCAAATGTGGGAAAGGGATCTGAGAATGCGTGTCTCTCATTTATCCCTTATGGCACCTGTAACCGTTCTTGGACATAGGAAGCTCTCAATAAAGTCATTGGCTCATTTTTCACTGGATCCTCCAAAATAAGTGCCTCAATCAGTGAAAATCAATCCCTTTCAATATTCCTTCCCACACCCCCTCCAGCTCACTCACTGCCAACAACTCACTATCTACCCCCAGGACAGTTTGTCTTGCCAAGCCTTCCACCCACCCCAGTGATCAGGGAACCCTCGCTCAAATTCCAGTCATTCCAACCCCTCTTTCTCCATACTTACTTGGTGTCCCTCCTTCCTCCTCAGCACTCTCTTCCACACCCAGTGAAACTTGGCCCACTGGGTGTCTTCCCAAAGACAGGCGGTCATAATGAGCACTGACACTAGAAGGGGAGGGTCAAGGGCAGCCTGGTGGGTGGGAGGGAACTCCGGAGCTAGTAGATAAGGAGTCCTATCAGCACCTGTGCCATCTCCCTCCATCTTCGCTGTCTCTTGCCTCCTAGCTTCTGCTGAGCTCCACCTCCCTGCTGAGTCTGAGGGACTGAGCTCAGGGGTAAATTATGGAAACCTAGAAACATAATGTTTGGTCAGCTCCAGACCCATTTTCTCCAGGAATGTCACTACCCCTATAGTCTTTCTTTGAAAACTCCCCAACATCCTGCGAAACAGGTTGTAAATGGAATCCAAGGAGGAAGAGAAGTTGCTCTCTGCTCAATATCTTGATCTTAGCCCCTTGTCTCCACTGCACATCTCCAAAAGCAGAAAGCCTCAGACAATGCAAAAAAGAGATAAATTTCGGGATACCTTCTCAGCCTTAAGGAGGTTGTGGGTGCCTCCAGAAACCAGGGGAGATGGGGAAAAGATGTGGTGGGACTACCAAACATTTCTTCTCCTCTTATAGGCAATTTCCACCAGGGGTAAATGGTGCTACCCTGGGGACTTGAGGGGACCCTTCTCAGCAATGACCTCAGAAGGGCTCGGCGGCCACAAGAGGGCAGCAGAGAAGGCCTCTTGCGGCAGAGTCAAGCCTGGGCTCTGGGTGCTGAGAGAGGGTGGGGCTCCCAGACTGGGGAAGTCTTTGGCTCCAGCAAGAATTCCTGAATTTCCAAATTCTGTCATCTCCTCCTTTCCACTGCCATCCCTTATTCCCTTTGACGCCTGAAATTCCTTCACCCACTCCAGATCCCTTCCCTTTTCTGGTCCCAGCACTGGGGCCACTGGTACAGAAGGGCTGCATAACTTTCCATATGGCAGGGGACTTCCCAGCTCACAGAAGTGATGCTTCACAGGGTCCCAGCTGATAACTAGAGCCAGAACTGGAACTCACGTTTTCTTGCTTCCCAATCCAGGGTTCTTCGCATTGGTGCTGACTGCTCCTAACAGAAAAGCATACTTCATAGGCACCAGTGGGAAGCCAGCTCACAAACCGAGGTTTAAAAAACCGTCAAACCTGCATCCTTTCTCATGTGATACATGTTTACATACATGACTGGTGCACACAAGACTGTTAACCATGGAGCACAGACATGTACACCACATACACCATGCTGTGCACACCCTCACCCTCAGCACACACACCCCTCTGTCCCTCAGAGTCCCACAGCCCCTGCCTGTGTCTTCCTACTTCCTGAGCTGCAGAAGCAACTTCTCTTCATTCATCACACTCCCTACATTCGTCCCTGGCTCTGACTGCTTAAGAACTGCTGTCTGTCTTCCGTTCCTCCCAGTAGGATCTTCCTCCAGACCTCTTTCCAGACAACACGCCACTCTGACCACCTCTGAGTTTCTATCTGGCATTGCCCCATCCTGGTTCCTCCCCCTTCTGCCCTGCCTACCTCCATACCTCTGACACCCTCCAATGCCCACCTCCCACCCTATGCTTTCCCACCTTGACCACCTTCCACCCCACCAGCCTGCCTCCCTCCCATTTTGGCTCCCCTCCCCAAGAAACCCCACCTCCCAATAGACTCCACTTTCCCATTTCTCCACCCTGCTGCATCCGACCATTCTGCCCCATTTCAAATCATTTCTACACCTGCCTTAGCACCTTTCCCACCCTTCAGAATCTTGGGAGTAGAGCAGGACTCAGAGCCCAGTGAAAGGAAAAACATTTGCCCCCTTCCTTCTCCTCCTGCCCTCTGTCTGCAGCCCCTCTCTCTTCCTGTGGGCAGATTCGGACAGGTGCTGAAGAGACATCTTTCCATCAGCAAAGTGATGGGCAGGGGTGCACAGAGAAACAGGGTGACCAGGGGAAACCTGCAGGGTACTTGAGTCTCTCCTGGGGGAAACCCTGCCCATCATGGCAAGCCCGTCCCCTCCTGAGTCGCCTGGGGGCGGGGACAGCCCGCAGTTCAGTCCTGCCCCAGGTTAGATGGGACCCTTGGCAGCCCTGGGATCTCAGGATGGCCTGATTACCTGGTCACCCCAAAGCCGTTC
>NC_043709.1:84563758-84566258 GCF_006229205.1 Suricata suricatta
TCTTCAGAGGGTAAGGTATGACTTCTTAACTTCCCAGATGAGGCCTCAACTTGGCCAAGCTCTCCTGGGCAAAATAGACTGAGAAAAGCCCCAGGAGGCAGATCTTTTGTCCTCTGGGGAGTAACTTCCCCCTCACACAACAGGTCCCGATTCTGATTGCTTCCCAGGGCAGAACCTCAGGAGGGGGCACCACAGAGCAGTCATTTGATTCTTTGCTCTGCCCTTGCCTGCTCTGTGACTTGAGGCAAGTTACTTAACTTGTCTGTGCCTTAGATTCATTATCTGTAAAACAGAAATACTAATACCTGTTTCTGTCGCCCATCTTTGAACAGAAAATGAAATATATGCCAAAGAAGTGTGTATAGTTGTAAAGCTTTATCAATTTAAATGTACTAGGCCTTTTCATGTGTCTGTTATCCATCTGGATATCTGCTTTGGAAAGGTGTCTATTCATGCCTTCTGCCCATTTCTTCACTGGATTTTTTGGTTTTTGGGTGTTGAGTTTGGTATGTTCTTCATAGATTTTTGATACTAAACCTTTAATCAGTATTTCATTTGCAAATATCTTCTTCTATTCCATTGGTCACCTTTCATTTTGTTGATTCTTTGTAGGCAGAAGCTTTTTATCTTGATGAGGTCCCAATAGTTTATTTTTTCTATTGTTTCTTTTGCTTCTGGAGACATATCTAGTAAGAAGTTGCTGCCGCTGAGGTCAAAGAGGTTGTTGCCCATTTTCTCCTCTAGGATTTTGATGGTTTTCTGTGTCACATTTAGGTCTTTCATCCATTTTGAACTTATTTTTGTGTATGGTGTAAGAAAGTGGTCCAGTTTCATTCATCTGCATGTCACTGTCCAATTTGTCCTGCAGCATTTGCTGAGAAGACTGTCCTTTTTCCATTGGATACTCTTTCCTGCTTTGTCAAAGATTAGTTTGCAATATATTTGTGGGTCTACTTCTTTTTTCTATTTTCTATTCTTTTGATATATGTGTCTGTTTTTGTACCAATACCATAGTCTCTTGATGATTACAGCTTTGTATTGTAGTTTCAATCCAGAATTGTGATGCCTTCAGCTTTGGTTTTCTTTTTCAACATTACTTTGACTATTTGGGTTCCCTATAAATTTTAGGATTATTCTAGCTCTGTAAAGAATCTGGTGTTATTTTGGTACATGAAAATATAGTTAACTTCATTTGTCATCAGGGAAATACAAATCAAAACCAGAATGAGATATCATCTCACACCTGTCAGAAAGGCTATTAATTAACAACTCAGGCAACAATAGATGTTGGTGAGGGTGTTGAGAAAGGAGAACTCTTTGCCCTACTGGTGGGAATGAAAACTGGTGTAGCCACTCTGGAAAACTGTGTGGAGGTTCCCCAAATATTAAAAATAGAACTAACCTTTGGCAGAGCAATTGCATTAGTAGGTATTTATCCAAAGGATACCAAAATTATGATTCGAAGGGGGCACATGCACTCCAAGTTTATAGCAGTGCTATCAACAATAGCCAAATTATGGTAACATCCCAAATGCCCATCAACTGCTGAATGGATAAGGAAGATGTAGTATATACATACAGTGGAATACTGCTGAGCAATGGAAAAGAATGAAATCTTCCTATTTGCAACAAGGTGAATGGAACTCAAATTTATTATGCTTAATGTAATAAGCCAATCAGAGAAAGACAGATGGCATATGATTCCGCTCATGTGTGGAATTTGAGAAACACGACAGATGAACACATGGGGAAGGGAAGGAAAATTAGGATAAAAACAGAGAGAGAGAGAGGCAAACCATAAGAGATTCTTAAATACAGAGAACAAATTGAATGTTGCTGGAGTGGAGGTTGGTGGGCAGATGGGGTAAATGGTTTATGGACATTAATGAGGGCATTTTACTGAGACGAGCACTGAGGGTTGTATGTAAGTGATGAATTGATGGCTTCTACTCCTGAAGACATGCCTACACTGTATATTAAGTAACTTGCATTTAAATTAAAAAATAAATGTACTAGGCATTTTCTACCTTCCTCATCCTCATCTTTGATACATTCTCAGCCGATGCTCTCTATACCTGCTGCACATATCAGTCTTCTGTCTCCCAAGCACATTGCAACCCCAGCATCTAAACCTGGCATTTCCTTCCTTCTGATCTTGCCTGGTATTCTCAATTCCTGTTTCCATCCTTTCCATAGGTTCCTCAGCAGTAGAAGGTTCTGGAGACACTATTAACCTATGTGATCCTGCCAACCTTGGGTTCACAGGGGGAGTCCAAAGAATGGACACTGAGAGATTCAGAGAGGTTGAGATCCAACAGGAGAGGGAGGCCTTTGGGGACTGGACAACAAATAGGCTTCTGCATGTGGGGTCTTATATAGGCTGTGTAATGCTTCAGAATGTTTGCTATGACTAGAAGAGGAAAACAATCATCTCCCTCCTGGAGCACAGGGTTAGAAGAGAATTAATTTTGTAAAGTTCAGAGAGACTGTATTTTGTTGC
>NC_043709.1:84567395-84581134 GCF_006229205.1 Suricata suricatta
GAACTTAATACAATTGCCTTTCCTGCTTCTGCCCCTTCTCTAGTCTCACATTTTCTGGTCTCTGGGAAAGAGTCTTTGATTCCCATCCTTCTACTCCTCCCATCCCTTAAAAAGAAAGAAAAGCACTAGCTCCCCAGGGAGAGGCAGCAGACAGTAGTGAGGGTGGAAGAGGAAGAGCGGGGACCGTCCAGGAGAGGCTCACACATGCCCCTGGGTCAGCAGGGCAAAGGGATGGTACAGGGAGGAGAGGGATGAGGACACTGGCCACTCCTGTCCTGTGCCATCCAAGCCCACTGCCCAGGGGGTTTTAACACAAGTGAGGGGACAGGTGTGTGTGGGGTCGGGTCTGATAGTGAGAAGAGAAAAGCAGGAGAAACAGTTTGTGAAGACCTAGGGAATTCCCCTAAGAAAGATCTCTTCCTCCTTTCCTTCTGGAGGCTCCTTGGTTGGTGAGGAAGTAGAGAGGAGGTGGTGGGAAGAGAGAGGGGAAGAGGAGAGGGTTCCATGGGACTTTCCTCCATTTTACAGTCTCCCTGCCACCAAGGTGGAGTTCACAGGGCTGGGAGGAAGTGCCTGAGAGGTCATAGCATCCCCTTAGTCACTAGAAGGAGTTCACAGCTGAGTAGGAGAGTGGTTGGTGGGGGAGGCACTGCCAAGTCCACCGCCATCCTTGCTGCTGCCCTAGAACAGACCTCACTCATGCCTTGGTTGCAGAGCTCACAGACAGGGTGAGGGCCCTGGCAGTGCACATTCATGTGGTTGGAAATATAATCCGAGCTTGACATCTTGCCACACACAACATGGCACCTTCTCCTCCTATCTCACTGAGTACACCCCCAGTGTATCCTTCTTGGCAAAAGCTGCCTGGCAGGGTTCACATTTGAAGGGCCATCTGTGGACCACATGACTTCTGAGGTGATCCTGAGGGAGAAGCTCTCCCACAGTGGGAGCCACTGTAGCTCTCATTCACTGCGTGGTCTTGTCCTGTATGCACACGTGGTAGCTCCCTTGGTCCTTGCACTTGCAGTGCTTCAGACACATCAGGCATGAGCTTTTTGGGTCCATCACTTATGCCTTCAGTTCTTGGTCTTTAAGTAGGCCCTACATTGTCCTTTCAAAATTAACATTCTCGGAAATGTCCTATGGTCACTGTTTCAAGGTCTTGAAGCCCTAAGTTTTAAATGTGTAAAGTAGGAAGCTCTCTATGTAGGAACTATATCTTTTTCTTCACTTCCTCAGCAACAGCTCAATGCTTATTCAGGTAGAATATGCTAAGAGTGCTGAGTGACTGTCTCAGGAACTCCCTCTAGATGAAGCTTAAGCAAGTTTTCTTTTAGTTTTAATCCTGCAGTGAAGTGAAATATGAATGACTGAGTGGAAATGCATGGTCCTGATAGAGGAATATAGTAGAAAATTCTGAGAGGTGTCTGTAGTGCTTCTGTTCTTGTTTACAGGAATGCTGAATATGTTCCTTAGCTGAATCTAGAACTGACCTCCAAATCACCACAGGCTGGTTCCATGTGGCTCCTCACACTCTCTTTCTGCCAAACAGGACCTTGTCCAAACCCTGAAAAGCTGGTTTACTTCCATATGCAGATCTTGGGACAACAAAGTCTCCAACAAAGTCCGGTTTAAGCCCTCAATCCACTTCCTCACCCATGTGAGGTCCCACTAGTCTTCCATTGCCCATTTCCAGCTTTCCTCTAGGATTCTGCCTAACCCACCTCCTTCACAGTTCCCCACCCTTCTCATGAGCTTTCCTCCCAGGCACTGCAGCCCTGTGATGGCCCTGCCTCCTGATGACTCTGCTTTCCTGAGGGCCTCGCCTCCCCATTGACCCAACTCCCTGATTGCCCCCCCCCCTGCTAAGCTCCACCCCAAGTCCTGACTGCTAGGCCAAGCTCATTCCCTCTTTCTCTCCCTTGGTTTCACTTGTACTTTCTTCTCAGGTCTTTCTCCTCTAATGCAGAAACAGGCTGTGGATAAATGATTTCTCATGTTCACAGAGTTGATATGAAAACTGAGACAGAGCCAGAGAGGAAGAAGGTGTGCAGAAAGTGCAGCTGGCTGTGGAAGGCCTATGGTGTTTGAGTAGAGGCTATTTTCTGGCACATGAACTAAACAGTGGATTGGGGCATGGGAGTTCAGACCAGAGGCATTGTGAGTTTTGGAAGGGCAGGTAGGTTTGCTGGGTTAGAGTGATTTGGAGGCCTACACTCTGTTCTTCTCCAGATCAGAAAGGTTCTCAGCTTGGCGAGGAAAATATGAAGTAGGGAAGGTTATTCCTGGGTGTTTCTTCTCCAGAGTCCTTCCCACCTCTTTGCACTGCCCTCCTTCCTGGCCTTTCATTTCTGACCTGATGCAGAGCTTCCTTTATTCATCTTTGTCTTTCCCACAGGGCCCAGCACATAGTATGCTTAGACATGTTCCTTGAATGAATGAAGATTCTTCCACCTGGTTCTGCTGCCTCCTTCATGTTTTGCCACACTTTCCATAGGAGATTCCGAAAGTCTCTGTATCCTATCTTCTTAGGGAGGACATTGCTGTGGACTTTGCAGAATAGCAGGTCTAGTTCAATGAGGTGGTCCACCATCACCAGAGAGGATATGAAAATTTTATTCGTTCATGTTCAAGGAGCTAGATACCTATTTTTACAGCTGAAGGCCTCTCCCTGATTTTCTTATCTAATTTTTAAAAAGTTGCATGGTGGGGATTGATTATATGCCAGGTAAGACTGTAGGAGGCAAGATTACCAAGTTCTCCTGGGGTGTGGCTGCTTGGTAGTCTTTAAAACACTTTAAGAAGGCTTCTCTCTGGTCCCAAGTATATTATAAAGGAGGGAGTGCTAAATAAACTTGAAACTTCATGGCTTTGTTCTTTCTCTTGGAGTCTATCACTTTCATGTACATGTAAGCATATTTTATTGATTGATAACGTCTTGGAGGAGAAGCCTGA
Organism: Suricata suricatta; assembly: GCF_006229205.1. Classification (NCBI taxonomy): domain Eukaryota; kingdom Metazoa; phylum Chordata; class Mammalia; order Carnivora; family Herpestidae; genus Suricata; species Suricata suricatta. The sequence continues at coordinate 84,570,351 of NC_043709.1, forward strand.
AATAGGTCTGGCATCCTTTGTTTCCAAGCGGAAAAAGAGAGTTTGGTGTTACCTCAGAATATATTAGCAACTCTTTAACTTTAAAGGTCTTGGGAGTCTTAAACTATTATTTACCCTCAACTCTCCCCACAGCCATAAGCCCAGATATCACTTATCCATGCACAGAACCTGTTTTATTGGTTATATGTGGCAAATGTCGATTTCTAAGTTGTCTTTCTTGTTTCATTTAGCAATTAGTTCTTGGGCAACTACTCTCCATCATCAATTGATAGGTGTTAAGTTCTTCTAGAAGCAGATTAATTTTAACCATAGTTTAAGCAAAATCATGTGGAAAGGCCAATTTCCTTCACATGTATATACTAAGTTGACAAATATGATTTTTGGTTTATATTTTTGTTTTATCTTCATTCTTTTTTTCTTGTATTATCCCAGAAATCACAAAGCAGAGTGGGGATTAGAAGGAACTGGGGAAGAGGGATAAAGAGTGTCCCTTAAAAAGTGGTGTAGATTATGTTGGCTGAGCTGGAGTAAGGAGAATGAGTCTTGAGGGAGAAGTCATATGCATCTATATTTGATTAGGAACTCAGGACTTTGAGGCCTGATACAAGTTTCATATGACTCAGATGATTGATCTAGTGCCTTTCCTATAACAAAACAAAGCAAAACAAATGAACATTCCAAGAGAGATGATGGTGGTGTGGAGCATCTATCTAGACCATGAGAGGAACCAAGTGCAGTGTGTTGAGAGAGGATAGAGAGAAAGAGGCAGCCAATTACTTACATGGAAGATAGAAGGATACATTTGAGATATTAAATAAGGTGATCAGAGAGAGTCAGCCTTTTCTAAGCCACCTTTTATGCAATGTATTACTGAGGGTATATATTGGGAGGAGGTACATGGAAAAAGGAGCCATAGCCTCTGACCACTCAAAATTTCTAGTCTGAAAGTGGAGACAGGATGTACTATTGGGTGGGACCACTGAATGGATATTTAGGATCAGATCCTTACAAAGAAATGACGGATTGGGGGTGGCGGGGGGGAGAAATCTGCTTAGAATGACTTCTTAGAAAGAAATGATTGTGGATCAGTGCTTATTGTAGACAAAGGCCATTCTATGTTGTAGGTTTTTGTTTGTTTGTTTGGTTTTTGGTTTTTGGAAAGTACAGTGGACAAAGCAAATGGATTTCCTTCTACTGCTTTCTCCTGAGAACTATTTTAGGTGTTCTGTGTTGACAGGATTCAGAGTTGGGAAGAAAGAGTAGTCAAATATAAGGGAAGCAGAGAAGAAATTGACTTTCACCATTGACATTGATATAGCACATCACTTTCCATCCCTTAATTGCACACCCTTCCTGGATTTTCCAAGATCTGTTTTTGATTCCTGTTCAGAAAATCTAATTCTGATTCTTCCTGGTAGCCCGTCTAGTTTCTGAAGACCTCTAGAAGCAGATGTTCAGGCTTTTCTGATTTGTCAGATTGATCATCTTGTTTGGTGTAATAAAAATGTTAAGAATTTCCAAAACTAGATTCTGACTGAAACTAAACCTGTAAATGTGTCAAATCATAAATGAGGAGTGTTGCCCTTAACTCTCTCTTCTCTGCAGTTATCCCAGAAGGACTAAGAAAGGGTGCCTTGTTCTCAACCATCCCAGAATAATACGATTATATGGAATCCATATAGCTTCTAGAGAAGCCGTGGCTATCTGATTGTTTATCCATAAATGGTCCAATGATACTAGTGTGGTGCCTGCATGTAGCAGGGACTCCATAGATATTGTGGGGAAAAAAGCAACAAAATTTTCTCTAGATTTACACAGATTTTTGCCTATAACTGAGTGGATGGGTTTGGTTTACTTGCAGTTGGTCTGGAGTGTGTTAATTTGCATCAAGATGGGTTTTTACTGAATTGGAATTCAGTCTCTGCTAGACTGGGATGGGATTTGAGAGGTGTAGTGCTTGGGTAGTAGATCAGGTGGGTGAGCTGGAGATAGTGGCTGTGTTTTCTCTTGTTCTAAAGAGCAGACAATTTGGGGGCTGCCATTTCTTCAAGTTCAAGTCTTTGTTGCGTCCAGTAATATATCCTTGCAGAATTAGCCTCATTGAAAAAACATGAAGCAGCTTCTATCCTATGGAGATTTTATTTTAGAAAGCTTCTTCCCAGTAACATGCAAACAGAAGTAAGATCCTAGTTGGGAGGATGCCTTTTAAGTGGTCCATTTGGTGAGGTTGATCTCAGAAGTCTCCTGGGAGATAAGTTTGCATATTAATTTTCCTAAGTATAAGCTGAATTTGTTTACTTAAGTTGTCTTTTCAACTTGTGAGGGAAAATATCTGACCTGTCTTCTCTTTCTCCAAGGGAGAATTTATACCTTTATGTCTATTACAATAGTTTCTTTGTCTTTTCCTCTTCAGCAGAGATTGACTGAGAGTTATTATTATTATATCTTACTATCTAGTTACATATTAATATTTAGTTCTACTATTGAGAGCTATTGTTATTATTATTAAATCTTACTATCTAGTTTCATATTTAAATCTGTAGCAAATATTTAAATGGATCTATCTTGGGCACACTGGATATACTCGTTCTAGGTGTGGTGGAGTTTGTTTTGTATTTTTGTTGGGAGGCATGGAAGGAGAGTCTAAAAGGGGCTCTATTTATTGGATCATGGCCCAAGCTGCATATGTAGCTTGAACAAATATTTTCCTGGTAAACAGTTATCCACAATGCCAAGATGGAGTAATTCTCCCCTCTTCATGTGTCTTCCTCAGGCTGACACACAGTACAAAGACTATAGTAGCTAGTCTTACCAACAATGGAAAATGAAGTCCTTAGTACTTTTAGTTTGCATCAACTATGAAACCATTTGGGACCTTGACGTGTCATTGTCTTGAGTATTCATTTCTGATTGAGGAACACACTTCCTCATTCATACTTTATGTATCTTTCACTTCTTTTGGCAGGTGGCGAGGTGTTCATGAAATGCCCTTAATTGAAAATTCTCAGAGAGGGGAATTCTGTATTTGCCACCATTGTCTTGCACTGTGTGTAACTGCGTGCATGATGATTTGTGGATAATGGTGGTGGTGTTGACAATTTAGGGAAAGCAAAATGTTGCTTTTGCTTGAGGTTTTTTTTCCCCCAAAATAATCGCTGTGGCGCCTGAATTTTCTATTTTGGAATTGCCTTTGTATTCATTTACATTTAATTGAAACCTGATTTTTAATATGTGAAATCCAGTCTTTCTCATTTGGACTTTTTGTGGTTCCAACTTGAGGGAGCATCCAAATTCTGACTTTAGACCCAACTCCAATTACACAGAATCCATGTATGTGGTTATTTATAGATAGTACAGGACAAAAGGTGGCAAATACAGAAAATTATTTTTCTGGGAGCTTACAGTATAAGAGCATTTGATGGATACTTCCCTATCCACCTGAAACAAGTGAAATTCTATTCCTCACTACACCCAATCGAGTATTGTCTCACTCCTCCCTTCTGAAGGCCAGCCTTAAATCTAGTTACGCAGTTTGAGTATTGTGTCATGTTTTCTAATGCCAAAACATTAGATAACTTATTTTACAAATTAAAGTAAAGCAGTGAAAGTAGTATAACACTATTGCCTGTCTGTTCAATTGTCACCCATTAAAGGGATGACACTGGTGTAAATCATGAATGTCACTGATAATGTACATTCTCTCAGCTGACTGGTGTAAATCATGAATGTCACTGATAATGTACATTCTCTCAGCTGACTGGGGTTACTTCCTTTGTACTTTCAATTTGTTGTGGCGAAAGAGACTTGGACTTCAGTTCTTGTGTGATGTCTCTGACATCACCAAACTGGGCTGTGTATCCTGGGGGTATTTCTTGGCTGTCACCAGTTATCTCTTTGGACCTCAGGTTTCATCTGGGGAAGGAAAGGCAAGCTGAAAGCATCATCAGACAGAAGCTATGCTCTTTGGCTCCACATGAGCACTTACTGCTTCTACCCTCTTCCCTAACTGAATATTCCCCAGTTGCAAAGTTATAGGACAGTGATATGCCACTGGACATTAATGAGGAAAAAGAAAGGTGCAAGGAGGCCATCCTGAGATTTCAGATACCTATTGGTAGCTGTGACCAGAGAAATTTCCAGAAGGATCATATTGATCAGGGTTGGGAAACAACATATTCTTGGCTGAGAAGTGAGAGCGGACGTTAATTCCAGCAAGATGTGCACATGCCAGAAAAAATTGGTCTAGTAGTAGCCAAAGAAAAGGTAATAGTATGAGTAAGTGATAGAAAAACAGTGAAAAGAAAGCCTTGGAAATACAATCTTAGAAGTTTGGACTCAATAGAGAGCAGGAAACTACAGGTTGATTGTGTGTGTGTGTGTGTGTGTGTGTGTGTGTGTGTGTGTGTGTGTGTGTCTGAGTGACTGTCTTTTTAAGACTATAGGAAAGTGTCATTTTCAGAAGGAACACTCACACTTCTGTTATTTGCTGCATGTAGTGATCAGGAAGAATGTGATTTAGGGCTTTATCCTGCCTCAAGGGCAACACTCTCTGATGGCTGCTAAGTGCTTTGAGTGAGAGCCTAGAGGATCTCTGCTCAGAGTTACCAATTTTATGGGCCAGGGGTGGACCAGAGATTATGCAGGAGGCTGGCCCTGAATATGCAATATTTGCAAGCCATACAAATCTACTCGATAGAGGGCTCCTGTGGACAAGATACTAAGTGTTTAAGTGACTTCATGTCAGCTGGCTTGAATTGAGGGCTAGGTTGGTGATTTCCAAATATCTGAAAACAGTAGGTTCAGGTGAAATTCCTTACACTTACTACAAATTTTTATGTAATTTCTCTGGATAAGATCAGGATCTTTAGAGGCTGCTTTGTCAGTCCCCTTGTTTCTGGACATGATTCAGATTTTCTTCCTTTTGAATTTAAAACAGAAAGGCAATCCTTTACCTTTTCTGTTGATCCTCCTATACTAATAGCATGTTCAAAATACCCATTATTTCTTTTTTAAATTTTATTTATTTTTATAGCTTATTTTCAAATTGGATTCCATATAACACCCAGCGCTTCTCCCCACAAGTGCCCCCCACCAAGACCACTACCCCCTTCCCTCCCTCCCCCTCCACCTTCAGTCCATGGTTCATTTTCAGTATCATTTCTGATCTCAAGTCCATATTCCTTCATAACTTTAAAAAATAGCAAGTAGATCCAAAAATAGCCAAAGAGGTCTGTATTTATGCCTGATGTTCATTGGTCTTTGCCCTTATTTCTATGGATGACTAATAAATACTAACAATACTCAGAGTTGATCACAGGTATAAGCCCCCATGGGGAATACAAATGCACATTTTATATATTGTAATTGGTCATATCTCTTGTCAATAACAGCCAAGACAGAATGATCAACGTGACATTGCTGAAGTCTTTATTCCAGCATCAACCCGATGTTTTACTTCTGAAATGGGTTTAATCATATTTTGGAGTGAGGGGTGAACTGACATTCTTCTGACACTGGCTCTTCTGGGTTAAGTGTCAGCCTGCCCAGGCCGGTGGGGTGGGGCTGTAAATCGTTGCGGGTCCGTTCCTGAGGGAGGGAGAAAGAGTATGGCAGGAAGGGGTGCACAGAGAGTGAGGCAAGACAAGCGTTTCCTGATCAAGCCTCCTTTATTCTTCCATTTTTCCTGCAGAAAAGAAAACCCACACCTATATAGGGTTTAGGGCGAGAAACTGATAGGGTTGGTTGCTAGGAAACAGGGTCAAAGGTAGGGTAAAGAAGGAAACAAACTAAAGTTTTTAGCACAGCACGTGAAGGGCCGATACCACCCTGCTTGTAGGCAATTGATCTTTGTTTTTCTGGCTTCTCCCGACTGGGAGTGGCGCTCCCCAGGGGAGTGACATTACCGGCTAGTAAATGGCCAAGCAGCTGAATCTTTGCAGCTTCCCACAGTTAAGGATAAGAGAACATTGGCATTCTCTGACAAACATTCCCAGTCTGCTCCTGATTGGCAGTCCCATCTGGGGAGCAGATCGCAAAGTGATATGGGGAGCCTAAAAAGATGTTTTATTAAACCATCCTCATTAAACTGGAACAATCTAGGCTCCCGTCCTTCTTTGTCCCAGCTGAGACTGTCTTTTGTGACAGTAGTTTCTTTACGGTGTGTGTGGGCCACATCTTGAAGTCGTAGGTTGGCTGAGGTTTGGGAAACTCAAACCTGTAAGGAATTAGGTTGTCAGGGAAATTGCAACCATCTTCCTGACATTGGGCTCCTATTTTAGAAAATGTCTGTTCCCCTGTCCACCTATATTACTTTACCTGATGAAAATTATTTTCTTCTTTAGAATTCCCTAAGCTGCACTGAAGATGGATCTTTTTCTTCTTAAGGATGAGGCAGTGACCAGAAAAGATTTGGATTAGAGTGATGAAAGAATTGGATGATGAAAGAAGTCTCAGGAGTGTGATGTATATTTGGTATCTAGAGATCTATTTTCCTATATTTTACTAAAAGCCAAGCAAAGGGAGGTGGCCTAACATGTGTGAAGGAATTTACAATAGTTGTAGAATCATATCTAGGAACTATTGGAATGGATATGGGATGCTTTGGAATCTTTCTTGGCATCTAAAAGACCCTAGATTGGGTTTAGATTTTAGCAGGATATGGTTTAGATTCAACATTCAGATTTAATGGTCCAAGCACTTTTGTTTTAAGTTTATTTATTTATGTTGAGAGAGAAAGCACGAATTGGGGATGGGCAGAGATAGAGGGAGAGAGAGAGAGAGAGAGAGAGAGAGAGAGAGAGAGAGAGAGAGAGAGAGAGAGAGAATCCCAAGCAGGCTCTGTGCTGTCAAAGCAGTCTAATGTGGGGCTTGAACTCATGAAGCTGTGGGATCATGACCTGGGCCAAAACCAAGAGTTGGATGCTTAACCGACACAGCCCCCCAGGCACCTCCTCCTCACCTTTTTTTTTTTTTTTAAGTTCGGTCCCAGCACTTCTAACTGGCTCATCTGTATCTATTTGGGAGGGGTGGGAAGATATCAGCAGAGGGTGACCTGTGCACAAAGGTAAGAATTGTCTCAAATACTCCTTTTAATTGCCATGCCCTTGAATTTTGGGGGTTTTGTGTGTGTGTGTGTGTGTGTGTGTGTGTGTGTGTGTGTGTGGAGGTAGGGTGCCGGAGGAGAAAGAACATGGTCTTTGAAGTAACAACAAACCAGGTTCAAGTACCGGCTCTCCTTTGTACCTGCTAAATAGTACAAAGACCCAAGTTCAGCTTTTTTATGTACTGGATAAATGGTACTTGCCTGATGTCTCAGTCAGTAAGTGTAATAGTAATAGTTATTTTATTGGGTTGTTATGGGAGTTAAATGAAATAACATATGTGCATTGCTGGCAGCTCAACAAATCTGGTTCCCTTTTACCATTCTCTCCATATATCCTAATTCTTGCACATATACCTGTGAACATTTTTTCTCTTTCAGAAATGCCAGATACCATTTTTCTCTGTCTTCAGCCTCTGCATATGTTCCCTCAATGCCTCTAGAGTTCAAATCAAGGGCCCTGGTTTATTTGTGTGTGTTAGTCCCACAAAATGTCAATGAGAGGTGAAGCTTTTATAATGGTATTTACGTGAGGCAAGGTTGTGGTGTCTTTACAGTCATTTTTGCTTGCTGGCAATCTTGGTTGTAAATCAAAAACAAAAGAGTTCTATCTTCCAACCCAATGCTCTGATCTAAAGTTTCTGATTTGAGACTAATCATTCTGGGTGGAATTTGGTTCTAATCAAAAGTCTTGTCAAACTTGTTTATAAAGGGCATTCAGGGATGGAGAAAACAAGACCTTTACTACTGGGACATTCTTTATTTCTTCCTACGTTTTCAGTTTGCAAAATATCAATTTATAGAAAGTTGCAAGAATAGTTTAGTAAACACCCATTTATTTTTTGCTATGATTGACCAATTTTAATATTTTGCCCCATTTATTGCTCTGTCCAATGCATCTGTGTGTGTGTGTATGAAATATGGTCCATAATCTAAGTTTACTAATTGTTCATATTTTTACTAGAGGTTTTCTCCCTGATCCAGGTATAATACAGGATTATGCATTGCATTTCATTATTATGTCTCTTTATTTTCATTTAATCTGCAAAAGTTCCTTAGCCTGTCATTCCTGACATTGACATTTTTGAAAAGCAAAGTTTACTTGTTATATGGAAAGTCAACTTTCTGTACAAAGTTGTTTTGTAGACTGATCGCTTTTATTATCAGATTTGGGTTACACATTTAGAGAGGAATATTATATAAAAACATGTTAAAGACAATGAGTGCCAGGTAGGCAGGGAACATATCTTTTCCCTTCCACTTGTGTTTGTAACATCAAGCATGAGGAGTGGCTTAGAAGGGGTTTAATATTTATTGAATAAATGAGTGAATGAATGAAATAAGACTTTAACTATCACTTAGGTCTATTATTTTCATACTTGTTGGAAGGGAGAAGAGCAGTCTTCTCCTAAAAGGAGAGTCGCCTTTTATTATAAATGTGTGAAAGCTTAAATAAAGACCCACAGAGAAGGGAAATGAGATAGTGACTGTTGTGAGGCAACATGTGGAGTCTCTTTACCATAAGGGTGGGCTGTGATCATACTGTGTTGCAAGTGGTAGATAAATTACATGGTTGTCAGCTGGAAAGAAAAGCAGCACACAGAACCTGTGAGAACATGGCCTGTTTCCTTGAAAGAGAAATTAGTTATTTACTAACTTAGTGAAAATATTTTCTGTCTCTCCTCCTTTTCTAGCAGGAACAACCACGTTAGTCCCTTCTTCTCTACCCTCCACATCAACCCCCCATTCAAACAAAGTGTGTATTTCTAACACTTTTGAATGGTGGTTGATTATCTATTCTATTCATATTATTAGCTCTTGAGAAAATACATAACTCCTTGGACTTCTCATCAAATGTAGAAGCTTTCATTGCTGTTTCCCAAGGAGAAGTGAGGTTATGAGAAGTATTATTTGCCCCTCAGAAATGTATTTTCAGGCTTCCGTCTGAGGCCCTATCTCTCTCCAGCTCTGAGCTACTCAGATGCTTCCGACAGTCCTTCTGGGGCTTGGCAGTGGCCTAACATTTAAATTTTGCAAGGCTTGCAAGTGCCTGATGCACATGGTTGCTGCCCCACTTCTGAGAGTCTCCCTACCCCTATCTTTGCAGTCCTTAATTTCACAAGGGTCTGGAAAAGGTATCCTTTATCTCCATGTCAGCTCTTCATTATTCAAAATATTGGTGGCAATAATGTAAAATACTGAATGATACTAAAATGACTTTTGTTTTATATACGTGTTTGAGTCCTGCCTAGAGATAACCCAGGGAGTGAACATTACCAGTAAAAGCAATCCGTCATGTTACTCCCCCATGGGTGGCTTTATGGCATCTGTGCTTTGGCATGTAGAGAGGGAGGCCAAGGCAAGAACACAGCTTGTTCAGTCCTCACTGTGTTGTCAGATGCATCAGACATCTATTGAGAACTCTGCAAAACTTGTCTCCGTGTCTTGTCTTCAAATTCTGGAGGAGGCCTTTCCTTAGTTTAGGAACTCAATACTTAAATCACAGAACATGAAAATCAGTAGGCAACCTGTGACACTATCACATTTTCTAGGTTTTCCATCTCAAACAGAGTAACAGCCAACATCCTCACACTAACTCTCAGACCCTACATGAAGAATCTGTCTTCCTGATTTCTCTCTGACCTCATCCCCTACTTCTTTCCCCTCACTCAGTCTGTACTGGCCCCAAAGGTTTCTTGTATTCTTTCTTCAAAAGTAGGCAAGTACCACTTCACAGCTATTAGGATGTAAGAGAAGATATCAATTGTTGGCAAGGATGTGGAGAAATTGAGACACTTGTGCATTGGTGGTGGGAATGTAAAATGATGCATCCATGTGGAACACATTATGGTGATTTCTCAGAAAACTACATATCCAATTACCATAGGATCTGGGAATCCCACTTCTGGTTATATACCCCACAGAGTTTAAGGAAGGGACTCAAAAAGACATTTGCATTCACATATCATAACAGCATTATTCATAACAGCTAAATCCATCAGAGGATGGACACATGAACAAGTGTGGTATACACACAATGGAATATTATTCAGCCTTAAAGAGGAAGGGTGTTCTAGCATATGTTCCAACCTGGTGAAACTTGAAGACATTATGCTAAGTGAAATATTCTGGTCACAAAAAAACAATATTGTGTGATTCCCCTAATATGAAGCACCTACAGTAGTCAAATTCAGAGAAAAGAAAGTAGATCAGTGGTTACTAGAGGCTATGGGAAGGGAAGAATGGGGAGTTACTGTGTAATGAGTATAGAATTTCAGCTGAGGAAGAGGAACAAGTTCTGGAGATGATGGTGTTGATGGTTGCACAACAGTGTGCAGGTGAGGCTGTCTTGGACCATCCATTTTGCAATCACAACACACACTCTGAGCACATCCTAACCTTTTCTTGTTTACCTTTTCTGTGCAGCACTGATTGCACATCCAACACAGTATATATTCATATTCCTTATTTTTATATTGTTTGCTTTCACCTGCAGATCGCAACCAATTTGTGTGGAGGATTTCTGTGCTTTTTCTGCGTTAACTGTAGTGCTGAGTAAATGAGAGTCAGTATACTTGTTGAATGGATAAATGAAAGACCACGATTGGACACAGACTTCTATAGAAAGCCAAACAGTAAGAGAAATTGGGAAGATTTTATTTTTTATTTAATTTTGTAAAATAAT
>NC_043709.1:84581234-84583608 GCF_006229205.1 Suricata suricatta
TTTTGAAGGCACCATGCTCAGGTCCTATAATCTAGGTGGGATGAACTAAGGCAGAGATTCTCACTTCAGGGAACAGAGGGAGGCATGATGAAGACACCTGGGGAATACTTTCATACCTCATATAGTGTCCCTAAGTAGATTCTTGTCCACTAGCCCTGTCCTTATCATGCCTACTCTGAACCACCACAAATGACAAGAAATTGTCCCCGGTTTCATCAAAGAGAACAGATTATAAAAGCTTCCTGCATGGGAAAGCAGCACAGTTTATCAGTTAGGGGTAAGGCTCTGCAGGAACACGGTTTAGTTTCAAATCACAACTCAACCTTATCCCAGGCACTCTGGACAAATTAGTTAACCTTTTGATGCTTACTTTCAATAATAGTCAAATGAGTGTAAAAGTACCTCATAGGGTAATTGTGGGACATAAAAGAAATAATGCCTATAAAGTACTTAGCTCAGTGCCTAGTAAAACATATGTATAATATTATTAATTAATATAATCTACCTAATGTTTAATATTGAAATCTGATCCAAATTCCCAAAATTTAAAATCAATTAGTGTTTATAAGTTTCTAGCCCCAAAATCATCCACCAAAATCCAAGCCTGTAAGCTCACCCTCACAAGACAATCAAAACAGTTTAATTCCATATATTTTGCCTTGAAAGGCTAGGTACCCTAACTATACACCCTCATACATGGTGCTAAACAGCTAGAGGTCCTAGGCTTACTGGGTTAGTCCAAGCATTAAGAAAATACAAGCCTCAAACATCATCATCATAATCAAAATAAATACTTTTGCCTATAGATGTCTCATCTTATTATTAGAAGGAGCAGTGCTGGGTATATCGTGCTAAGAACAATGAACATTATGTCAGAAATGTTGGATTTAAGCCTTGGATCTTCCACCTCACTATATAAACCAAAGTAATTTGTTTGATCTCTCTAAGCCTCAAGTTTCGCCACCCACAAGGAAGCTTACTTCACTTCACTTACAGGATCAACATAAGAATTTGATGGGAAGACACAAAATATCACCACTACTGGTGGGAGGGTAACTGGGGTCACCATTCTGAAGCACAAGCTTAGTGGAATTAAGAATGTACACACCCTCCCACTCTGTGATCCCTTTCTGAGGTAAATACCCAAAGATACTGAGTCTATAAGGAGGCTCACAGAAGCACGTTCATCCCAGGACTATTTCTGAATTTGGAGCTATGCCAGCCTCTGTTACTGGAGGAATGTACAGGTAAAATGTGTCATATGTACACAATGAAATATTACCCAGAAGTCAGAAATTAAAAAGTAGATTAAAGATAACAACACGGGTAGATTTGCTGTGTGTGTACAGCACAGTTACATTTATGTACATTTATTAGAAATTCAAAAGCTCCACATATTTGTCAAGGACAAAATACCTGTTAAAAATGTCACATCATTCTCTGCTAAAACCTTCCACTGGTTTCTTTTTTTATTCAGAGTAGAAGCCAAAGTCTGCATTTGCAGTAACCTACAAAACCGTACAGTATTTGTCACTGACCCACCTACTACCCAGCCTCTGTTTCTCTCTTCCCACTCATTTTTCTCTAATCTCCTAACCATTCTGGCCTCCTAACATATCAACAAGACCCTATCTCAGGGCTTTGTACTTGCTGTCCCTAGAACTATACCACTTCTAACTCAGCCACATGGTTGCTCACTTCACTGCATTTGGTAAAATAGCACATGTGTAGCACAGCCTTCTTTAATCACCACATAAAAATCTGCAATCTGCTCTTAACCATCCACAATACCTTATCCCTATGCCCTGATTGTCTTCATAGCACCTATCATTATTCAAGGTACTACATGTTTTACTTAATTGTTTATTATTTGCCTCACACAAAAAACTTAAGTTCATGAAAGCAGGACATTTTTACTGTTTTGCCCTTGGCTGTATTCGCCACACTACAACTGTGTATTTGTAGAGTGAATGAATACACCTAAATACACATATAGAGCATGGATTGAAAGAGCATTTGTTAAATATACTAAAGCAAGTGCCTCCACTGAGTAGAGGAAATGAGATTAGAATTCTGGAAGAAAGAGTAAAATAAAATGCATTGCAAAAGGGCCTGACAGTAAGCAATGATGCTAACAGTCCATGACTGAGGGGGAGGTTGACTCCACTCTATGCACTTCAGATTCAAAAAGGAATTACATGAGATAATATTGTAGGAGTTAAGTTGAAGGGTAACTGAATCCTGTAATTGTCAGGACATGGAGAATACAGATAAGGAATACCTGCTAGAATGAGGGTGGAGAACAAGGGGAGATGGGGCACTTCTCCTATCAGTTCCCTCTGAACCCATTTCCTTCTCCTCAATTCCTCTTTCT
>NC_043709.1:84583708-84603245 GCF_006229205.1 Suricata suricatta
GGCAGTTCTTTGTCACCCTGTGTGGTTTATACCTGCTATGAATGATTACGGTCAAGATTTCATCAGTTTGTTTTTCCTTCACACTTTTATTTTATTTGCCTTTTGCAAGAAAGGTAATACAATTTATATCTTTACCTAAATCAGGATTATAAATATTGTTTGGCTATAAAGCATGTATCTCAAAGTCAATTAGATAGTAATTCTGGACTATGTTCTCTTTCAGGTTTCTCTTCTCAGTTTGTGTATTTGTTCAAAACAAGTTTTTAACTCACAGTTTGATAGAAGACCCAGGCAGCTGTGCTGAAATTCTGATACATTAGAATAAATGGCACATAGGGAAGCCAGATGCTGTGAGAGCACACAGGAAGGGCAGCATAAGGGTCAGGGGAGGTTACTGGGAAAGCAACTTCTGAACTGGAAACTGAAAGAGAAGTGGGGGTTAGCTAAGTAAAAGGGACAAGAGGGCATTAGAGACAGGTAACAGGGTAAGTGTTGAATTTCACAGCTGGAGCAGAAACTGGGCAGGGGTGTGGCTCGAGGAATCAGCACAGGTCAGATGATGAAGGAAGGAAAATCTATGCAAGGACAGTGGGAACCAGTGATGGGTTTGAAGCCTGGGTGTGGGTGGGGAACATGTCAACACAATTTACAGTGTAGAAAAATTCCATGAGTTAAGTATTGACTCTGCCTATGTTGTGCCCTTGTTATTAAATCATATCTTTGGAACTAGTGGGTGGTAAATAAGGAGTCTAGATGTATTTGTACACGGAAGTTTTGAACCATAACATTACGATTTCTTTTGATAATCTGTAGAGAAGACTTTTCAATTTTGACTTGATCTTTCTGTCTTTAAAAACCTCTGACAGGAGCAAGATGGCAGAGAACTAGGTAACACCATTACCTCTGCATGCCCGCAACCATCAAACTGAGAGGAATTAAAAGCCACAACTTTCTGATCTCCAGGAGCGGAAGTGCATCCACTGACCCCTTATTGATATCAGCCTCATGGATGCCTGAGTGAGTGAGAACTGGGAGCAGAGACTCGGAGGGAGGGAGCGTTGGCTCAAAGTGGAGCTGGGAAAGAGAGTGCCAGAGACTTAGTTCTGGCCGCAGAGAGCACGGGTCCAGAGGCTGAAGAGCACCACGTAGGGCCCTGAGTGTGTGGGACAGCCATACAAGTTGGCACAGAATTTTGAGAGCTGTGCCGCAAGCCGGCAGCGCTGCACTCGAGATGGCAGAACAAGATGCTGGGCGCGAAATGGCCGCCAGGGAGGTACAGAGCTGAGGGGAAGAGGAGAGACTGAAAGGAGACCTCAGCCCATGGCATGGGGGAGAGACAAACTTTCCATTTGCAGCTGCTGGGCTGGGCGCTGGGAGAGATATCCGACCCCCTCAGGGGGCTTGTTATCTGGTAGGCCCAGCAACCCGCAGACCTCAGGTGGAGCCAGGCAAGGGCTGGCTCTCCAATTCCCCTGTGCAGTCCCGACCAGAAAACCGCCTGGCTGCCAGAGTTCATTTTAACAGTGGTGGAGACATTAAAGTGGGTGGACTAGGATTTGAAGGCTTAGTGGACCTTAGAAAACTGAAAAAATTTGACCCGCCTGTGGCACGGGGAGGTTGGACTCAAGAGAGTGGCTGACAACCCATGGTCTAAGAGGGACTTGAGGCGCCACCGTTCTACTCCCTGCATCCACTAAGGCGGGGCCTCAGAGACCAGGCCCTGAGACCTGACATACCTACATTGAACCATGCTCATCCATGCTGGAGAACTGCATTCTTCTTTTCCTGCTAGTTTTTACTTTTTTTTTTTTTTCAATTTTTTCTTTCCTAATTATTTTACATTTTAAATTTTTTATAATTTTTCCCTTGTTTTCTCTTTTCTCTTTTCCAATTTCCTCCTTTTCTCCCTTTTCCCCCTGGAGTCTGGGAAAGACCAACATTTAAGCACTGCTGTGATTAGATCAACCCTTACCATCCAGGTTTTTTCCCCTTATATCATTCTTATCTCTCTCCTCTGCAGGTTTGAGGCTCTCAGACTGTGCTTTATCTCTGGCTGTCTCTGTGCCCCTGGCTTTTTTCTCCTTTCTTTTCTGTCCTCTCTTTTCATCCTGCTCCCTTCTTTCTCTTTCCCATTTGGTTTGCTTGTATACTGGATCTGTGTGCCTGTGTTCTCTGTTTATTTGTCTGTCTGTTTTCCTTTTTATGGCACCCTCAAGAAACAGGCCAAAGCACACATAGTGGAAAGTCTCAAATACCACTGAGTAAGGAAATATATTAATTACAGGCACAACAAGAGAAACTGAGAGACACCATTAAAAGAACATCTGAAATGACAGGCTTTGGACAGTCAAAAAGCCTCCTTTAATAGAGCCATGCTGACAGGTGCACAGTGCAGAAAGAACTTTTAAAACTGATAAGAGGGGCACCTGGGTGGCTCAGTCAGTTAAGCCTCTGACTTCCGCTCAGGACATGATCTCACATCTGAGGGTTCGAGCCCCATGTTGGGCTCTGTGCTGACTGCTCACTCTCTGCCCTCTCCCTCACTCTCTGCCCCTCCCTGCTCATGCTCTGTCTCTCTCTGTCTAAAAAATAAATAAAAACATTAAAAAAACTGATAAGAGACAGAAAGCTAGCCAAAACGACAAAACAAAAGAACTCTCCTCTAAAGAAATTCCAGAAAGAAATCACAGCGACAGAACTGCTCAAAACAGACACAGGCAATGAAACCGAACAAGAATTTAGAAAGATTATCATAAAATTAATCACTGGGCTTGAAAAAAGCATAGAAGCTGTCAGAGAAGATATTGATACAAAGACGAGGAACCTTCAGAATAGCTGTGACAAGTTACAAAAGGCTATAAATGAGGTGAATAATAAGATTGAGGCTGCCAATGCACAGATGGAAGAAGCAGAGAGGAGAATAAGTGAATTAGAAAACACAGTTATAGCAAAAGAAGAAGCCTAGTAAACGAGAGAGAAATTGATACAGGAGCCCAAAAGGAGAATCAGAGACCTGAGTGATGCAATCAAATGGAACAATATCCGTATCATAGGAGTTCCTGAAGAGGAAGAAAAAGAGAGAGGTCCTGAAGGGGTGCTGGACCAAATTATACAGGAAAATTTCCACAATCTGGTGAAAGAGAATGACATTGAAATTCAAGAGACATACCGAACTCCCGTAAGAGGTAATGTAAACTGACCTTCAGCACGAAATATCATAGTGACCTGGCAAAATATAAAGATAAAGAGAGAATTCTGAAAGTAGCTAGGGAGAAAAGGGCCTTAACATACAAAGGGAAACCTATCAGAGTGGTTACAGACCTATCTACTAAAACTCGGCAGGCCAGAAAGGAATGGCAGAAAATCTTCAATGGGATTATGGGAAAAATATGCAACCAAGAATTCTTTATCCAGCGAGCCTGTCATTCAAAATAGAAGGAGAGATAAAGGTTTCCCCAAATAAACAAAAGTTGAGAGAACTCATCACCACCAAACCAGCCCTACAAGAAATCCTAAGAGGGACTCTATGAGAGAAAGGTGTCAAGGAATATAAGACACCAGAGGCATCAATACAAACAGGAACCCTAAAGAGAACACAATGAATCTAAACCCATATTTTTCAATAATAACACTGATATAAATAGACTGAATGTTCCAGTCAAACGACACAGAGTAGCAGAATGGATCAAAAACCAAAACCCATCTATTTTCTGTCTACAAGAGACTCACCTTAGACCTGAAGACACCTCCAGATTGAAAGTAAGGGGATGGAGAATATCTATCATACAACTGGATGCCAAAAGAAAGCCAGAGTAGCCATACTTATATCAGACTAACTGGACTTTAAAGTAAAGGCAGTAACAAAAGATGAAGAAGGACATTATACATTATATAATGTCTCTACATCAGGAAGAGCTAACAATTGTAAACATCTATGTGCCAAATTCGGGAGCTCCCAAACACATAAAACAACTAATCACAGACAGAAGCAATCTTATTAATAAGAATGTGCTAATTACATGGAACTTTAATATACCACTTACAACAATGGATAGGTCAACCAGACAAAAAAATCACTAAAGAAACAATGGACCAGAATGGCACACTGGAGCAGATGGAATTAATAGACAGATTTATAACTCTGCATCCTGAAGCTAGGGAATTCACTTTCTTCATGAGTGCACATGGCACATTCTCTAAGATTGATCACATACTGGGTCATAAAACAGCCCTCCATAAATACAAAAGAATTGAGATCATACCATACACACTTTCAGATCACAATGCTATGAAACTTGAAATTACCACAGGAAGAAGTCTGGAAAACCTCCAAAAATGTGGAGGTTAAATACTACCCTACTGAAGAATGACTGGGCGAACCAGGCAGTTAGAGAGGAAATTAAAAAATATATGGAGACAAATGAAAATGAAAATACATCAATCCAAACTCTCTGGGACTCAGAAAAGGCAGCCCTAAGAGGAAAGTATATTGCAATCCAGGCCTATTTCAACAAACTAGAAAAAGTGCAAACTCAAATCCTAACAAAGTACCTAAGGAAGGGAGCAGCAAGAGCACCCCAAACCCAGCAAAAGAAGAGAAATAATAAAGATCAGGGCAAAATTAAACAAGATAGAATCCACAAAAACAATTGAACAGACCAATGAATACAGGAGTTGGTTTTTGAAAAAATAAATAAAATCGATAAACCTCTAGCAAGGCTCCTCAGAAAAAAAAGAGAGAACATGTAAATAGACAAAATCATGAAGGAAAATGGATCTATTACAACAGATCTCTCAGATATACAAGCAACCATCAGAGATTACTATGAAAAATTATATGCCAACAAACTGGACAATCTAGAAGAAATGGACAAATTCCTAAATGCACATAACCAGTGAAGAAATGCACAAATTCCTAAATGCCATAACCAGTGAAGAAATCGAATCAGTTATCAAAAATCTCCCAAAGAATAAAAGCCCAGGGCCGGGTGAATTCCCAGGGGAATTCTACCAGCCATTTAAAGCAGAGTTAATACCGATCCTTCTCAAGTTATTCCAAAAAATAGAAATGGAAGGAAGACATGCAGACTCATTCTACGAAGCACATAACACTTTGTTTTCTAAGCCAGGCAGAGACCCAACAAAAAAAGAGAACTACAGGCCAATATCCCTAATGAATATGGATGCAAAAATACTCAACAAGATACTAGCAAATCGAATTCAACAGCATATAAAAAAATTATCCATTATGATTTAGTGTGGGATTCATTCCTAGGTTACAAGGCTGGCTCAATATTCACAAATCCATTAATGTGATCCATCACATTAACAAAAGAAAAGACAAAAATCATATGCTCCTGCCGATAGATGCAGAAAAAGCATTTGACAAAATACAACATCCTTTCTTAATAAAAACCCTCGAGGAAGTCGGGATAGAAGGAACTTACTTAAACATCATAAAAGCCATTTATGAAAAGCCCACAGCAAATGTTATCCTCAATGGGGAAAAACTGAGAGCTTTCCCCCTGAGATCAGGGACATGACAGGGATGTCAACTCTCACCACTGTTGTTTAACATAGTGTAGGAAGTCCTAGCACCAGCAATCAGACAACAAAAGGAAATAAAGGGCATCAGAATCAGCAATGAAGAAGTAAAACTTTCACTTTTCGCAGATGACATGATACTCTACACGGAAAACCCGGTCGACTCCACCAGAAGCCTTCTAGAACTGATCCATGAATTCAGCAATGTCGCAGGGTACAAAATCCGCAGAAATCGGTTGCGTTCTTATACACCAATAATGAAGCAACAGAAAGAGAAATCAAGAAATGGATCCCATTCACAATTGCATGAAAAATCATAAAATACCTAGGAATAAACCTAACCAATGATGTAGAAGACCTGTATGCTGTATACTATAGAAGACTTATGAAGGAAACTGAAGAAGACACCAAGAAATGGAAACACATTCCATGCTCATGGATCTAAAGAATCAACATTGTTAAAATGTAATTATTATCCAAAGCACTTTACACATTCAATGCAATCCCCATCAAAATTGCACCAGCGTTCTTCTCAAAGCTAGAACAACCCATCTTAAAATTTATATGGAACCACAAAAAACCCCCTGAATAGCCAAAGTAATATTGAAGAAGAAAACCAAAATGAGAGGCATCACAATCCCAGACTTTAGCCTCTACTACAAAGTTGTTATCATCAAGACAGTATGGTATTGGCACAAAAACAGACACACAGACCAATGGAATAGGATAGAGAGCCCAGAACTGGACCCATAATGTATGGCCAATAAATCTTTGACAAAACAGGAAAACGTATCCAATGGAAAAAAGACAGCCTCTTCAACAGGTTGTGTTGGAAGAGCTGGACAGCAACAAGTACAAGAATGAAATTAGACCACTTTCTTACACCATATACAAATATAAACTCAAAATGGCTGAGGCACCTGAATGTAAGACAGGAAACCATAAAAACCCTAGAGGAGAAAGCAGGAAATAACCTCCTTGACCTCATCCGCAGCAATTTCCTCCTTGACACATCCCCAAAGGCAAGGGAATCAAGAACAAAAATGAACTATATGGACCTCATCACGATAAAAAGCTTCTGCAATGCAAAGGAAAGGATAAAAAAAATGAATAGGCAACTGACAGAATGGGAAAAGATAGTGGCAAATGGCATATCAGATAAAGGATTAGTATTCAAAATCTACAAGGAACTCGTATACCTGAAACTCTATACCTGAAAAACGAATAATCCAGTGAAGAAATGGGCAGAAGACCTGAACAGACACTTCTCCAAAGAGGACATCCAGATGGCCAACAGGCACAGGAAATGATGCTCAGCAGCATTCATCATCAGGGAAATACAAACATTAGCACACTGAGATAAAAATGAACAAATCAAAAGACTATAGATGCCGGCAAGGATGTGGAGAAACAGGCACCCTCCTACACTGTTGGTGAGAAAGTAGACTGGTAGAGTGGCTCTAGAAAACAGTATGGAATTTCCTCAAAAAACTATCCGTGGAACTCCCCTATGACCCAGAAATGGCACTGCTATGGATTTACCCAAAGGATACAGAAGTGCTGATGCATAGGAGCACATGTACCCCAATGTTCATAGCGGCACTTTCTCCAATAGCCAAATCCTGGAAAGAGCCTAAATGTCCATCACCTGATGAGTAGATCAAGAAGAAGTGATATATATATACAATGGAGTACTACATGACAATGAGAAAGAATGAAATCTGGCCATTTGTAGCAAAGTGGATGAACCTCGAGGGTGTCATGTTAAGCGAAATATGTCAGGGTGAAAAGGACAGATACCATATGTTTGCACTCATAGGTCTAACAGGAGAAACCTAACAGAGGACCATGGGGAGGGGAAGGGGGAAAGAGAGTTGGGGAGAGAGAGGGACACAAACAATGAAGGACTATTGAATACTGAAAAAGAACTGAGAACTGAAGGAGGAGGGGGAGGGGGAGGGGGGGTGATGGTCATGGAGGGGGGCATTTGTGGGGAGAAACACTGAGTGTTATACGGAAACCAATTTGACCATAAACTATTAAAAACAACTCTGACATTTCCTAAAATTCTCCCAAAACCAAAGCCTGAGTAGTAGGAGAGTGGGAGCTGTACAACTTTGTTTTCTCTGTTCTCCACTACTCATTTCAGCGACATTTCTGTGAATTGTTCACCAAAAGCCATATTCCACTTGAAGATGGGGCCATTTGAATGGCAGCAGCAGAGCAGGAGGAAGAAGGAACCACATGCAGGATTCCTTCATTAAGAAAATGTATTTGGCATATTAAGGTTTGAGGGAGTGAAACAATAACTATATTGGAAAATTAATAGGGAATTACAAGTTCGTATTTTAATAAAAGCTTACAAGAGCAGGGCAGGGTCTCCAGCTGGCTGGACGCTGACATCACAGATGGTGCAGGGTATTTACTGAGCACAGGGTGGCCAGTGAGGAGACTGCAGAAGTGAGCTCACCTTCACTCCTGGAACCCAGAGAGGGAGGAGACAGAAGGAAATGTTTTGGGTGTGAGCTACTGAGCGAGGTGACCTACTTCTTTCCTTCCTACCCATCACACTCTCATAATTGTGGACATAAAAATTGTAGTAAGTTGGAGCTTCTGGGTGGCTCAGTCAGTTGAGCATCCGACTTCGGCTCAGGTTATGATCTCACGGTTTGTGGGTTTGAGCCCTGCATGGGGTTCTGTGCTGACCAGGGTTCTGTGCTCACCGCTAGCTCAGAGCCTGGGGCCTGCTTCAGATTCTGTGTCTCTTTCTCACTCTGCCTCTCCCCTGTTCACATTCTGTCTCTCTGTCACTAAAAAATAAATAAATGTAATTAAAAATTTTTTAATTGTAGTTATGTTTTGCTAGTTGCTGGGTGAAGATTACTGAATGTCAGAACTCACAAAATGGCCTTTCTGGCTCTTTCCCCTTCTTAGTAATGGACCTTTGGTTGGCTTATGCACCTATTTCTCCAGTGTTTCCTCACCAGGTAGCCTGATTTCTCTACTTCTTGCAGGGAGTTATGAAGGTCATGCCTCTTTCTTTCTCTTCCTCTCTTCTCATAGCACACCTGTGGGCCTATGTTGGTAAAGGGAAGGTTGGACTGCACATTCTTTGCCATCAGTACAGCTAAAAGGATGATGCAGAATGAGGAGAAATGGGTACCTTGGGTACTGATTTGGGGACAAAGAATCTTAAGACTCTGGGACCAATATTTGTATTTTTAACTCAGGTGATATTTAAGAAATGGTTCTATAACTGCAAGAAGGCCCTCTAGTCCATGAAGTAGTGTGTTATACCTTATGTTGAAACACCACATCAACATCTCATGTGTAAATTATTGCACAAGAAATTCATGCTTTATTGTGTCCTACAGCTTAATTAGTACATGAAGCTACATAAGTATGATTAACCCAAATGGGATTTTGTCATTGGTGTTTAAAAATATGAATGTTGGGAGATATTTGACAGTTTTCTGGGGGAAAGCAGGGTTGAGTTTTTTTTTAGTGATCTTTTGGTTTCAGTTTCTGAGATACTTGGACTGCAACGGGTGACATGGGACTTCTGTGCTTTGGTTAGTTGGTTGAACACCTTTGTTCAGTAAATATTTATTGTTTATTTAGGCATTTTAAAGAGGTTTCACATACCAGATGAAAACCAAAGCAGCAACCTTGAAGACTGAGTAACGGACCTTGGCAGCCCCAACTCAACTTGGCTTAACTCATAGTCACCACGTCTGATCCCAGACACTGCTCCCTGGGCTTGCTCCAGCTCTCTCATACTGGAATCCTCTTCAATTCCAGCTAGAATGCTGCTTCAGGCACTTCGTAGATTTGGTCAGAAACTGGTACGCAGACCCACACTGGAGGAACCGGTGGCTGAGAATGACCCACGGAGAAGGCTGAGTACTCTGGATTTAGTGACCCTGGGTGTGAGTCGCACACTGGGTGTAGGTGTGTATGTCCTGGCTTGTGAGGTGGTCAGAAATCAAGCAGGACCATCTTTTGTGATTTGTATTTTGGTGGCCTACCTATCCTCTATGTTGACTGGGTTGTGCTATGCAGAGATTAGTGCTCGCATTCCCTATTCTGGCTCTGCATATCTCTACAGCTATGTCACTGTAGGTGAACTCTGGGCCTTCACCACTGGCTGGAACCTCATCCTCTCCTTTGTTGCTTATACAGTCATTTATTTCCACATACTCTTCTTAGCTTTTGAGTACCTGCGTGGGGCCTTGCATGAAAGTATCTTACCACATATTTCCCACCTCCTTAGAGAAGAACATCTGAATTTCATTGCTATATTCCTTGTGCTCTTTTTCATGGATTTCTGGTCCCATTCCATTTCCTCAGCTTTCAAAGTGCTCACGTTGGTGAAAATTTTGGTTCTCTGTTTTGTAATCATGTCTGGCTTCATTAAGGGGAACCTGCACAACTGGAACCTCACAGAAGAGGACTACATAAAGGCTGGACTCAATGACACCTCTAGCTTGGGTCCCTTGGGTTCTGGAGGATTTGTGCCTTTTGGCTTCGAGGGGATTCTCCGTGGAACAGCCTCGTGTTTCTATGTATTCATAGGTTTTGAGGAAATTGTTACCGGAGTGGAAAAAGCCCAGGATCCCCAAGGTTCCATCTACAGGGGCATTGTGATTTCACTGTTCATCTGCTTTGTGCTGTATTTTGGTGTCTCTTTAGCACTTACACTTATGGTGCCTTACTACCAGCTTCAACCTGGGAGCAGCTTGCCTGAGGCATTTCTCTTTATTGGCTGGGCGCCTGCCTACTATGTTGTAATGTTTGCATTTTTGTTTTGTTTTTTTGGAAATATCTATAACTTTTCTCCCCGCATACACAAGATGTTATACAAGATGGCACAAGATGGCCTCCTATTCCCTGTCCTTGTCAGGGTCCTAACCTGGAAAATCGTTCAGCGCGGGTTTTTTGTGACCTTTTTCATTATTGCAGTAATCATAGTCTTCTTCTTTCGACTCACTGATATTGTGGACGTCGTGTTTATTGGGACCCTAATATCTTACTCCATGGTTGCTCTTTGTGTTCTCATCCTCCGATATCAGCCTGAGAGGAAGTCTGAGGGAAATGAAGCAGAGTTGCAGCAGCAGAATATACCTGCACCAGAGAAACTGACTCTACAGCGACTACTTTTTCCAGGCAGCTCCACCCCCACTCCACTCTCTGGCCAGATTGTCTATGTTTGCTCCTCACTCCTTACTTTGCTGATCATTCTTCTTTGCTTAGTGCTGGCCCAGTGGCCAGCTCTGCTTTCTGGATACCCAGTGTGGATTTCAGTGGTTGTGCTGCTCCTGGTGCTCATCACTGGGATCACTGGGGTCATCTGGAGACAGCCACAGAGCTCCACTCCCCTTTACTTTAAGGTCCCTGCTCTGCCTCTTCTCACGCTACTGAGCATCTTTGTGAATGTTTACCTTATGATGCAGATGGAAGCTGACACCTGGGCCCGACTTGGTGTCTGGATGCTGACTGGATTTGCTCTCTACTTCGCCTATGGGATCTGGTACAGTCTGGTCTCTAACAGCACTTAAGCGAGGGCCAAAACTGAAATCTTTGAACTCATTAGTTCGAGTATCTATTATTTTTATTATTTGTTTTTTTACCTGTCTACTTTTCAATTGTGCCTGTAGCTACTCACTGGTTTTTAAAATATTATTAAAAACGGGGCGACTTGGTGGCTCAGTTGGTTAAGCATCCAACTTCAGCTCAGTTCACTGTCTCACGATTCATGAGTGTAAGCCCCACATTAGGCTCTGTGCTAACAGCTGGGAGCCTGGAGCCTGCTTCGAATTCTCTCTCCCTCTCTATGCCTCTCCTCACTCACACTCTTTCTTCCTCTCTCTCAAAAATAAATAAACATTTGAAAAATTATAAAAATATTTTAAAAACTAGAATAAAAGGTTTTATTTTCTTTGATAAAATATCCAGTAGCGGTGGGGTGCCTGGCTGGCTCAGTCAGTAGAGCATGTGACTCTTGAACTAAGGGTGGAGAATTAGAGCCTCACATTGGTTGTGGAGATTACTTTAAAAATAACAGTACCATAATTACTGGAATATATACTAGTTCTGTTTTTGAGGAACCTCCATACTGCTTTCCATAGGGGCTGAACCAATTTATGTTCCTACCAATAGTGGGTGAAAATTCCTTTTTCTCCTCATGGTAGCCAAGTTTTCCTTGGGTTTTTGATTTTAGCCATTCACAGGTATAAAGTGATATCTTACTGTAGTGTTAACATATATTTCCCAGGTGGTTAGTAAGGATGAGTATGTTTCCCTGTGTTTATCAGCCATCGGTATGTCTCTCTGTAAAAATGTATATTCAGGTCATCTGATGATATTTTTACTGGATTATTTGTTTTCTAGTGTTGAATAAGTTCTTTATGTATTTTGGGTATTAATCTTCATTTGATGAATCATTTACAAATATCTTCTCACATTCAGTCGGTAGACTTTTTGTTTTGTGGATGGTTTCCTTTTCATAGCAAAAGCTTCTTATTACATAAATTAAAAAAGATAGATGTATCTCTATGTTTATTGCAGCATTATTTATAAAAACCAAGATATGTGGGGAGGAAAAGATGGAATATGACCCTGCCTTTATGGAGCATATATTTTAGTACAAGAGGTAAAACATAGGTATAACACAAAGTAGGGAGGGTTGTTATAAGGAATATACAAGTAAAGTTGTCTTGGGAGTTCAGGGTGTAGGGTGTTCATTTGTGGCTGGCACAGTGACTAGTGAATTGAGAGAAGACTTTGTAGAGGAATGGCCTTTGAGTTGGCTCTCTACAAGGACAGATAGGATTTTGTCACATGTGTACAGCAGGGAGAGACTGTAGGCAGAGAGAACAACACTATGAAAAGCACAAGAAATGAAGCAGTGTTCAGAGCACACTGAGCAGACTGTGTAGCTTGAGCCTTGGCTGTGAGAGGGGGCAACAGAACATGCAGGGGTGGATTGGAGCCAGAGCTTTCCTCTGATCACAAAGCACTTTGTCTTTGAACACACTACCCATGCTGAAAATCCCTGGGATTACTTCTTCTACTCGGAAATATCTGCATTCTTGGACTTGACAGTTCTGCACTATTATTTGCTTTGGTACACTTGCTTTGAAAGTGCATAGCTGAGACCCAGGTGTTCTGGGTTCTGGTGTTGTTTCCACCACGAGCTAGTAATGTGACCTTGACCAAGCTGCTCAGTTCCTTCAGTGCTCTGCTTATTTATCTATAACATGACAGGTCAAAACTGATCATTTTTAGAGTCCCATTTACTTCAAAATTCTAGTATTTCTCCTGATTCTTCTGTCCTTTATTCTCTCCACTAGGTCTCTCTACTGTGTGGGGTCTGAATGTGCATCCCACACAACTTTCACCACATCCCATTGTTGGAGCTGTAGAGGTCCAATAAATAATACTCCACTTCCCCCTCCTGTGTTTAGAACCAAATGATAATCAAGACATAGAGACATATGGTTAAACAATCATCTACAGCTGAATTGGTTTGCCAAGCCTCCATCGTTAAATTAGACAGACTTCATCTTCATCACAAGTAGTGCTGAGCACACCTTGCCTCCCACCACAAGAGGAAGTCTGCTTCTTTTAGATTTTCTCTTGTGTGAGCAAGGGGGGATGCAAGTGTCCTGTGGGCAAGGTGCTTCTGGTTAAATAAAGAAAGCCAACACAAAACTGAAGGAACTGAGCTGGGCATCCTCATAGCTGTCTCTTCAACTCACTAATCAAATTCTCAGTGAAGGAGGTGGAGGGAGAAGCCAGAAATAGTACTCTGATTAGTGATAGCTCAAACTTCAGCTTCTGCCACCTCATCTGGAGGGCTTGTGAAAACCCTGCTCCCAGTGTCTGGAATTCAGTAGGGCTGGGTGGGGCCCAGAGCTTGTACTTCTAACAGTTCCCAGGTAATACTGATGCTGCTGGTCCAGAGACCACACTTTGGAAATGAAAGCTCCAGCTGAAGCCCCTCCACATGTAAAGATGAAGGGAAGGAAACACTTACTTTCATTTTTGAACACTTACTTTCATTTTTGAAACATTTAGATTAAAATATCATTATTAATCCTTTCATAGTGGAGAAATAATGGTGAGTGATTTCACAGTGTATATGTATATCAAATTGCCTCAATGTACAGTTTGAATATCTTACAGTTTTATATATCAATTATACCTCAGTAAAACTGAAATTTAAAAAAAATACCAATTATCTCTGTGTCTTTATTTGTTTTTTTCCCTGATTTCAGATCATAGATTATGAGTGTATGAGTGTATGAGTATGTTGTTCATTCCTCCTGATCATCCAGCTGGGGGCCAGGAACATAATGAATATCTAATAAATTTATGTTAAATTGGTACCGAAAATTCACCTCCTTTCAGGCTACCACTGTGCTACTCCTTTAATATTATCTTTTGGGAGACTTCCTTGACAAACAACATTTCCTTCCATCCAGAACTATAGCTAGACGTCTATGTGGAGCTATACCCAGCATCTAGAACTATACACAGGCACTTCTAGTTTTGCTTTTGTGTTGCTCTGCTGTATTATGGTAACTGTCCTGTCTGTTTCATCAGAGTGGAGTCTTGTTCAGGCCAAGGAGTAGGTTCTCTCCTTCCTCTAGATCCAACAGTAAGAACAGTGTTGTTCATTCAAAAAGCAACAAGGAAAATACAGCTCTGTGCAGGAGAGTGCCTGACATGATCTCTCCTGCTCCTGGTTCATCTATTTCCATGGGATGTGGGGAGGGGTAGGAAATAGTGAAATTGATAGAACACCCAACCTGCTCTACCTGACTTCAGGGAATCAATGAAGAGGACACTGGCTTCACCGTGGGCACAGCAGGCATGTTTCTTGAACAGTCAGTTTTATGGTTGGCCTAGAAGGGCCAATGGTTTTCAACTGTACTAACGGATGGGGCCTGCTCTGGGAGGGAGGGATGGGAAGCTCCTTTCTTCCTTGTGGAATTTCTCATTTTCCCTACAGGGAACAGGTGCCTCCAAGGAAGACTGCTAAAGCCTCATATATTTATCAACTCCTTTAGATGCTGTTTTGAGAGACTAGTGCAAAAATTTTGTGAGATCATCTAAGATTTATTGGGGAGAGAGAAGTTTTCGCCAAATGGGTAGAAAATAAGATTGAAATAGGAGGAATTATGAACTGGATAGGGATGAAGGCATTATTACTTTGGAAAGGAAGGTATGACTAGAAACTGAGAAAGATTTATTGGTCAAGAGACACTTCCTGGAGGTAGGTGCCTGTGGAGAAATTTGGAAATAAAAGATGGTTATGTGAATTGGAAAAGAAATGGGACAGCGATTCCAACTCATGAAAGAAGACTTGTGAGGGATGCGTTGCTTCACATTTGAAGGGAAATTATGGGACAGGTTTGTACCGTGTATTGTGCTCGGGAGCAAGATTCCTGAATAAGGAAGGGATGAGATATGATTCCCATGGTCATGTGGAGGATAGACAGACCAGAAGGGTGTGGACAGATAGACTCTTCATGGGACACAGTTGTGTCAACTTCTATGCTCATCTAGATTCTTGCTCCTTGAAGTACAGTCCACGGACCAGCAGTGTGGCTGTCACCTGGGAGCTTGTTAGAAATGCAGACACTCAGGCCCCACCCAGACCTACTGAATCAGAATCTACATTTGTAACAGGCTCCCAAGTAATCTATATGCTCTTTCCAGTTTGAAAAGTACTGGCCTTAGATGGTGGATGATAGGTGTCTGGCCTCAGATGATCCTATGGAAGATCTGAAAACTTCGGAATTGGGAACACAAGAGGAGGGTCTTAGGCTTGGAAATTGAATTTTGGCTAGAGAGAGAAGTGTGGGCCCTGGCTGCCCTCTTGTTCCTAGGCTTTCCAAACCAGTCACAGTGCTAAAATTTTGTCACTCTGTCCACTTTGGGAAAATGCCTGCTGTGCTGATGCTGGAGTCTGCCTGGTCTTCAAGGGCTCCCCTGGGGCAACTATTATGGGTCAGGGGTGCTGCAAATCCTCTTTCCCTTACTTCATATGATGGCCTGATAAGGAGTGGGGAGGACATATTAGTCATGCCAAGCCTGAGGGTTGTACTTTCTCTTAGTCAAATGATTGATACTTTGATGATAGTAATTGCGAAAGTTATAAAGGTTGCAGGGGAGGGGATTGAAGTTGGAGTTATTAGCCTTATGTCCTAGAAATTTGGATATTTTCGTCCTTCAAAACCTTTCAAAAACTTTAAAGAGAGACCAGATGACTGCACACTAAATCAATTATTTTTAAGGAAACTTTTGAAGTTTTAAATTTTAAAATTAAAAAAAATTAAAAATTTTTTTTTTAAATTTACAATCAAGTTAATTAGCATATAGTGCAAGAATGATTTCAGGAATAGATTCCTTAATGTCCTTTACCCATTTACCCAATCTTCCCTCCCACAATCCCTCTAGTAACCCTCTGTTTGTTCTCCATATTTAACAGTCTCTTATGTTTTTGTCCTCTCTCTGTTTTTAGAGTATTTTTGCTTTACTTCCCTGATGTTCACCTCTTTTGTATCTTAACATCCTCAATTGAGTGAGTCAGATGATCTTTATCTTTTTCTGACTGACTAATTTCGCTTAGCATAATACCCTCTAGTTCCATCCAAATAGCTGCAAAGGCAAGATTTCATTCTTTTTGATTGCTGAGTAATATTTCATTGTATGTATATATACCACACCTTCTTTATCTATATATTCATCAGTGGACATTTGAGCTCTTTCCATACTTTGGCTATTTTCGACAGTGCTGCTGTAAACATTGATGTGCCTGTGCCCTTTTGAAACAGCATCCCTGTATCCCTTGGATAAATATTTAGTAGTACTATTGCTGAGTCATAGGGTAGTTCTATTTGTAATTTTTTGATAAATCTCCATACTGTTTTCAGAATGGCTGCACCAGTTTGCATTTCCAGCAGCAGTGCATAAGAGATCCTCTCTCTCCCCATCCTCGCCCACATCTGTTGTTGCCTGAGTTGTTAACATTAGCCATTCTGAAAGGTGAGAAGTGGTGTCTCATTGTGGTTTTGATTTGTGTTTCCCTGATGATGAGTGATGTTGAGTATATTTCATGTGTCGGTTGGCCAACTGGATGTCTTTTTTGGAGAAATGTCTATTCATGTCTTTTGCCCATTTCCTCACTAGATTATTTGTTTTTTGGGTGTTGAGTTTGATAAGCTCTTTATAAATTTTGGATACCCACCCTTTATCTGATATGTCATTTACAAGTGTCTTCTCCCATTCTGTCAGTTGTCTTTTAGTTCAGCCGATTGTTTCCTTCACTGTACAGAAGTTTTTACTTTGAAGAGGTCCCAATAGTTCATTTTTGCTTTTGTTTCCCTTGCCTCTGGAGACATGTTGAGTAAGAAGTTGCTGCCGAGGTCAAAGAGGTTTGTGCCTGCTTTCTCCTCGAGGATTTTAATGGCTTCCTGTCTTATGCTTAGGTGTTTCATCCATTTTGAGTTTCTTTTTATTTATGATGTAAGAAAGTGGTCCAGATTCTTTTTTTTTTTTTTTTTTTTGCATGACACTGACCAGTTTTTCCAGCACCATTTGCTGAAAAGATTGTCTTTATTCCATTGGATATTCTTTCCTGCTTTGTCAAAGATTAGTTGCCCATATGTTTGTGGGTCCATTTCTGGGTTCTCTGTTCTATTCCATTGCTCTGTCTGTTTTTATGCCAGTACCCTACTGTCTTGATGATTACAGCTTTGTAATAGAGATTGAAGTCTGGGATTGTGATGCCTCCGGGTTTGATTTTTTTCCCCCAAGATTGCTTTGGTTATTTGGGGGGTCTTTTCCGGTTCCATACAACTTTTAGGATTGTTTGTTTTAGCTCTGTGAATAATGTTGGTGTTATTTTGATAGGGATTTCATTGAATATGTAGCTTTCTTTGGGTAATATTGACGTTTTAACAATATTTGTTCTTCCTATCCAAAAACATGGCACATTTTGTGCCTTCTTCAATTTCTTTCATAAGCCTTTACAGTTTACAGGGTATAGATTTTTCACTTATTTGGTTGGATGTATTCCTAGGTATTTCAAGGGTTTTGGTGCAATTATAAATGGGATCATTTCCTTGATTTCTCAGTCTGTTGCCTCATTATTGGTGTATAGAAATGCATCTTATATCTGAATTAATTTAATATCCTGCTACTGCTGAATTCATGGATCAGTTCTAGCAGGTTTTTTTGGTGGAATTTTTGGCTTTTCCATATAAAGTATCATGTCATCTGTGAAAAATGAACGTTTCACCTCCTCCTGGCCAACTTGGAGGTCTTTTATTGCTTTGTGTTGTCTGGTCACTGACACTAAGACTTCTATTCCTACTTTCTTGAGGGTTTTTGTCAAGAAAGTTTGCTGTTTTTTCTCAAATGCTTTCTCTAGGATCTATTGAGAGGATCGTGTGGTTCTTGTCTTTTCTTTTATTGATGTGATGAATCACATTGATTGTTTTGTGTATATTGAATCAGCCCTGCATCCTAGATATAAATACCACTTGTTCTTTGTGAGTAATCGTTTTAATGTATTGTTGGATACAGTTGTCTAGTACCTTGTTGATGATTTTTGCATCCAGGTTCATGAGGAAAATTGGACTGTAGTCCTACTCTTTAGAGGAGTCTTTGGTTTGGGTATAAAGGTAATGCTGGCTTATAGAATGAGTTTGGAAGTTTTCCTTCCTAGTCTGTTTTTTGAAACAGCTTCAAGAGAGTAGGTGTTAGACAGGAGGAGAAAGATGGCAGAGAAGTAGGGAACTCTGTAATCTTCACCCAACTGCATCTGTCAAACTGGGAAAGACTGAATCTACAGTACTCTGATCTGCAAGAGTGGGAGGAAAAGACACAGAGTTCACAAAGAAGACAGGCTCACAGGTGTCTGAGTGAGTTCAAACTGGGGAAATAAAAATGGGCTGGGGCTGGAGGCCCTGCAAGGAGGGAGCTCGAGCCCAGCATAGAGCTGGGGAGAGCAAGCAGAGCTGCACAGAGTCACGGAGAGACGAGGGGAAGACACAGAGAGACCGAAAACGCTCGTATAGTGGTTTCTAGGGAAAAGAAAAACCCTAGTCTGGAATGTAGAGGGATATTATCATCCCTTATATAACCGCTGGGTGTAGGGAGAGAAAATCATTCCCTTTATCTGGCGCATTTTTCCTTAGGATCAGTGGTGTGCTGATTCCAGGCAGTGCCACAAGGAAGCTGTTCCCCAGTCCCCTTACTCAATCCTGGGTAGAAAGCCACCCACCTGCAGGAGTACATCTCATCACAGGCGGTAACATTAAAGTGCATGGACTAGGATTTGGAAATGAGGCGGGGCTTGGAAAAAACAACTTAGCCTGCCCATGGCACAGGGAGATCGGCAACAGTTGGTTTGAGAAGGGCTTGGGGAGTCACCATTCCTTTCCCTCCAATCACTAAGGTGGGTCATCAGAGAGCAGCCCCTTGGACCTGACCTACCTACACCAAACCAGCCCATCCACGCTAGAGAGCTGCCTTTTATTCCCCATTCTTTTCTCCTTTTCCCCCCTGGAGTCTGGGAAAGACCAACATTGATGCACTGCCATAATTAGATCAATTCTTGCCTACCAGATATATTATCCCTAATCTCGTTCTTATCTCTCCCCTCCACTAGTTTTATGCTTTTACGCTGTCCTTTGTCTTTTGTTGTTTCTGTCCCCTGTTTTTCTTTTCTTTTCCTTTCTTTTCTTTTCCTGTTGGTTTGGTTGTTTGTTTGATTTGTCTGTGCGTTTGCGTGCTTTTGTTCCCTATGTGTCTGTCTGTCTGTTTTCCTTTTCAGGGCTACCTCAAGAAACAAGCCAAAGTACGCATGACAGAGAGTCCCATATATCATTGAGTAGGAAAATAAAATAACCAAAGGCACTACAAGAGAAATCGAGGGACACCATTAAAAGAACACTTCATGAATGGACAGGCCCTGGAC
>NC_043709.1:84603345-84624421 GCF_006229205.1 Suricata suricatta
TGGTGAGAGTGGACATCCCTGTCGTGTTCCTGATCTCAGGGGGAAAGCTGTTTTTCCCCATTGAGGATGATATTAGCTGTGGGCTTCTCGTAAATGACTTTTATGATGTTTAAGTAATTTCCATCTATCCCAACTTACTTGAGGGTTTTTATTAAGAAAGGATGCTGTATTTTGTCAAATGTTTTTTCTGCATCCATTGACAGGATCATATGGTTTTTATCTTTTCTTTTGTTAATGTGATGTATCATGTTGATGGATTTGGGAATATTAAACCAGGCCTGTAACTGAGGAATGAATCCCACTTGGTCATGGTGGATACTTCTTTTTATATGCTGTTGATTTGATTTGCTAGTGTCTTGTTGAGTATTTTTGCATCTCTATTCAGAAAGGATATTGGCCTGTATTTCTCTTTTTTTGCAGTGTCTCTGTCCGGTTTGAAAATTGATGTGATGCTAGCTTCATAGAATGAGTCTGGAAATTTTCCTTCTATTTCTATGCTTTGGAATAGTTTGAGAAGAATCGGTATTAACTTTGCTTTAAATGTCTGGTAGAATTCCCCTGGGAAGCCATCTGGCCCTGGGCTCTTATTTGTTGGGAGATTTTTTGATAACTGTTTCCATTTCTTCACTGGTTATGGGTCTGTTTTCGTTTTCTATCTCTTCACGTTTGAATTTTGGTAGAGCATGTGTGTTTAGGAATTTATCCATTTCTTCTAGGTTGTCCAGTTTGTTAGCATATAATGTCTCATAGTATTCCCTGATAATTGCTGAGGGATTGGTTGTAATAGCTCCATTTTCATTCATGATTTTGTCTGTTTGGATGTTGTCTCTTTTCTTTCTGAGGAGTCTGGCTAGAGGTTTCTCAATTTTGTTTATTTTTTCAAAAAACCAACTCTTGTTTTCATTGATATGTTCAACTATTTTTTTTATTCTCTATTGTTTGTTTCTGCCCTAATCTTTTTTATTTCTCTTCTTTTGCTGGGTTTGGGGTGCCCTTGTTGCTCGCCTTCTAGTTCCTTTAGGTGTGCTCTTAGATTTTGTATTTGTGATTTTTCTAGTTGCTTGAAATAGGCTTGGATTATTATCTACTTTCCTCTCAGGACTGCCTTTGCTGTATCCCAAAGAGTTTGGATTGTTGTATTTTCCTTTTCATTAATTTCCATGTATTTTTTCATTTCTTCTCTAATTACCTGATTGGCCCAATCATTTTTTTTTTTAGTAGGATAGTCTTTAACCTCCACGTTTTTGGAGGTTTTCCAGACTTTTTCCTGTGATTGGTTTGATGTTTCATAGCATTGTTATCTGAAAGTGTGCATGGTATGATTTCAATTCTTTTATATTTACTGAGGGCTGCTTTATGCCCCAGTATATGGAGAATGTACTATGTACACTCGAGAAGAAAGTAAATTCCATAGCCTCAGGATGTAGAGGTCTAAATATATTGGTCAAATCCATCTGTTCCAAACGTTCGATCTCTCTCTCTCTCTGTCTCTGTCTCTCTCTTTTTCATCTTTTCTCTCCTCAGAGAGTCCCTCTTAAAATTTCTTGAAGGCCTGGTTTAGTGGTCATGAACTCTGTTAATTTTTGTTTGTCTGGGAAACTTTTTATATCTCCTTGTATTTTGAATGATAATCTTGCTGGATAAAGAATTCTTGGCCATGGGGTGTCTGGGTAGCTCAGTCGATTAAGTTTCCGACCTTGGCTCATGTCATGATCTCATGGTTGTGGGTTCGAGCCCCGCATCAAGCTCTGTGCTGTCAGATAGCCTGGAGCCTGTCTTCAAATTCTGTATCTCCCTCTCTGTCTGACCCACCCCCGGTCACACTCTTTCTCTCTAAAATAAAAAAATACAAAACATAAAAAAAATTTGAAAAAGAATTCTTGGCTGCATATTTTTCCAACTCAGCATATTGAATATGTCCTGCCACTCTTTTCTGGTCAGCCAAGTTTCGTGCATAGGTCTGCTGCAAACCTGATCTCTCTTCCCTTGTAGGTTAAGGCCTTTTTTCCCCCCTTGCTGCTTTCATGATTCTTTCTTCACCTGAGTATTTTGTGAATTTGACTATGTTTTTCTTTGTTGATGGTCGGGTTTTGTTGACCATAGTGGGAGTCCCCTGTGCTTCCTGGATTTTGATGTCTGTGTTTCCCCAGGTTAGGAAAGTTTTCTGCTATTATTTGGTCACATAACCTTTCTACCTCTTTTTCTCTTCATCTTCTGGCACCCCTATGATTCTGATGTTGTTCCTTTTTAATGACTCACTGAGTTCTCTAATTCTTAAATCATGCTTGTTTGCCTTTGTCCCCTTCTTATTTTCTGTGACATTATTCTCCATAAGTTTGTCCTCTATATCACTGATTCATGCGATACCTCACCCATCCTTGCCACTGTGATACACATTTGAGACTGCAGCTCAGTTATAGCGTATTTTATTGCATCCTGATTGGCTTTTACTTCTTTTATCTTCACAAAAAGGGATTCTAATCTATTTTCAATCCTAGCTTTTATTATTATGATTCTAAATTCTGGTTCAGGTATCTGGTTTGTATCTGTATTGATTACATCCCTGGATGTCATTTATTCCTGCTCTTTCTTTTGGGGTGAATTTCTTTGTTGTGTCATTTTGAAGGAGAAAAGGAATTAATAAGGTAAGAAATATTAAAAAATGAAAAACAACACACAAAAGATATCAAACAAATGATGCTAGATCCTAGGTGTGTTTTGTTTTGGTCGATGAAAAGAGCTTGATAGATTAAAGAAAAAAGGGAAAGATAAGAAAAGGGAAAAAAAAGGAGAAAATGAAAACATTTGAAAATTTGAAAAACAAATACAATAAAACAGGATAAAATGAAATGATGGAAGTAAAATAGAATTTTAAAAATTTACAACCAAAGTAAAAAATACTGTAGACAAAAAAGTGAGGAAGAATACTTTTAATAAAAATGAGAATAAAAATAAAATTTTTTCTCTTTTTATATGCAAAGAAAATAAAAGAAATTAAAAAGAAAAAATTGAAGAGGTGTACTAACAAACACATTGAAGCAAAATTGAAGTTACATTGTTTTCCCTAGAAGTCTAACTAAGAAACACTTAGGGGCCATAAGTAAGCAGGCAGAAAGACTTGTGTTCCTCAATAGGGAAGTTGGCCCAGTTGTGGGGGACTTAGTGTAACAGCTCCAATCTCCACTAGATGGCGCTGCTTAGCCAATGGGGTAGATTATTGTGGTGCGTGTATGCACAAGCGCAGAAGGGGTGGAAATGGCATCACCCACTTTGCCAGTTGCTAGTGTCAGAACTTTGTGCTACTATATCAGCAATGGCATACCCGTACTTTGTCTCCAGCTTCCATCCACTCCTGCTTCTACACTGCCTGTGACCAAGGCGTCAGGTTGCCAGGTGGTATCTCCCTCCTGAGTTTTATCTCAGATGTGGCTGTTTTTTCGAATCTTTACTTCTGAGGGACAGCAGCTTTGACCCCTTCTGCTCCTCTGTGGGAGGGTCTCACTGAGCAACAGCTGGGTGCAGGCTGCACCTAGGAACATTCATGGGACCGTGCTGCTGCCGACGCCCAGAGACTGAGGCTGGTGTCCTCCCACCCCAGAAAACTTTCACAAGATGATGTAGCAGCAGCATTTCGGGGATTATGGACAATCCTAACACACATCTGCCACTGGGCTTCACCCTTAAAGTCCTTGTTCAGTACTAGCAAATGTGGTTTCTTCTCTGGGATCTGCTGGGACTTTTGCCTGTAGGGTGTCCAAACAGCCTCTACCCAATGTCCTCCCAGCAGAGGAACTGCCCCTCCCTGTGTGGCCCAAGGACCTCTAGGACCTCGCTCTCTGCTCCTGGGGATTTGCCCTTCCCACCAGAGCCATCTCCGTGTAATGAGATGCGGAGTTTCAGACTCTGTGCTCCACCTGTTTATAGAGTCTTAAAGGAAATTAGACCCCGCCCCCTTTCTCCCATTTTTGTTCTTTCCTTGTGGCCTTTTCCACTTTTTTTACAGCTGCCTTTGGTTGGGGGGCTTGCTTTTCCTGTACTCTCTCCCTGGCTCCGTCCTCTCTCTGCAAGCAAAAACAGCTCCCTGTCTTCTGTGGCTTCTCTTTCTCCCAGTTTGCCTCTCCTCGCCTCCTACCTGCTGAGTTCTGTGGCTCAGGTTGTGCAGATTATTGTGTTAATCCTTAAATCAGTTTTCTAGGCGTGTAGGATGGTTTAATATTAATCTGGCTATATTTCATGGATGGGAGACACACAAAAAACGTTCATGCTCTTCCAAACTTTTGAACTTTTTAAATAATTAACAACATAATGTATGCAACCTATAATTACAGAGTTCTGGACTGGTTGGCAATGCAACAATGTTACCAGATGGGCATTTGAGAATTTTCTTCAGCCTTTGAGAGTTTGTGGACCTCATTCTCAATCAGAATGATTGTAAAGAAAGGCCAGTATGGAAGGAAAACAAATTGAGACAGAAGATAAGGAAGAATTTCTGAGATTAGACAGTGACCTGGGGAGATGGGAGGGAGCAGGTTCGCTGTCCCTGCCCATTTCTCTCTCTCTCGGGATTGGAATGCCTCAGATGGGCCCCTGTCCAGAAATAGGGCAAATTGAACTTTCAAAATAGTTTTTATCTCATGAATTCTCCAGTCAACTCCTGAAATAAAAAAACTGAGGTGGAAGTTTGGTGTATATAGGGTGGTGGGTATGGGGATGACAAATGACAGAAGAAAAACCAATTTATTAGAGCATTGAAATCTGAAAAATTTAAAACAGGATTTAGGAAAATAAGTGGAATGTTTGGGTTAAAATAAGAATTTAAGGTTTCCATGTCCTTCCTCTGTGTATTATCTTGTCTCAATTTAAGATTTAAAAGCCTTCTAAGGGAAAAGAACATTTCTTTTATATATGACAATGCCCCCCAAATGATGGCAAAAATAATAACTGCCATTTGGTGAGCAGTCAGCACTATACCCTGTCTCAAATATTTTCCATAATCACTTATTTAATACAAGAATTGTATGAGGTGAGTACTGTTATGCTCTTTTTATAAAAGTTGAAAATAATGCTCAGAGAGGTTAAATAATTTGTGCAAAGTGAGTCGTGAAGCTAGGATTGGTGCCAAGTTTGAGCAAAGCTCATGCGGCGAAGCCTTGGCCTACACTCTCTGTGGGGTAGTGGCTCAAAAAGGGTAGGTGATCACTGAAACTTGAAGGCATAGAGGTACTTGAAGGGCAGTGGATAATTCTAAATAGTAAGTCATGAGAAAAAAATTTCTCTTTGTTTTGTGGAGTCTCATTGGAGAAACACTTAGTGACACATGCAAGCTTCTACTCATTCTTTCATTCAGCTTCACTCTGCCCCACACTGAGGTCAGGAGCTTGGAAAGGGATGAGGCAGGGCATGTACATTCATGAAGCACCTCACTGAAAGTCATGTATGTGCCTAGGATGTGGACATATGTGTTTAAATTTGAGTGGAAATATGCAGCAAGTATTGGGGTACTCTTTTCTGGTAGGTTTATAAATAGGCATATTTGTTAGACTGTCTGGTTATGGTGTGTGTGTGTGTGTGTGTGTGTGTGTGTGTTGTGTGCATGTACACAAATCCTGAAGGAGATCAGCCAGTTATGAGGAATTGTCTGCCCTCCACTCCCAGCCATGGTGGTTGTGTTTGTATCAAATCCTGATATTTAGTTTCATCACCGCTCAAGGAAACCTCAAGAGTTCTCTTTCTGGGAAGATTATGGCTAAGAGGCTGGGCTGCTTGCAGCCCCCACAAATCTACTCCAAGAGGTTTGCAGAGAAAGAGAAACAGCAGCAATGCAGTCTCTTCCTGCCTTTTCATTTCTAGCCGAATACACAGCCGTCCTTGTATGCACACCACTGGTGTAACCACTTCCTCTATCCTAGAACCCCTCGTGGAAGGTACTAAGAGAACACATTTCATTTACTTCTTTGCTTCCAAGTAAGACTCTCTATTTGAGCCCTCCCAGAAAGAGGAGAATTGAAAATTATACTAGCGAAGGAATCTAGAGCTGAGACTGTGAGAATCAGGTCACTGGAGAAACTAACTTCATAGAAAGGAATGGGGTTTTATGGATGCCAGGATAGTCAGAGGAGGTGACGCTCTCTGTTTACTTCCTTAGAAAACCCAAAGCAGATTTCCTGGAAGCAGGTGCAGGTATGACCAGCAAGAGGTTTCAAAGCAGACACAGCACAGGGACCTCCTCCCCCACCTTCCAATGCCAGGACTTGGGAGACTTTTAGGAGGGATTTTATGGCAAACTTTACATGTGACATTTCACAGCAACCCTTTCCAGAGAAGGAGGAAATGTAGATAATTATTGACATGTAGTGTCAGAAGATGAAGGAAAATGGACTATGGAGATGGAGGAGGAGATTTTCTCCCTTTCCCCAGGAATGCAAATTTCCTGACTTAATATGTGTGGTGTATGCTTTTCTGTGCTGTGTGGTCTTCTCAGTAATGAGAGTAAGAAATCCTTTCATTGTTAATAAGAACCCAGTGGGGTGAGACAGGGGATGAGAGAATAATAGATGGAAGCATCATCGTTACATATGTTAACCGTATATACTTTATATCAATGGTGAAAATGTCATTTGAACTGTAAACTCCTTCAATAGGTTAGGTGCAGAGGAAGTAGGAGTAGGAAAAGCTGAGCTGAAATCCAAGACCTGGCTCCTGTCTTCTGTATTTAAAGCCTCCAGTTTCTGCAGTTTTGCCTGGAATTTCAGTGGTGCTTGCATTTCACTCTCCAGTAATGAACAGAAGTTCCATACCAATTAATGCCCAACGTCAAGAAATCCTTGCCAGTAGCTGTGTCTTTTCCTTGAAATTGTACATCTCAACCTCTGACTGCAGAAATCCTGCACAGTCATCAAGATCCAATATCAATGTTACCTCCTGTCAATGCCTTTCCAGTTAATCCTGTCAATGCCTTTCTGGATAATCCACCTTAGAAGTAATTTATTTCCTTTGACCTCCTCTATTCTTTTGTGTCAGTGTTACCACAGCTGTTTTCCTTTTCACTTTACTTTCTTTTTTTTTACAATAGTCAACTTATTAAAAGACTAAATTCATTAAGATAAAAATCAAAATATTATATAAAAAGCATGCCATATTACTACAATGAACAGTGTATTTTTTGGAGGAGAACATTTAATAAACAACATTCACTTTATTGTAACAAATCTTTTAAAAATTTCTACTCTAGTTGAGTCATCTGTAAGGTATAATTCAAAATTTACTACCATCAAAAATGGTATAAAACTGGTATAGGATAAACAACATCTTGGTTACCTTCTAGAATTCTATTGCTCTTGAAGATGAATAACTATCTTTTAAATATATAAAAAATAGTAAAAAATGGAGAGACAATCTAATTTAAAGAATCAATCTTGTTATTAACATAAAATAGGTTATTCCTAACAAAAATGATTGGGGAAAATAAAAATAATAAGTATTTTAAGGTTATTTCTAATGTTCCTCTTTCCCATGCCACCAGTATACCTCTATATACCTTTGCTTGGTTACAAACTCTAGATGTTCAGTTTTAGGTGAACACCAGTGCTACACGTTTGTCACTCTACAGTACTCAAATGCAACCTGTAGTGTAGGAATCCACTTTCACCATAACACATGCACAATGATCAAAATCTGAGAAATCCTCTGAATTCTGATATTATCACTAACATTTGTTGCCCTGATGTCATAATGAAGTTTTTAAAGTTTGCAAACATTGTCATTAACAACATGAGGGTGGGACAGATCTGTCCTGGACAAGGGCACTGAGGACAGGAGATCATTGGTTACAGAAACGGAAAAGCTCTGGAGGCCTAGTAGGTGCTTAATAAACTTTGGCAAAACTGCATCTCTTAAGCAATTTTGTCTCAACTCTAGTAGAATGACCTGGCAGGATCCTACAGGCACAAACGAAACATGACTTCCAAGAAACACGCTAAGAAGTTTTCAAAAAGTCCTTGTGTTTTCCCTTTTTGGGGTCCAGGCAGCTCAGAGGCCATAGGGCTAGGGGTTGGAGGGTAAGTGGATACTGAGCCTCACGGGGCTCTGTGGGACCCTGTAAGGCGCGGGGCCTCCTTGTGCACTCGCTCAGCCAGGCCCAGCAGTTCCCCAGGGACAGCAGCTCACTGGGGCCAGGTCCACGCAGCCGCAGCTGCAGCTTCCACTGCCC
Source organism: Suricata suricatta (assembly GCF_006229205.1). Classification (NCBI taxonomy): domain Eukaryota; kingdom Metazoa; phylum Chordata; class Mammalia; order Carnivora; family Herpestidae; genus Suricata; species Suricata suricatta. The sequence continues at coordinate 84,611,555 of NC_043709.1, forward strand.
CTGGGCCTCCAGGCTCTGCGCGCCCCTGTGCCTCTTCCCCTATTCCTAGCGGGCACCCTGGGTCCGACTTCTTCCAGCTCTTAACTTCGGACAGATGCGTTTAGAGTCCTGGGGGGACGACAACCCCAGGCGGTTTCTTCCTGCTGTCGCTGTGGAAATCGTGGCTCTGAGGGGAACATGGCCTGCCTGGCCTCCAGCGGGAGGGGAGGAGCAGCGAGTGTTCCTTGGAGCACTCTGTCTCCAGGTTCTCCTGTTCTGCCAACTCCCAAGGCTGTGTCTCCTCATACCTTCTTCAGTCTTGGTTCCCCTGTGTCTTCCCTTCCTCCCTCACTCACCTGTAGGCTTCTGGAGGGCAGAGACTTGCCTAAACATACCGATATTCTCTCCACAGTGCTTAACACGGAGCTAAAGACATGTTCAACAGCTCTCACATGTGGGATACCGTTGTGGGACAGAGGTCGTGGGTAGAGAGGTAGAGCTAGGGGCATTATGAATATTGATTAAGGATATTATTAATAGAGGTCTAAACACCATACTTTCAGGTAAAGATCATATTATTAGGAAGTTTTTATCCCACCAATAGATATAGTCCCATATAATATGATTACTCATCATTCATTTTTTCTCTCATTCATATGTAGAGTTTTTTTTAGTGAGAAATAGACAAGAAGCAAGAAAGCAAACATTCAAATAATTACAGAGGGTGATAAACATCCCAAGGAAATAAACAAGTACTTGGGATAAAGGATAACAGAAAATTTTCTTTAGATAGGGAGGTTAGGAAAGGCCTTGATGTTCACTGTCATATATTTACCCTGCTAAAATTATGAGTTAATTCAGTTTCTAATCAGAAGAGGAAGAATGATAAAATCATCAACAGATGAGAATAACAGCCTTCCCACCAGGGGGCGTGTTTGTCAATCCAACCTTAGGATTGGCTCCTTCTCTGGTGGAACTTCCCCACCTCCCCCCTGCCTGGAGAAGAGGAAAGTCAGGGTCCTCCCAGTGCCTCAGGATGGACCCTGCCCCCTCTTCTTTAGCCTAGGAGTTGGGGGGAAAACATGTTAAGAATTTTGACCATATTGGATACAGATTAAGGCAGAGGCCTCTGTATATGCCCCACGTTGTGAGAGGCTGAGGCAGATGGAGACAAAATCGAGAGGCAAACTGCTGTCACAGAGACTCCCTTTTCATGTCCCACTCCAGTCTCTGTGGGTTCTGGGCTCTGTACACATGGGGGAACTGGTCAGGGTTTAGGCTTTAGGGAAAGGGAAAGATATCTCCTGAGTTATTTTAGAGAACCTCTTTCCCCCCCAAACACACTCACTCATGCCCCAGCCATTCCTGGATCACTCTTCAAGCCTGAAGACTTCCAAAGATAGGAGGAGCAGCAGTCCGCCAGTATCCCAGCAGGCTCAGCTAGTTCTTTCATCACCAGGGTCTCGCTTTGACTACTTTCCTGCCCCCCACACCCCAGCACAAGTTCATAGCACTAGTTTGGTCTCTTGCAGGGAAAGGGGCACACAAAGAGACTTGGGAGTGGTTAAGAAGAATGTGAGACTGGCACCTGGAGCATTTATACCCATTAACCCTTTCCTGACCTGCTCCCTGTTGGGATAACACATTTTGGTTTGCAGATCAAGAGGATTGGTTCCCCTCCACCAAAGGCCCTGACCTTCATCATGCTGAGGGACACAGGCTGCTGAGAAGTTCGCACTGATATTATCATAAATCCTCTAAATCAAGTTGAAGTCTTCATCTCTCTTCAGCCTTCCCTCACGCCATGGGGACCAGCTTCTCTGCATGGTATCCTGCACAAGAGCAAAGTCTGTAGGCATTCTTCAAGAGGAACCCAGCCTCTCTGCTCCATAGTCCAGAATTGTGCCTAGAACACTCACAGTGCTTTGTTTTGAAGAGATACCTGTTCAGAGAGGAAAAACCATACTTCTTTCTAGCTGCCCAGGGAACACACAAGACACACTTCTGATCCTCAGACATGGACAGGCAGTTTGGAGTAGTGGTACCTACAAAGCCCTTGAAGTCAAACAGCCTAGTTCTTTTCCAAGCAGCTCTACTTCCTGTACCTCAAGGAGGAGGTAGATTTTCTAACACCTGCACCTGAGATGAGATGAAGTGGGTTTAGATCTGGCAAGGGACGTCATGCTATGAGTGCAGGGAAGTGAGGTGGGAAAGAATGAACACACTTGCAAGTGGAAAAGAAAGACTGAAACCAGAACACACACGGAGGCAGGGGAATGGGGAAGCTGACTCTTGACCCCAGGGAGCTCAGATTTGTATCTGGGGCAGAGTTCACAATCTATAAGCTGTATTGATTCTCTAGTTCCAAAATGAAGATCCTCTCTGGAGTCTCTCCCTCAGTGGGCAGCAGCATTATCGGCTCCCTTATGAGGCAGAAAGGAAAGAGCATGTGGCTCAGGGAAGGTCAGGACAGATTCTGGTGGGAGAGTTGATATTAATGTGGGTGAATATGGCCAGAGCTTTGTTCAAAAGTAGGAGGATTAGGGAATGGGAGATAGAGGATGAAAGAAGGTCCAAGTATACTCTCCGTGCTCACTTGATTAGGGGATGATAGAGAAGGGGAAGCTTCAGTCAGAATCACATATCCATTAACTGCTTTACTTTCCTACTTTATCCCCTTTCAACCACAATCTAAGTAATTGAAAATAGAGAGTAGATGGTTAATAGCTTCCCTGATCCTCCATCATAAGAGTTTATCTTGTCAGGTGTCCCTGGAACAGATACTCTTGTGACCCATCTCTTTCAGGAAAAAGGCTTTCAGTCCTAAGTCCCTCCCAGAACAGGCTCTGCAACAGCAAAACACATTGTTTATTGGGGGTTTCTCCCTCACACCTGAACCCATGTTGTTTTCCTACAGAAACACTGTCTGCCTCCCTCCCCATTCCCCTCCCTTCTTCCTCTTTTCCCTCTTTACAACTCCCATTTCTTTCTATAACCACCTGCTGGGGTTGAGGATAATGTTCTATACATTTCTGTCCCTCTATTCTTGCGTTTTCGTCTTTTGATTATCCCCTTGCAGCCTCTGCCTCCCCCATTCCTCCCATTCTTGTCACTCCTGTCCTTCCCTGCCTGACCAGTTCTTCCTGCCTTCTTCTGGGTCATTTCACTTCTCCTTTCCCTCTCAATCTTCTTCATCCATCATCCCAACTTTGAAGGGATGGGGAAATTAGTTTTATGGAGAGTTTTTGTGAATAGTGGGCTTTAGACATCCTAAGGGGCATGATGGTCAGACATCGGGAAGAACCTGATAAGTACTGACAATGTAGCGTAAGTGACTTCTAACCCATCTTCCATCTTGGATGAGACTGATGTGCAAGTGATAGAGATTAAAATAAAACTGGTTACATTTTGTGGTCAAGAAGGCCTTTTTGCCTCATGTCTAGGCTTAACAATACTCAAATATTAGTGGCACCTGTGTGGCTCAGTAGGTTAAGTGTCCAACTTCGACTCAGGTCATGATCTAATGTTTCATGCTTTTGAGCCCTGCATTGGGTTCTGTGCTGACACCTCAAAGCATGAAACCTGCTTCAGATTCTGTGTCTCCATTTCTCTCTGCTCTTCCACCACTCATGCTCTGTGCCTCAAAAGTAAATAAATGGTAAAAAAAAATATGTTTTAAAAAACAAAAACAAAAACAAATTTGAGGAGTCACTGGCAAGTGCAAGTGGGGATATGGGCATCCCTAAGCGTGTTCTCTCTCTAGTCTTAAGGAAAATGGCACCATCCACTACTTCCACGATGTCACAGGTAACCCCATCATGTGGAATAAGTTCCAATTTTTAAGGCTCAATTTTGTTTCTCAGCGTCAGAGAACTGGTCAAGGTGACAGTTGAAGTACCCAATGTCAGGGCGTGCGTGCTATTGTTCAGCTGTTCAAGAAATCATATCCACACGGGGTTCTGTCATTATCCCCAGAGTGTAATAAGGATGAAGATTGCCTATAGATGAGACAAGTTGTATATGGTGACAAATTCTCTGGCATTTACAAGTTGCCCTGCTTAGGCAAACAACAAATATCCAAAGACAATTAATCAGAACAAGAATTTAACTTTCACAAAATTGTGTTATGAAACATAAATTTTCTTTGTAAAATCACCCTCATTTCCAAAGAGAGTCAAATATAGACTAATTCCATTGAAAAAAGTGTCCAGTTTTAGCAAAGATGACCTCATTATTTACATAAGCTCAGCAAGAATAGTGATTGACCTTATAGATTCTTTTAAACTTGCTTTGCTGGAATTTTTCATAAGGACTCTCTTGATTGAATTTTTAATAGTCTCTCGAGGCCAAAGGCCAAGCCATATACCTGTCACCAGATTTGCCTGTGATACTTGTAGATTTGGGTTAAATTCTCATCTGCAGATTCCCCAAATATCCTGAGTGTCCCACACAGGCTAGGAAGTCATATTGTTTAATCACGTGGTAAGGCTGCTGGGAACTCTGTTAAGCAAGTTATCAGGCCAACGTTTCTAAAAGGCTTTTTTGGCTCCATAAAGTCAACCTTAGTTCCTTAAAGCTGCCCGGTCATATCTGAGTCTATGCATGAGTCTCTCAAACATGACATTCTAGTCAAAGCCTTGGTCACATAACCAATGTGTCCTGTTACAAGGAGAACACCTTCTTATTGAACATACGCAAAGAATGCACTTGCCTTGAAACAAAGAAGACTCACAAAGAGTTTCAATAACCAATGCTTTAGTGTTCCATCTTATTTGGAAAAGACTTAGATATCCAATGAAATCAACCCAATGTTTCATTCAATTAGCATAATTGTAAACGTTTCAAATTATAATGATTTTGAAATCTATACACATACACCTTTTTATTTCTTCAGCCAACTTATTCTTAAAAATTACTCATGAAAACTATATGAGACAGACATATTAATCATCATTTAGGTCACCTTTTTGCTGACCAATGGCAACAGAGAGAACATGAGCTCCTTTGACCTTTATGAAAACTTGGTAGAATAAAAGTTTTATATTTAATGCTGATATCTCTAAACATGTGCCTTATTTTTAAGGAAATCAACAAATTTAAATTTAAGTTGGGGTGCTTCTTGCTCCCTGATGGTGAGGGTAGGAGGAATAGGAGCCTCTGGCACTGAGGCAGGGAGGGGGGCATGGGAGTCAATGCTGTGAGTCCTGCCAATGCTGGAGCGTAAAGAGAAAAAAGAAGAACAGGCTGGGGTGCAAGGGAGCCCCCAGAAAGGTCAGAGGCATTTCTAAATTCGGACTAACATTTCTTCTTCTTTCAGTCTTCTGTCTTCCTCCTGCAAAAAAGAAAAAAACAATGTACTCTGCACCATTTATTTAAAATATTTCCTGATGGACTACTCTCTTTGGAATCAAGAGTATTCCCATTTTCTTCCTGGGCAAACATTGAGAAACCACACAAAAACAAAGCTATGACTCCATGAAACCAGAGTATCTCTCCTGGAATTCCTTTTTCCCCAAAGTTGGGGTAGGTTGGACTTAATCTAAGGACTTCCTAGTTTTTGGTTCCTCCCCCAAAGTCAGAGTTCCACTGACTGAATGAAAGGACTCCCTAGACAAGCTTAGAGCCAAACCCCAACCCCCTATTTGGAGACAACTCAATTGGAGGAGGAGACTCAAGAGCCCCATTTCATGGACATCTTTCCTCTGAGCTTAACATACATGACAAGGTGGTTTCACAATTAAAGTGATCTCTTTCTTAGTCATAGGCTCTTGCCTCTGTTCCTTCCATGTATTCCTATTGTGTCCAGTGGGCTAACTGCTGGGATAGAGCTGGGACTTCCCATTCTACACAAATTTAAACCACCGCCCCCACACATGAACAGGTGTGTTCCAACTTCCAAATAAATTGAATATTAATCACATCCCTTTTAGTTTTTCAAGAAAGCTGAGGCTTTCTAGTGGGAAAAGCATGGCCAGGAAAACAACAACACACAGTGCTTCACAACTGAGAAAACTGCATAGGTGCACACTCTGAGGGACTTACCTGGTGCTGAAGCTCCTCAGCTTCCCCAATGCTCCTTTCTTTCCACTCCAACCAAAAAGCAAAATTGGCAGTCAGCTTCAGTGAGGAATCAGCAGGGAGTTTCTTCTATGCAAAGAGAGTTTGGGTGGCTGGAGAGACAGATGCCTGAGATTTTCTCTCCAACAGCAACTAGCCTGGAGCAGCCAACCTCCTGCTATAGCCCAAGTTACTAGCCCAGGTGGGTAGGGAGGAAGCCCTGGCCTGGTACAGACCAGCTGCTCCAACTTGGGAGTCCAGGGGAACTGGATGGATGCTACAGGGATGTTGGCTGCTGGCTGGCTCACCAAATTTTTTTACCTTAACCCAAGTTCAGCTATTCATCACTCCAAATGCTAGTACTCAAGACAAGAGGTCTTTTTAAAAATATAGTTTTATTATTTATTTATTTTTGAGAGAGAGAGAAAGAGAGCAAGAGAGCGCACAAGCCAGTGGGGAAGGGCAGAGAGAGAGGGAGACACAGAATCCAAAGCAGTCTCTAGGCTCTGAGCTGCCAACACAGAACTCGACTCGGGGCTCGAAATCACCAACCTTGACATCATGATAAGAGCTGAAGTCGGATGCTTAACTGACTGAGTCACCCAGGTGCCTCTCAAGAGGAGAGTTTTGATCTGAAGGGATTATGAGCTTTATTCAGGAGGTCGGCCCATGGGGAGAAGCCGACTCTTGTCCAAATGTGAGATCTGAGGTTGTTGCCCGGCCCAGGAGTTAAATGTGCTTAGGACCGTTCCTCAGTTAAGAAGTATGGTGCTCTGTCACATTTCTGGAACATGCCGATTCACTGGTGCCAGCTAAAGATGTTATCTCAATGCACGTGGGTGTGGTTCCTTGATGAGCAGTAAACAGTTGTGCAAGGGACTCTGGTTTCTGTTTCATGACGTGCACAAGGGCTCTGTTCTTTTCTAGGGAAGAATGCGTGGTCTACATTAGGAATACAAGGAAAGGCTAGTTAATCATTCATGCATGCTAAGGGTGCTGACTAATGCTCCAAGAATACCAGGTTTACTGGAGGGGCCCAGGCTGCTTCAAGATGTCGCCTAAGAATCTGCCAGAATGGGGGCATATTGCCTGGTGTGCTAGTTGCAGGCTCAGAGGTCTAGGTGCCCCGGCTGAAGAGAGGGTGTTGTGGCTGATGGGGTGGGGTGCAGTGGCCTGAGCCCTGGGGGGTGACTGTCCTGGTGTCCTGAACTGGGCCGGGCAGATGTGAGTGGAGGGGAGGACACCACCCTCTGCTTAGGGAGGACTCCAGGCTCAGGCCCTGTCTCCAGGTGACTCAGGGGGAGGGAAGAGAATGGGGAGCAGAGACTTCAGACCAGCCTCATTCCTTCCCTCTACCCTCCCTCATCTCACTAAGTCCAGCCTCTTAATGGGCCATGTCACACTTATTACACATTCACTGTGTGCACTGAGTCTCAAAGTGCTCTTGGGCCATTCTCACCCCAGGAACCACTGCCTCCCCCTTGTAGCCCATGCAGGTCCTCAGACCCCACAGCCCTTGGGTTGATCTCCGACCCCAGAGCCCCTTCGGAAACCTGGGATCTGGAACCTAGATATTTGGGAGAGAGCATGGAGACCCTGGAAGGTTGGGAGAGGCCCCAAAATTTCCTGGGGACAGAATGATGGCTTACAGCAGCAAGAAAGATTCAAGTGAGAGGAGAGGAAGAACTTCCTAGGATCACACAACGGGGCTTGTTTTCTGAGGCAGAATCCTCAGCCTGATACAGGGAGGGTGCAAGGAGAAAGGGAACTCATAGAGGGAGATCTTGTCCCCATGAGTGTTGGGTTCAGCAAGGTGTGTTGGAGGGAGGGGAGACCACATGGGGCAAACAGGCAGGAAACAAGGTGAGACTCTGAGGGGAATCTTCGGCTTCCATGCGGAGGCATGAGTCCTGTCCTGTGCACACACTGTAATTGTGAAATTACACAGAATCCACTGGACTCTCAGACATCAATGATCTGGGAGGAGAAAAGAAGGAGCAGAGGCTGCACAGGTTCCTTTCTCTCCTGCAAACCTGTGCCAGGATCTGAGGGGGAGCCTCGCTCCAGCAGGAGTCGAGGCACAGGTAGTAGGACTACCTGTGGCAACAGTCACCTTTTGCCTCTGTCCTCTCCTGAGATGGAGTGGCTTGGGCATGACCAAGTAATCAGGCCTTCCCTGAGGTCCCAGGGCTGCGAAGGGTCCCTTCCAACCTGGGGCACCTCTGAGCTGTGGGCTGGCCCCACCCTTAAGGCCTCTCAGGGAGGGGCAGAGTCACCATGGAGGGCCAGGTTCCCCCAGGTGAGACTGAATTGCCAGGGAGGTTTTCTTTTGTCACCCTCTTCCTCCGAGCATCCCCACCCACCACGTTGCTGGTGGAGAGATGTCTCTTCAGCTCTCCTCAACACGCAACAGGGTTTGCCCAGAGGAAGAGAGAAAAGAGACAGTAGGCAGAGGGGAGAAAGAGAGAAAAGGGAGCAAGTGTCCTTCCTTTCACTGGGCTCTGAGCTCTGCTCTACTTCCTAGATTATGAAGGGTGTGAAAAGTGCGAAGGCAGGTGTAGAAATGACTTGAAATGGGACAAAATGGTCGGATGCAGCAGAGTGGAGAGATGGAGGTAATGGGAAAGTGGAGTCCACTGGGAGGTGGGGTTGTCTGGGGAGGTGAACCCCAGGGAGGGAGGCAGGTTGTGTGGGCTGGAAGGAGGGGACAGAGTGGGAGGTGGGGGAACAGAGGGATGAGGGTGGACAGGGAGGGGAGGTGGAGGACCCAGGATGGAGCAATGCCAGATGAAACTCAGAGATGGTCAGGGTGGCGGGTTGTGTGGAAGGAGGGCTGGAGGAGGATCCCCCTAGGAGGAGGGGAAGACAGACAGCAGTTCAGAAGCAGTCAGAGTCTGGGGGGAATGTAGGGAGTACAGGCTGTGGCAGGGAAATCAGGGGTGTTTGTGGGTCTTTGCAGGGTCCCAGGAAGGTGAGGGTAAGACCTCCAGAGCCACTTCTCGCTCAGACTGAGGCCTGATCTGGGACGGAACTGAGGAGACCCCTGAGCAGTGGGGGTAGAGGTCCCATCCCCACCACCCGTTTTTCCCTCTGTCCCCTCTACTGTGCCTTACCTTGCTCGTACTTTCTTCTGGACATTCTAGGTCTCTAAACTCTATAGACTGGGCTGTGGATTCTTAAAGAAATGAATAGAGTGTTGTCTTTATGTGTACAAGTGTGTTTGATGAGTGTACAAGAGTGTAAGTTTGTGTGAGTGCCTGTCAGTAAATATGTTTGTGAGTGTCTGTCTTTGTGTTTCATACCTGTGAAAACGTTTGTGATATGTGTGTGTACATGTGTATTTGAGGGTATGTGTGTATGTGTTTGAACATCTGTGTGTATATGCATGTGTGCAGGTTCAGGTGTGCGTCTGTGTGTATGAGTGTGTGCTGTCTCAGGGTGGCCTGAAGACTCATGGCTAAAGATGTCTTTAATGTGATTTGTGCAAACCTCAGCAGGTTTCAGGCTATGGTATTGGGTGGGGTGCGGTGGGAGGCCAGAACAAGAAGGCCGTTAGTGCTTGGTGTTGGGGGACTGAGCAGTCTGGGCAGTGGATGCCTCTTGGCCCGCCAGGCACAGAGGATGGCATTCAAGCCTGAGGTCGGAGGTTGGAGGTTAGACTAGGCCTGAGGCCTTCACTCAGAGCCTGCATTGGAAGTGTTGCGAGGTCCTGCTCTGACCAGGGAGGGCCACACGTAAAGAGTGGGTCCAGGGTGGGAGCTGGCCAGGTAGTGCGGTAGAGTCCCCACCATAAGGAATGTGGTGGAAAATTGCCTCTGCAAAAAGGAAGGCAACCTGGCTATGTGTCTATGTGACATCTCTCATGACCCCATAACATGAGACCACCCAGCCGGGCTGCACTGGAGAATGGCCCGAGCCCCTCCCTGTTCTGTGTTCTGGGACTGGTGGAGATAATGGTGTCCAATTGGGTCTCACCCCGAGGAGGGAGGTGGCAGTGCAGACCCTTCCCTGTCTGTATCTGGTGTTTAATTGGGGTTTGGGCCTCACCCCAAGGTCTGCACCCTCCTCCTGTTCCTGATTGCCTCTGACCCAGTTAGCAGGCCTCTTGAGGCTTCTGTCCTGGAGCTCTGGGGATGCTTGGCCAGGTGTGGGGAATGCCAAGCAGTTCTGCTGTGATTTCTCAACTTGGACTTCACACTGCACCTGACCACCTGCTTCCTGGTTGGGTCTCTGCACACTGTTTTCTCTCAGGCTTCTCTTACAGCCTCCCTTTCCTTCCTCCATTTCCTCCTCACACGGCCCACCTATCCCCATAGCCTGAGTTGTCACAGCAAGATCTCTCTTTCCCAAGACCCTTGGTGTTGTCCTCCTGCCTGGCCAGGAGGATGAGTGGGTGGAGATCTGGGTGGAGGAGAGGGTCCTGGCTGTGGTGAGACACCAGGCCTAACTCTGGGCCCATTTGTGCATTTGTTGCCACCTTGTGGCTGTCCTGAAAACTGCAGGGTTGGGGTCCATGCTAAGGCGACAAAGGGAGAGGGCCTGGTTTGCATTTAGAGGGGAGCAGGCCTCAGAATTGCTAATTGACATTGGAGATTTCCTCTAGGAGCCTTTGAATTTCTAACTGATCTGGGGGTGGAAACCAGGGAGGAAAGTCAAGTAGCAAGGACACTTCTAGATGGAAGGAGATAGTTGAAACTCTGTCATCAGCTTTCTAACCTCTGCCTTAACCTGGGATTTTTTTCCCCAAATATGCATCTGCTTCAGAGAAAGAAGGGGAAGTGCAGGGGGAAGGTTGGTGTATCATTGCATCTGGTCCCGAGAGCATGTTTTTCCCCTTTCTCCCTGTGCTATTCACTGCCTTGGGTAGAGGTGGATGGCTGGGGAAATACCAGGGCTCCCAGACAATCACCAAATAAAGAAAAAACTGGCCCAGAATCCCTCCTCCCCTATCTCTCATAGGCCAGCAGAGGTGCTCAGGCAGCCCAAGGGCCCTAGGGCCATACTGTAAGTTTGAACCATGCTGGCAGGCCAGGGTTGGGCCCAGAGCCTGGATGCTTAGTGGCTTGTGCCCCTTGCTCCAGCAGAGCCCGGCTGGACCCATCAGTGGCCAAGACCATATGTTCTGTATTCCCTAACATGCTGCTGCCACCCCTTTCCCTGGGGGGTCTGGACTTCCCTGGGGTAGGTGGTCTCTGAACACCTTCTGCTCACCACAGAGTCACACCCAAAACCCCTTTCGGGTCAGGATTGAGCTCCAGGCCCCCTTTTCTGCCTCCCAGGGGATTCCATTCCTGGGCATGACTGCTCCACCAGGCCCCAGTGTCCACAGCCAGGTTTTTCCAAATAGACCTCCTCAGGGCTCTTGCTGGTGCCCAGGAGTCTGCCCCACCACTGATACACTTGCTGCTCTGCCCCTGGCCTGGCCTCCCACTTCACAATGGACACAGCCACTCTGAAGTCTCTGCCCCTGCCCCCAACGGCGTCTGTGCCAGATGCCCAGACTGCACTATTGTCTCTTGTGGCCACCCTTGCAGAGGCCTTGCCACTGCCGTGGTAGCTCCAATCTCAGTGGTCGTGGTGGCCCAGGACACACCTGCCTACAAGAAGACAAAGAGCAAGGAGTCATACATGTGTGCCCTTGTGCCAAGGAGTTGCAGATGGCTACAACATCCCAAAGCATCAGGCCATCTGCACATGATCCAAGGCCTGAGCTGGTACTCCCCAGGCCCTATAGAGATGCCCACGGTGGTACCGCTGAGTCCCCTGAGCATCCTCATCTGAGTGAGCTGGTGGGGAGGGGTAGACAGTGGTGCAAGAATTTGCCAGCCACAGGGCCTGCAGAAGTCTTGGGCAGCTGGTGGAAGGTGACCAGGACCCACTCTATAAAGCACATCCAGGAGAACCACACCTGTGACATGTGTGGCAAGGCCTCCATGACGTCTCCAACCTGATCCAAGACACGCTGTGGCTTCAGAAGACCTACCCATGTCCACTATGCCTGCTAACTGCAAGTGCAAGGGCCCAGGAAGCTACCACATATGCGTACAGGACAGGATCGTGCAAAGCATGAGCCCTGCAACTGCTCCCACTGTGGAAGACCTTCTCCCTCAGGATCACGTTAGAGGTCATGAGATCCACAGAGGGCACTTCAAATATGACACATGTGAGGCAGCTTATACCAAGAAGGATCCACTGAGGGAGGACACAGTGTGACATGGAGAAGGTGCCATGTCACGTGTGTGTCAAAATGCTGAATTCGGCTTATATTTCTGACCACAGGAATGTGCACTGTAAGGATCCTCACAATGTCTGTGAGCTCTGCAATCAAGTAGAGTGAGGTCTGTCCTGAGGCAGCAGTGAGGATGGCAGTGGACTTGGCAGAGGTCCTCCCTCCCGCACTCCTCCACCCAGCTGTGAACCCCTTCTTCTGGTTAAGGAGATAGTATGACCTTGCAGACATTTCCTACTTGCCCTGTGAGCTCCACCTTGATGGCAGGGGGAATGGAAAATGGAGAAAAGTCTCTTGGAACCCTCTCCTTTTCCCCTTTCACTTCCTACTACTTCCTCTCTAGGTCTGCACTAACCATGTATATAGCCTCCAGAAGGAAAGGAGGAAGAGATGTTTCTTTTTTTCTTCTTTCAGATTTTTTTTTCAGAAAAAAATAGGTTTTATTTTATTTTTTTAAGTAGTTTATTGTCAAATTGGTTTCCATACAACACCCAGTGCTCTTCCCCTTAAGTGCCCTCCACCATCACCACCACCTCTTTTCCTCCCTCCCCCTCCCCCCTCAACCCTCAGTTCATTCTCAGCATTCAATAGTCTCTCAAGTT